>NC_037533.1:18950747-19014893 GCF_001531365.2 Cynara cardunculus var. scolymus | reverse complement strand
CTAATGATCTAATGGTCTAAAGTTGCAAGGTGGCAATTTCGTAATTAGTCAGAAGTCTCGTGGCGTTTATGAATGTTCAGATCTGACGATTGTAAATCTAATCCAAAGGTTGAGAATTGGTCTTACGGGTCTCACGAAAAACCATTGGTCTCACATGATCCCAAGTCTATATATATATATATATATATATATATACATATATATATATATATATATATATGTTGCTAAATAAATATACTTATTTATATAATTATCTTTTGAAAATCCTAAAAAATTTATTCGGTCGTGTTTTTATTTTTAATTTATAAACATACTATCGATTTATCAATCTTTTAAATCGATTGAATTCATCGATCGATTGAATTCATCGATCGATTGGATATATATATTTTTTGCATTATAACTAAACCGGAACACAATCGACATCAACCAGACCGACCTGAACCCGAAGCAATACGATTGGGTTTTTGATTTTGTCATCTGAACCGCCCAACCCGCCCGATGCACGCCCCTAACACAACTTTTTAAAACTTCATATAATTAATTTATAAACTTCATATAATTATTTTATTTTAAATATGTATATGAATTTCCTCAAAAAAATCGGTTTTCGGATTTTCGGGTTTCGGAGCATTTGGGTTTTTACTTAAATACCTTATTTTTAGTTCGGGCTTGGATTTCGGATAATTCGGGTTTTACACACCACTGATGGCAACCGTTTAATTATGGAAATTTTTTATTATTCATTTTGTAAATTATCTAATCGATTATGCAATCGTCTTTGTTTACGTTTTCTTCATTTTGTTCAATCGAGACTTCTGTCGTTCAGTATTTTTTGTTAAATGAAACACATGAAATCACGAGTTTTTTTTTCATTAATGATTAAATCATTAACGAAAAAATCATTATTCAACTCTTTGACAACATGAAAAACCAAAAGCTCTGCTCTCTGTCTCTATCTATCCAAAAGATGGAATTTCATTTGTATTATGGGTTTGAAAAAGTGTGGATTGATCTTGACCCTTAATCATATCTCTCTCTATATATATAAGTAAATGATTAAATTATTAAAATATAAACATTTTTTTCATAAAAATAATATGAATTTATTATTTTTAATTATTATTATTTTTAAAATATATAATATTTAATTTTTAGTTTTAACGAATCTGTAATGTCAAAGACAAAATTTAAGATCCGTTTATTTGATGTTTAAATGAATAAAAATAAAGCCCACGGATAGATAATAATAATAATATTATTATTTAAGATAAATATTAAATAATAATTTAAAAGTGGTTAAATAACACGTTTTAAGATACATTTATTTGATTAATTTAAGAATAAATTCATCAAGAAAAAAATAAATATGTAAAGACAAATAATTTAATGGAGTTATAAAATAATATTTGCTTAAAGAACTAAAATACAAAAACACAAAATTATTTAGGGAATATCAGTAAAAGTGATCTTGTGGTTCTGAAGGATCTAGCTACAGGAGAAGCAGCAACGGAGAATCATCCCTTTTCATTCTGCTAAATTTTTGGTTTTATTAATACTGGTTTTTAAAGCGAGTGATTGACTTTCGTTGATCATTACATTACTGTCCAGTTCGACGACAGAGAGTTAATACGTTCCACGTTTTACCGAACGTGGTTCCATGGACGGTTCGTGACCACCAAGAAAGCCAAAAGACCTTTGGTCTAGCAGGTTAGTAGTAGTTTTTGGCTTCCTAGGAGGTCATAGGTTCAAACCTCATCATATGTGAGAAGAGTGTGTGTGAGTTTATTTGTTGCATTTGCTTATATAAATATAATATACTTAAAAAAAACCATTTAAACGACAAATAAGCTCACGTATACAGTAAAAACCTTGTGTGAGAGCTCGACTGACAATAAGATTTGGGTTTTTGGGAATTCTACTCAGATGTTACCGGTTCGAGTCTTGTAAAACCAGTTGAGATTTTTATAACTGTTCTTCAGAGTCCAAAAAATTAGTCAAGAAACACACAAACTGATTCAGACACCTATGGTTAACAAAAAAACTCACATACAGTAAACAATATAGATTAAAATTTTAACGTTGGTGCATATCTAAAACTATGGTTAAAAAGTATGATTGATTCGTTTATTGGCTCAAACTCGATTGTTTTAATATTATTTGATAATATGATTTATAAACATGTTTCGGTACAAAAAATGTATGTCGTAATGGCTCGACTGTACTCCTTATCTTAAGAGAGCTTTATTTTGTGTTCAAGATTCACTGATTTTGAAAATTATTAAGCTCGAGCTCGAGTAGTTTGTTAAGAGTTCAAATCGTTGACATCAGTTTATTGACATGATTAGTGAACGTGTAATTAAGTACGTTAACAGATTGATAAGCATGTGACATGATCAGTATATGATTGTGAATTAAGATAGCGTCTAAATTAAGTTATTAGTATAAGTCCTTAGAAAGCATGTTAATATATACGGAGTTGGGTTCACATGAGACAATGTTGTTTTCGTGAGACACGTGAGACACGATTTTTACACTTTAAACTTCTCAACAAAATGTTCTGAAGATAACGAAAAGTGGAATCTTCACAGCAAAAATACTGTGAAGGTTACCTTCACAGTGTTTTGTTGTAAGTTTCAAGTGTAAAAATCGTGTCTCACGTGTCTCACGAAAACAGTCTTGTCTCACATGATCCCAAGTCGCTCTCTCTCTCTCTCTCTCTATATATATATATATATATATATATGTGTGTGTGTGTGTGTGTGTGTGTGTGTGTGTATAGATAGAAATGCAATTGAAATCGGACAAATCTGTACTTCAAAGTTAGTTTCATGTGTCTTTAAAATTGAATACATGTCTATATATTGTTTCAGTGTTTTGAAAAGTTGTTTTCGTATTTAATGTGCTTACATTTTAAAAGTTGCAATAATGGTAGACATATATTGGTGTATTTTTAAATAAACGTCACCATTGAAAATATGATATATATATATATATATATGTGTGTGTGTGTGTGTGTGCGCGTGCGCGCGCACATGCGTAGGGTCATATATACCAGGACATTGGTACTGATAAATGAGGGACAACACGAAGTAATAAGGGCCAGCCAACAGATGTAGCAAGGCACCCTCATGTCCTACATTAAGTGATCATATAAGCACATGTACATACGCATAATCAGTATATTACGTGAATATGTAGTTGACTGAGGCGAACCCCACTGTATTAGTTCAAATTTGAGATATTATTTATTTTGTTTAGTGTATGTTGCCCGTGTGCACAAGTTTTAATGCTTATATGGATAACTATTTAAATAAACGTTTCAGATAAATATTTCCATGTAAAAGTTAAAGAAAGTTTGTATCTCAGATGTCATATACTGAAATGTCAGTATATTAAACTATGAACCCAGACATCCAACTAGTGTAAAGCTGTTTAAAAAAATGCATCTTATAAGACATCAAGAGCGAGAGTAACAAAAGTAAAAAAAATAGGTATAGATGTTTAAGTTTATGTTTATGACACTTATATACATCAGATTTGTTGTTACACACACACACACACACACACACACACACACACACACACATATATATATATATATATATATCACTACAAATATGAAGAGTATCAGCGAAGGAAAATTCCCTCGCTGATCCGTCGCTAAAGGGGTCTTCCGTCGATAATATGTCGTTGATAGTCCGTCGGTCAAAAGCTCGTAGGTAATGCTATCAGCGACGGATCAACGAGGGAAACTTTCAGCGACAGATCAACGAGGGAAACTTTCAGCAACGGATCAACGAGAGATATTTACAGCGAGGGTTGGCCATTCCCTCGTTGATCCCTCGCTAATTTACGGAAATGGTTTTGGCCAGTTCTCTCGCTGATCCCTCGCTAATTTGCGAGGGAAATGGTTTTTGCCACTTCTCTCGCTAATTAGCGATGGAACTGGTTTTTAGTCATTCCCTCGCTGATCTCTCGTTGATCTACGAGAGATCAGCGATGGTTTTTCCCGTCGCTGATACTCCATCGGTCAAAAGCTCATAGGTGATGTTATCAACGATGGAAACTTTCAGCGATGGATCAGCGATGAAAACTTTCAACGACGGATCTGCAACGGATCAACGAGAGAACTGGTTTTTGCCAATTCGAGGAATCAGCGATGGATTTTTTCCGTTGCTGATACTTTATTTTCTAGTTAATTATATATTTGTAGTATATTTTATAAATTTCTTATATATTAAATTAAAGCTAATTAGTCAACAAAATGAGGTTACACAAATAGTCAATTTATGAACATCAAATTTGTGTTTTATGTCAAAATTTAAAAATAATCACTTTTTTTTACATAAAAAATTTTAAAATGTAACTATTTTTCAACAACTTGGGGTATCTCATGGTATTATGTTATGACAAGAAATTTGTCGTTTGATATTATTATATAATTTAATTAAAAAAATATATGAATTATTAAATAATTAAAATAATTTTAAACATTTTAATATTGAAAAAAAAAACTCATGAATCATGTATATTCATTATGGCAAATTGCATGAAAAAGTAACGTACTTTAACTTGTTTATTCTTTTGGGTAACTTACTTTCAAAACTTTCGTTTTGATATTTAAGATGTAAAATTGTAAACATCTAAGTATCGGGTAACCAGTTGAAACATTAACTGGTTATCATGTTGATGTGACGAATGATGTGGTATCCAACTGAGTATTACTTGTTGACGTGGTTAGTGACATGAATGTTTTTAATTTAAAATTAGTCTTTAACTGGTTACCCGACACTTAAACGATTAAAACTTTACATCTTATATACCAAAATGGAAGTTTTAAAAGTATATTACTCAAAATAGGAATCAAGTTAAACTACGTTATTTTTTCATGTAATTTTTCTTATTCATTATGGTTGTTAACAAACAATTAGTTAAATCTTAAAAGTTATATTTAAAAACATATCGTATGAACATACAACATAATACTGTACATTAACATTTATTACAGAATTTTTGAGTAAACTGATATTAAAATGATGTTTTCAGATATACGATATAATTTGTTTTTAAATCATGTCTTTACGTACATAATATTTACATGTGACAATATTCAGACACATACATCGTTTTTTGTGAGGTGTAAACTGATTACTTGTTGTGGAACTGGTTCTAACTATAATCCAAATATTATCAGATATATAACTAGAAGGGTACTCGTGCAATGCAGCGAGATACATCTTGATTTTAATATTTTATTTTATTCTTTATCTCAGTCAATGTTATAATACGGTCTTATATGATTTTGAAAAAATGATGATATTTTTATTTTTGAATAAAATATAAATTTAAAATTATCATAAAATTTTGACAAAAATATATCGATATTAGTATCAAATTAACTATTTAAAATTCATATTTATGTGTAATTTTTTAATTCAATTTTTTTATTATAATTTAATTTAGATTCAATTTACGAAATAATTTATATTTGGTTTAATAATATAATTTTCTTATAAATATAATAATTAATTATTTCGTTAGAACTCGATAACTATTCTAATTATATTTTAGATTTTTTATATTTTAAAATGAGATGTTTATCTTATATTTGATTATGTTTAGCCTCAGTTAGCTACACGAATTCAAACATGAAGCTTTAATAAGTTATATATATGCATAATTTACTTATAATATTAAATTTTAAATAATATATATCAATATACATTACTTCGTGTAAATAATGGTTTTTAAGAGTTTTTGTCAAATACTTTATAATATAATATAGATATATATTTCTTCTCGAGCCGGAAAAATATACCTAATTTTATATGGAAAATATTTACACTTTAGAACCTAATAAAGTTGGATGTTGATATAATAAACAAATCACTATTTTAAAAATGTGATAAAATGATTTTTCAAAAAATTTATAATTAACCATGTGTAAATTTATATAATAAAAATTATTGTAAATATGGTATATATATATTTTTTTAATTATACATATTTTTGGAACAATTGTACCGACATCCTCAGGTTCATTTAAAACATGTTATATATGATTCAAATAATATCTGTTTTTTATCATATAATATTTATATACGGTAAATAAAACAAATAAACTTATACATCTTTGTTATCTTTAGTGAGGTTTGAACTTTTGACCTCCTAAGAGGCCAAAAAACTCACATACCAGTATACCATTAGTGATGGCCAAAAACCGATCCTGAGCCGAGCCAGGTGGTCTTTACTGGTCCCACGCCTTAATAGTGCCGGTCATAATCAGTCCTGGTCAAAAATACTAAGCCCGGTTAAGCATTTCTATAACAGGTTATGGTTGGCCAGTCCCGACCAAAAAAAAATATTTTTTAATGATAGAGTTTTTAATACATTATAAAATTTGTAATTAGGTCACTCAAATACAATTTAAAATGCGTTTTATTATAGCTAAAACCGAGAATTATGAACGTTTTTTTGTGTTTCGTAAGTTGATATGTAAATCCTTCAACTATGACACTTGTATATAGGGTTTAAAGGGAAAAAAAACCAAAAAAGGGGACATATAACGACTATATTTTTTTAAAAAATGACTACTTTTTTAAAAACCGGGCCGAGCCCATAACCAGTCATGATCCCTTGGAACCCTCCAAAACCATAACCATTTCCAGTCGGCGGTCCTATAACCCTTTGCCGGTCCCGGTCCGGGCCGGTTTGGCCATCACTACATACTGTTAGGCCAAAAGACCATTTGGTAACAATATCTATCATTTTCGAAAAGTAAACATACCATTTTTATAAAATGTCACCAACAGAAATGAAACACTGATTTTTCACACAAAATCTATTAAGGTCATGTTTGGTTTATGGGATCAGATAGGAATTGGAATCCAATTCCATTCAAAACCCATGTTTGGTTTGAGGGATAATATGAATTTGAAATCCCACAAACATGGAATTTAGATTTCCCAACGGGGGTAGTTGGTATTTTGCAGGACTTGTTTGTAATAATGTTTTAAAATATGTTAAAAACACTTGTTTTATAATGATAAATTAATAAAACGAAATTCTAATTATTTTTATAATTATTTATATTTATAATTTGTTTTTATAAATTATTTATATTAGATTTTAATTAATTTTAAACATTATTACAAAATTTATATTTAATTATGTGCACATTTTTTAAATTATTATTTAAATTTTAAATTATTATATAATTTTTAAATAATTTTTAAATAATTTAATAGTGAAGTACTTGACAAACCAAAAGCGAAACGAATGTACGGAACCCAAGGAGATCATAACCGCTAAATTATACAATTTATTAAAAATAAAATATATTTATTATATATAATCCAAAATTAAAATAAGATAGCGTATTAAAAAATAGTGAAGTCCCTTGATGGGAATAAAAATAAAAGAATACAAACCATGTGAAAAAAGACAAACCCCACTACCATTTATTTTCTAAAGATATGGTGATGATGATTTTCTAAAGGTTGGGTTTCGATGAGAAAATAAGTTATGGTAAAAAGTATAAAAAAAGATATTTATTTTTATATCAACTATAATTGAATATCAACACTAATGAGGTGTATCGAGGTACACCAGATCTATTTCCTTCTAAAACATAATTCATGGGTGGGTATAAGATTAAAAGTGATCAAATATTCAAATTTCTTCTTACGTTTCTCACAATAACTTATCTTCTCACACAATCCTTTGCCTATAGCCTACACACACACACACACACACACACACACACACACACATATATATATATATATATATATATATATATATATATATATAGCGGTGGTTTATTATACAAACCAACATATTCTTACAAATCATACAAACTAATTTCAACCGTCCATTTAGTTTAATGAATATATGGTTTCATAAATATCTTGATTATTTTCTAATACAAGCGTTACTCATAATTAATGAACCCTAACCATCTTTTATAAATATTCAGATCATAATAAAAAAAACTTTTATCATTTTCTTTATTATTTTAATTGATTGGTTTGTATAGTTTGTAACAATGACTTGGTTCGTATCTGAAACCTCTCTCTTTCTCTCATATGGGAGAGATGGAGATAGGGTTTCAGGGGAAAACATTAAATAAAAACTAGAATATATTTTTATCAACCAGTTAGTCTAGTTGATTTCATATATGCGATTAAATTAACAGTTACAACAATATATTTGAAATAAAAATTATCAGCCCCTATTTTTATAGAAAAAAAAAACTTGGGATCATGTAAGACCAAAGGTTTTTCATGAGATCCGTAAGACCAATTCTCAACTCTTGGATTACATCTACAATCTGAACATTCATAATCACAAAATTGTCACTAGGCTTCTTAATAATCACAAAATTGTCATCGTATAACTTTAGACCATTAGATCATTAGCTTATAAAGTTGATCAATAAACATAAATTGGTCTTATGGGTCTCACGAAAACCTTTGGTTTCACGTGAACCCAACCCTATATATATAATCATATATGTTCAAGTGAGTTTATGTATATCTTGTCTAATTCTAAGAGGTTTTGAAAACAACAACCAGATAAATTTACAGTAATCTTGAGGAGACTCATATTTCGGTGAACGAGGAAATACATAAATTTTGTCTAATCATGTAAAAAAAATACATTTTACGTAACTTTTATATACCAGTTGGACAAAAAAAAAATTACAGATATAAAAAGAATCTTAATCCACATAACACATAGAGCCCACCAATCATCTCTAACCATGCATTTATTATAATAATACGATCAGGGTTTAATTGAAAATTATAATTTATAAAAAAAATTAGAATCTTATTAGTTATTCAGTAATTAAGAACAATAATAAAAATGAAATCAACTTGTTCGCAGTTAAACTCGTTTAAAACTCTGACAAACAAAATGAGCGAGAGTCGAGTCGAAGGGACCCATGTAACCATCCAAATCAAGTTCGATATGAGTTTGACAGATTGACGAGCATATACAAGTCAAGTCTAAATAAAACATATCTATTAGCATTACTGAATTTAAAACATTCATATCTGATTTGAGTTTATACAGAACCGGGTTACTGCTTAAATTTATACTAACCTACTTAGTTTATAAAATATCATGCATATACAGTCAGATCTAGGGGTGCTCAAAACCCGACCAACTCAACGCGAAATAACTCAACTCGATGTGTAATTGAGTTGTAAAAAATTTAAACCGTAGGTATTGGTTGATATTGGGTTACTATTATTTGAACTCAACCTAACTTGATGAACCCGATAACCTTTTTCTTCTTGGATTTAATATGATTGTTGAGTTTCTATTAATATATACATTAGACAATTACAAATATCATATACTTTCTTCGTATACACGTATTTTTAATCTATTCTCCATATCTATATAAGTCATTTGTATATATGTTTACTAACTGTGAACATATATATGAAATGGTTGATGATGAAAAAGAAATTACGAGTAGAGAAATAACATATTCAAGGTTAGGAGAACAATTTAATGTACCAAAATATCAACTCGACCAACCCATATGGTTTGGATTGATTTGGGTTGCACTTTGGTTTGGTTTGGGTTGGGTTGAGTTAAGATTTTTCAAACTTCAAATATTGGGTTAGGTTGTTCAAATGTCTTCAACCCGACCCACGAACATCCCTAGTCAGATCTATCAATAAACACTGATTATTACTTAGAAGCCGGTTGAGGAATTTTTTATATCGATTATGTAAAAACAATAGAATCATTAATTTAACTTTCAACAAATTACATAAATTTGTTGCATCGCATCCGTTTAATTCTTCGTGGATGCCACACATTCAAAAAGGGTCCGTTATCCACCTAATGTCACCATCATAACAGTATTGACTCTCAGTATTTTGCATGAGTAACTCAGTACTTTTACGCGATATTTAGTATTATCTTTTTGACCCATCGAACTGATACAGAGCCAAGATTCTTTTAACCCAACGGAATCCGATATTTTGATTCGACCCCGTCAATCGTAAAAATATAAATTCGAAACCCGACAAAGAATTTTCAAAATTATAGATATAGTTTTATATATGTATAGATGACAACACTTCTTAACTTGCATATACCCTTAACAAATATGTGACAAGCCGAGGTTGTACTTGGGAACAACATAGTCAAAAAGTAAAAGGGGAAAAAAGGAGGGAAATCATTGAAAATTCAAAAGAAAAACCTAATAAAAATTATCCCCAAATCAAAGGGTAAATAATTTTGACTTTTTTGGTCAAAATTACGATCCAGATGTTTTATCTGGATCAACAACGAGAGCCCTTTCTGCATACGAGGGCTCCGGCATTGGTCGTCAGGGAGGAAACAATCGACGAGGGCCTCGCCCCGAGGCTTGAAGCTCTTGCGTAGCTAGACGAAGCTCCAGCACCTGATGCAGTGAAAAACGCACCGTTCAACATCAGGTCCCCCTCGGACCTCCAGTTCCAGTTTTTCCAGTCGTTTTCCGGTGCATCCTCGTGTTTCGTCACCTGCATCGTCCCAATTTCGATCAGCGAACAGATTTCTTTCGAAAATGGTTTGTGATTAACAGAAATTCAAACGGTCAAAAGAATCGGATTCTTGATATCCCGTTACCTCTTTGCTAAATCTTCTATCGGGTGCCAGAAATCTATTCCCTTGGCTGTTTATGGTCGGCGATGCACTTCCCCCGATCGCATACATCTCCCAATGGGTGTAGTCGTTGTTCACCACGTGAAAATACCCGTGTCGGCATCTGAAATTAACGAGCCGAAATCGTCAAGATTCAAGATTTCGGATCCGGGCATATTACTAACGTATTTGGGTATCTACCGAAAAAAGTGTTGGTAAGAATAAAATCCACTTTTATGTACCCAAAGATTTGATTCGGATATCGAGAAAGATTGCGATTTTGACCGTTTTGGTGGTTATAAATTACCGAAATAAATATCTGTATAAAAATTTGGTATAAATGAATAGTGTTAAATACCTGGGCATTCTTTGGACCAAACCTTCACCAAAGTGATTAAAGGCAATTGTGATTTGCATGTTCTTGTCTTGATGATAAGTGTCACTATGACCTAAAAGCATAACTTTATCATGGTGGGTCATGAAATTGTTCGATATCGTAATCGCGGTGGACCCCATGATCGCATCGATCAGGCCGTCAGCGCAATTCGATAACGAACAATGGTCGACCCAGACATGGCTTCCGCCGAATATCGAGACGCCATCGCCGTCAGATATCGTCCTCCACCCGAAATGCCGTGGGGAGCTTCGCACCATCGCGTTACCGCCCTGCTTGCAATCGTGAATGTTGATCCCGTGGATGATGATGTTCGTGACGTACTGTATCGTAATGCACGGTCCGCCGGCGATGTGCACGCTCGCGCCACGGCCGTCTATCGTCTTGAAGCTGTTCATGATCAGCTCTTCTTTTAGTTTGATCACCATGTCGCGCTGGAAAATGATCCAGAGCGGCTCGTCTTGGATGACGGCGTGTCGTAGAGTCCCGGGTTTCGGGTTCACGGCATCGTCGTCGCCCGAATCAGTAACAATGTAGATTTTCCCGTCTCGGCCGCCGACAGCTCCTTTCCCGAAGCCAATGGCGCAGTCGGCCAATCGTTGGCGGTTTTTCTCCCAATTGCTGTCGCACCGCCAGCAGTCGTCAATGGGGTTTCCTGTCCCGCAAGACAGGAAACCAAGATTCCTCCGGGAATCATTCAAGCTCCTACAGAAACAGAAACAGAAACACAAACAGAGAAAGTTGAAATTAGCAGAGAGAAGAGAGAATGCATATGGGTGGTGGAGAGTGGTGGTGGTGGAGGTACCTCTGTACTTGTTGTACGGTGTGTTGCGGGTGTTGTACGGCGGCGGAGGAGGAGGCGGTGGTGGTGGTGGGGGAGAGGAGGGAGAGGAGGAGGAGAGAGAGAAACATGGTTGTGAGAGTGTGTGTGTGGGGTAGTGTGTGTTTTTGGGAGTGTGTGATTATGGGGGAGTGGAGGGGGGGAGATATATAAAGAAGAAAAGGGAACGTAAGTAGTGGCGTGATTAACTGAATTTACGGTAGAATCTTTCTCTTTCTTATGGTAGGTTTTGGTCGTTAAATCTTTCTCTCTTCTCTCTCACACGTACACACACAAAATAAATAAATAAATAAATATATATATATATATTATATGACTTAATCAAATGTGAAATAATTAGTTTGTGTTAGATGTGAGATTCAATGTAAGCCAATTATTTAAAATAAATAATATTTTTTTTAAAATAAAATAGATAGATAAATTAGTAATTTAGGTTGATTATTTAATTTATAATTAGTTTATTCTAATTTAATTTAATTAGATTAATTACTTCAATTTACTATAATTACATTGCTTATGGTGTGCATCACAATAGTAACTAATTCTCTCTTGAATGACTCCCCCCCCCCCACACACATATATATATACACACACACACAACGAAGGTGTCATAGTGGTATTACAGTTGGTATCATAGTGGTCTCAAAATTTACTTGATGTGTTTTGGATATCACATTGTATGTATTTTGGGTATCACATTGTGTATCTTGGTATATTTTGGGTATCAATAGTGTTTGCCGAAATAAAATTTACCGGAGGCCGGAAGTAGGAGAGAGAAAAAAATTTAATACGTTAAAATGCCATTTAATTAAAATTTCAAGTCAAATTATCAAAAATATTAGTTTCTTAATATATTCATTGATTTGTGGTTGAAATTGGATTTCACAGATATCACAAAATAACCAGTTCTCCTTTGAATGGACACCTATGTATATATATATATATATTTAACTTAATCATTTGAAAATTGTAAAATTTGTGAAATCTGTAAGAACTTCTATCTTATGGTTTTATTCCGTATGATTTTTTTTCCCATTTAAATATAATATTTAATGTTTAGTTAATATATGTTTGTTTTACAACGTGTTTTTTCATATGTATTTGTTTCAATGTGAATCATTTTTACGCGTTTTTTTTGTTACACAAACACGTAAAAAATGTTCACATTGTGAACCAAGCATATGTGATATAAACACATTGTGAAACAAATATATGTTAATCAATATTCTAAATTCTAGTGTTAAAAGAAAAAGATCATATGAAATAACACATGATACACAAGTTCTGAATGTTATCACAATTTCATAAGTTGTCAAAGAAGGTACCCACACACACACACACACACACACATATATATATATATATATAGTATACACCAGAAATGGTGTGAGAAGTAGAGTTAAGATGAGAAATATAAGAAGGAATATGGACTCTTAATCACATTTAATCTCAAATTGACTCATGAATCGCACTTGATACATGGATTGATCTGGTGCATCTCATCCTAATGTGCATCCAAAGGTAACGATCCCTCTTTACGCTTCTCAGCTTAACTCTCGTTCTCACCGAAAACCAACTCTATTATATTATATAAATCCATACATACATACATACACGATATTCGTACTACTCATTTCAACATCAAGAAAATCTAATGGATCAATAAATACAGATAGCAACGTTGTTTCTAAACTAGATTTATAGACAATTAACTATTAAACATCTGAATTTGTAAGATCATGCATCAGATTATACAATAATAAATCAGATAATGCAACTTGATTTTCATTCAGTCATTAAATTAATAATTAAAAACCATTTTTATCAAACACGTCGACCTTAATTTTACTACACGACTTTGGCCATGCACACATGATTGTCTGGTATAATTATATACATACACGTTCAACAGTTTTATAACAATCAGGATGTGATATTTATGTGAATTCCGTTACGTTTGAAACCTTATTGTCTATTCGTTGGATTGAATGGTTGCAATTAATACAAGATAAGCCTAAATTAATACAGTGAAAAAGAAAACCGATTAGATCGCATGCAGTTTAAGCCATTCCGTGCAACATCATATCGTTCAATCAAGCAAAATCCGTTAAATTGAAGTTGCATGCACGTATACACAACTTCATATTACAACGCTAACTGTAAAGTCAAATCATGCTTAACGGAAGTGATTTTTCGACCATTTATTGTATTTATAGAAATTATGAAAACGAACTAAAAAACGAAACGAATCATAATTTGTATCTCTCCCTACTTCATATATATCAGTATTTTCTTACACGTCTTGCGTTTAAATAAATCAACTGCATAACAAGCATTAACAAATTACGTGTCAATGTTGAATCTTAAGATCTGCATAACACCGTTATATTTGACAGACGGAAACTTCTTTTGATCCTTACGCATTCGGGTTCAACCCCTAAAATATCCTACTTGTGGGCGTCATCGACTTTCAAGTTTTTAACCTGATTAATAAAGTTACACGTCTTATGTATTCAGTCAATGTATTTTTCAATACTCAGTCCTGACACTCATGATTCAAACGAGAACACTTTTTTACTATAGACAATCACATGTGATACTATTATTCCATCACATATTACACACATGTGATACTATTATTCCATCACATATTACACACATGTGATACTAAATTAGAGACACAGACGATTTTTGATGCGATCTTGGTTGCGGGCCTAGTCGTCCTTACACCACTAAGCTCCTTCACAAGTATTACCACACATGTGATAAGTGTGTTGTTGATATTATACTATAATCCATCAATACCATCACATGTGATGCTAAATCATAGACGCATACAATCTTTGGCACGACCTAAGTCGTAGAACACGTCGTCCACACATCACAAGGTCCCCTCACGCGTATTATCAGATGTGATAAAGGGTGTTCTCGTAAAATGGAGGTGCTCTCGTTTGAACCTCCATCTATATATATAGGAGCGATCAAATGCAAACCACCCATATTTGTACAAACCGTGCAAATCACCCTCATCCGTCAATTTCATTGTTTAATCTTAAGAAAAAATTTCATTAAATTGTTTCATATATGATTATGAAATTTTAATGAAACTATTTCATGTATTCCTCTAAAAAATTAATGTAATATTAATGATTAACAGCATCCACAAACAAAATGATTAATCAACCTCTTATAATTACAAAAAAAATAAACAAAATAAAAAATTATTGATTGGTTGAATGAAGTTTGTACGGTTTATACAAATAACGTGGTTTACAAAGTAAACCTTCTCTTTATATATAGATAGATGAGAAGGATTGTTGAATGTTCTCTTTGACCATTTTCATGTTGGGTGGTTCCAATTGATCGTATACTCAAACCAATCTTGTAGCCCTGCTTAGGACCACCAACTCCTAACCGTTTTCAATTTTAACTGCTCGTGGGGCTTTAAAATTGGTTCGAGACAGGACCAAATTTCTCAAATGGTCCTTCGTATTAAATTCTGAACGTCAATGCTAACTAGTTGTAATGTACTACTACTATTATTTGTTTGTAATTATATATATATATATATATATATATATATATATATATATATATATGGGCTTAATTATTTGAGTCTATAGAATTATGATAACCTTGAGAACTTGTGTATCATGTGTTGTTTCATATGACTTTTTTTTTGTATCTAGGCATAGTATTTAATGTATTGATTAACATATATTTGTTTTACAATGTGTTTGTTTTATATGTACTCGTTTCACAATGTGAATTTTTTTTTATGTGTATTTGTGTTTCACAAACACTCAAAAAAGTTTTAGATTGTGAACCGTGTACATATTAAGGAAACATATTGTAAAACAAATATATATGTATATGTATATACATATATATATATATATATATATATATATATATATATGTAGGAGCTTATTTAAGGAAGAACTGATTAGTTTGTAGTAACCATGAGATTCAATGTGAACCACTTGTTTGAAATATTTTTGACAACTAATCAAAATATTTAATTAAAATTTTAGAAAGAAATATTTAATTAAAATTGTATACATGGGTATCACAGTAATATCGTTTGTAGGTATCACAATGTGTATCTTGTGTTCACATAAGGTTCATCGGAATAAGATTCGTCAAAGAGAGGAAAGACGAGAGATGATATTTATAAAATCTCTAAAATTCCCTTAATTAATATTCTAAATTAAAATTATCAAAATTATTGATTACCTAATTTAACCTTTGATTTGTGGTTGAGATTGAATCTCACGGTTACCACAAACGAAAAAGCTCTCGTTTGATTAGGTTCATATTCATATATATATATATATATATAGCTATACATATATAATACAATTATACAAACATACATATATCTACACACACATATATATACGTATGTATATACACATATATACGTATGTATACACACACACACACACACACACATATATATATATATATATATATGTAGACATGGGATTATGTGAGACCAATGGTTTTTCGTGAGACCCATAAGACCAATTCTCAACCATTGGATTAGATTTATAATCGTCGGATTTGAGCATTCATAAATGCCACGAGACTTCTCACTAATTACGAAATTGCCACCTTGCAACTTTAGACCATTAGATCATTAGTTTATAAATTTGATCAATGAACATAAATTGGTCTTACGGGTCTCACGGAAAACCTTTGGTCTCACGTGGACTCAACCCTATATATATATATATATATATGAATTGGGTGTAAATAAAAGTGTAGAAAAGGGAACCTTATCTCTCTTTGCATGTGGTAATGGTAGTGTGGTACAATGGATGGTTGCTTCAAACAAAAGCAAAGATTTTGTTGATTGTATCCCACTTGAAACACAATTTATGCCATCAATCCAACCCCCTTTCTATTGCACTTCTCCTCCTTTTTTATTGGGACTAATTGTATTAAAAAAAAGGTATTTATATTTAATTATTTTCATATTTTTTTAATATATTTTTAAAACACAAATTTAAAAGCTTATATAAAAATGTAATATTTTTGGATATATGAGTTGAAAAACTCTATTTTTAGAACATACTTCTAAGAAAAGACAGATTAAGTTAACACCCAGATGCGCCTAAAACATAGTAATACGGGTACTGGAAAGAGGCACATCCCCTGATCAATGAATTAGGTTTGGTGAAATGTGTGTGGTGGCCTCAGAACGCCACTGAGGTCACCTCGCCTGTTGATCCTCGTTTGAAATACGTGGACTTGTCAACCTTTGTTGACGACGAGATGTGCCTAGGACGTGGTGGTGCCGGCATCAGAAAGAGGCACATCACTACTGATCAATGAATTATGTTGACTATTTTATGTTAGTTGACTAACATATTTATATTTTTAACTGATGATTCGTTACAGTTATTTATTCACAATAACATGGTCGAAAAATAATTTGTATCAATGAAATATAAACAATATATCGTCAGTTTTCCAAAAAATACGAAAACCATTAAAAATAAATTTTGTATTTAAAGCTATTAAATACCAATTAAATTATTTATTAAAAATAATAATAAATTTTAAATTTTGTTAGCATAATACTTAATTAAAAGATAATAAATAAAGCATGTATTCATTATGAATGAATAACTATTTGGTTGTGAAATTAGATTCAAAATTGATGGAAATATTTATATGCAATGTTAAATGTGCCACCTACAAAAATGCATATAAATTATTTTATATATATTTTTTATTTTGTTAAAATATTTAATTTCTAGTCATATTTTTAAAATTTAGCATTTGAATATTATTATGTTTGGTTAATCGTGGTTATCCGAGTCAGTTGTGCATCGATTAATCTTCCGGGTAAGGCTGTGTAAAACTCGAATGGTCTGAAAACCCGAATCAGAATCGAAGATGAAGTGTTTGTCCAAAACCTGAATGTCCCAAAATGCGGAACCTGACTTTTGGGGGGATTTTTGGGTTCGAGTTGGGTTTGATTTTTAGTCCCGAACCTAATGGAAACCTGAAATACGTGTGTATGCATATACTGTTTTTAAATATTATATAAATACATTTATTTATCTAATTATTTTTCGAAAATTCTAAATCCTAGTCGGCCATACCGTTTTCAAATTAATTGCATATAGATTATACATGATACCGAACCAACCCGAACTCGAAGCAATCCAGAACACGAAATTTCGGGTTTGGCTTTCGTTTGTGAAATCTGATCGGATTTTTGTTTGCAGCCAAGGCCCGCCCGATGCACACCCTCACTCCCGGATGGCTTGGAGTCACGGAAGATCGATGGAGCTTCACGGTCACAAAGATTTTAGCAACGTCTGGATTCGAACCTGGAGAATTTGCGACGCTATTTTCAGAATGATTAACCATTATGCCAGAATGATAAAAATGACCATTTGAACCCAAAACGGGTTTTTTATTGGGTTTTTTTTTTCTTGAAGCTAGACAATTGTAATTGATCAACCAACTACGTACCATGATTTAATGGTCATTTATCAATAAGACAGCTTAATCAGGGCTTAATGAAAAAAGAACCAAACAACTCATCAGTATAGTCAGTCTTTATGATTCATCCCAAATACTGACTTCACATGGATCAGATAAATTTTATAAATAGGCATGACTTTCAAAATACTTAAAACACCAAAAAAGAACCATATATGTCTTGCTTCATATTGAAGGTCACAACATTACAAAAGTCACCATGAAATCTTATAATACGTGTGGCATGTGCGGTTTTTAAGGGTATTTTTGTCATCTTAATTTATATTTTTCCATTTTTAAAATCGAAACAAATCAAACCTTAAACCCCAAATCAAATCAAAAGTACGTTTTCGACTAAAGTTAAAAACTCAAGTAAAATCAAATAAAGAGTCCTGTTGTATTAACGATCAATTTCAATTCCCATATTCAGCTGTTATAGATTGTTTCCGATTCTTCGTCTTTATATTGTCTCGTCACATTTAGGTTCGACCTCTTCTTTAACGGGTGTTCGCCATCTCGTCCTGTTATTTAGGGTTTTGCAAAATTGTCGAGTTTTATCAAAGATTTGTCTCTTTCGATCCTATGTTTGCCCAGATATAGCAAGACGTTGACGTACGTCATCGTCGTCAACCTCCGTGGTAGGTCAGATGCTCTATCGTAACTACCCAACCTCATTTGATCTGTTTTACGGTTTCAATTACACACCTTCTGGTTGATCAAATTCATTTATATCTGATTAGGTTCAACAACCCTTCACAATGATCATTTATAAACCTATGTTTTTAAAGCTTTATTCACCATCAAGAAATCACAATTCGGAACTTGTGTTTTTGGATTTAATCATGAGACGTTTATTCCATCTGGATTTAAATTTTATGTTGGTTTATGTTTTACGTTGTGGTTTTAGTTTTGATTTACTGAAGAATAAACAAAAATGACAATTATGTCCCTACGGACCCAACTATGTGGTATATGTGGCACGTGCCATTGTATTATTCTCCGTCGAAGGGTAAAAAACTTAGGTTCGTGAACGGTGCAACCGTATTAATTTGATGTGTGCCACTGTATGTATTTTGAAACTACAATGAAAACAAGTTTTATTTGGTAAAGTTGGTTTGCAAGACTCTTATTCCACCCCAAACCCAAGTTTGAATACTGGTAGTGTCATTTTCTTAGTCAAACGGTGCCATCGTTTGAAAAAAATTCCGCAGGATCATCCCTTAGTAGGTTAAATGTGAGATTTTGAACAGGTCCCCCGAAATTTCGGGGCCAAAATTTACATGTGATTAGGGTCTTTTATCGACCTGTGCAAAACTATAACCAGAATTATTTAGGTTCAAACAATTAATTGTTTGGTTTTAGATTTAAATCATTAATGGTTTATGTTTAGTTTCATGTTGTTAATCGTTTTAGGTTTAGCCCATTTTTGCTCTTAACATATATATTCTTTTTTGTCTCATTTATGCAATGTAATCAAAAGTTTTAGATGTATCAAAGCCTCCAAAAAGATTGAAACGTCTCTGAAATTCCGTATATTTGTTTCTTATAGTCAAACGGTGCCATCGTTTTTTAAATTTTTTTCCCTATATTTTTTTTATAGTCAAATAGTGCCACCGTTTGAAAAACTTTATGGATCCGTCCTCGATTATGATGGAAGTTGAAATGGAATACAAAATTACCAAAATACCCTTGAAATAATTTATATGTCACACGCACATGGCTTGATTTTAGGGAAAACCATTAATGGAATAATTTCGAGATTAAAACGTTAAAATATGACCGTTTTTGACAAAAAAAAAAAGAATTAAAAAAAGAACTCAGTGAATTAAATATTAGAGATTAATATTAACATATAGTTCAAGGATAAAATTGTAATTTACCATTTAATTAATAATTATTTTATAAAATATACAATCAATCTAGCGAATAATGGTGGTTAATCAATCATTTGCACACACGTCTTTTCTCCATCTACTTCATCAATTACCGTTACGTTTTAATCTCTGCAACTAGGGGTGCTCATGAGTTGGGTTGATCAGGTTGAAGACATTTGAACAACTCAACCTAATGCTTGCAGTTTGAAAAATCTTAACTCAACTCAACCCAAACCAAAGTGCAACTCAAGTGAATCCAAAATTATACGGGTTGGTCGGGTTGATGCTTTAGTACATTAAAATATTCTTCTAATCTTGAATATTATTTCTCTACTCATAATTTCTTTTTCATTATGAATCATTTGATACAACTTATCCATACTTCTTACGTATATCATATTTAGTTATTTTTCTTAATTTACATATATGTGTTCACAGTTACTGAACATATATAGGAATGAGTTATATAGAGATGTGCATAGATTGAAAATATGTGTATATAAAGAGCATACGTGATAAGGTAATTGTCTAATATATTAATGAAAATTCAACAATCATATTAAATCCAAGAAATAAAAGGATATCGGGTTCATTGGGTTGAGTTCAAATAATAGTAACCGATATCAACTCAATACCTACAGTTTGAAATTTTTACAACTTGATTAGACCATCGGGTGTTTCGGGTTGAGTTATTTCGCGTTAGTCGGGTTTTTGAGCTCTCCTACCTGCAACAATTAAGCTTGTAAAATAACTGGAGCATTATTGTAGTCAAGTGAAAAACTCGTGTTCTGAGTCTGTGGACATCATCACAGTTGCAGGCAACATCAAATTTTCTAAAACAGTAGTTTTCGGATCTGTTGGTATGATCAGATATAGACACGTTAAACTGTATCAAAAAATAACAAACTTTTTTAAATGTCACCTTTGGTCACTTAACCTTTTATGATACACCGTTTATTATTTTCTGTCTTTTATTCGATAAAATATGATTATAAGTTTTTTTTATAATCAAATTAAGATGATAAGACGGGACCAGTAATATAGTGATTATAAAATATACGTAACAGTTTCTATTTTGGACCATCATAAATAAATCTAACGTACTTTTTAAATAAGCAGTAATCTGCTTTTTAATTTTTCTACTAACAGTGACATATACTATGCTATAAAGCATTTGACAAAAACTTTTAAAAATATTTTTTTATGCATCAAATACTGTTTAATGATGCATGTTACTTAAAATTCAAGATTACAAGTAGAATGTGCATGAATACATCTTATTAAAGTTTCATGTTTGAATTCATGTAACTAACTGCAGATAAATATAATCAAATACATGATAAACATAATTTTAAATATAAAAAATCTAAAATATAATTAAGATAAATATTGAGTTATAACAGAATACTTAATTATTATCTTAAAAAAATTATGAGATTAAACCAAAAATAAGTTGGTTCGTTATTGAACTTCAATTAAATTATAATAAAAAATTGAATTAAAGAAATTACACAAAAACGAAAACTTTTAAATAATTAATTTGATACTAATATCGACTATTTTTTTCAAAATTTTATAATATCTTCAAATTTATATTTCATTGAAAAATAAAAACATTTTCGTTTTCACAAAACCACATAAAATCGCATTATAGCAACGATAGAGCCAAAATATAAGACGAAACATTGAAGTCAAGATGTATCTCGTTGTATTATGTCAGTATCATTCTAGTTACTACAAAATACTGATATTATATTTTCCTGTTATTTTTATTATTTTTAAGTTACTGTAACATCGTCGGTTACCAGTATCTGATATTTTCCGTTTTATCCACATCTGAACTTACGGTTTTTACGTCCAATAAATAAGGTATCCAGTTTCGTATAAGGCGACATTTACTACTTCTCTCTGATTTATATTTTAAATATTTAAATAAATATTAAATTAATTACATGTATTTTAAATATTTAAATAAATATTAAATTAATTACATGTTAAATAAAGTTTTGTATTTATTTCAAGAAAAAGACATGATAGAAAAAGTTACGACCGACGCTAATATTAATTGTATTTAATGATTAGTTATGAAAGCAAAATATTTGTTTTATTTCATGTAGTTTCCGAATAGGTCCTTCTATTTTTACTATTTTACATTTTACTCCCTTGTGTTTTGTTTTTATAGCATTTTTGGGAGAAAACGCACATAAATTCGTAACATATGGAATACTATCGAGTTTAGTATCAATTGTCTTCCACTCGAGACAATAAGATAGATTTGTAGTCGATATTTGATTCTTTTTAAAAGGGTAAAATCGTAAATTTCATATTACTAAAATCAATCATTCACTCGATTCGGTTCGTGTCTTTTTTGTATATGTCGTTTTGTTCGTTGAGGGTGATTTAGTGTCGATTTCTTTCTATTAATTAAAATTCAGTGATTTGCATGTCTCGTCTTGTTTGTTAAGGTGTCTATTTGATAGGGTAGTTTTTGTAATTTAATCAAACCCATGGGTGTCTTGTGTAAATAGCATTTTGTTTTACTAACAATGGTGATAATAATACAACTTTTGAGGAAAATTGATCAAAATAGTCAATCTCTTCGATCAAATTCATTTTTTAACCATTTGTTAAATCTAGTTCTCATTTTAACTAGATTTTACGCACATATCTTATAAATTTGCGAAAACTCAATTTTCAGATAAAAAAAATAAATTGTTACTCAAATTTACATAAGGATCCACATATACACAAGGATTCCCATTTGCGTAAAGATTATTTTTCCTTTTTAATCTGAAAAATAGGCTTTACGTAAATGCGTATTATACTACAAAAACGAAGAGTATCAGCGCGGGAAAATTCCCCGCTGATCCATCGCTAAAGGGGTCAGCTAGGGATTTGGTTTTTGGACAATCCCTCGTTGATCTGTGAGGAATTTTTTCTGTCACTAATTTCAATCGTTGATACTTTGTGTTTCTAGTAGTGGTAGCTTTATTAATATCCAGTAATTTGTGTATGAATATATTATGCTTATTCTGTGTGACGATATGTGGTTTCTGTAACACCCTAAATAAAGACACCATAAGGTAGGAGATAAGTTGACCCCAAAAATATACAAAATGGAAACTAAAGATCAATAAGGATCACCCCAATAAAGGGGGGACGAGTATAGCATTTACAAAACAGCTAGAGAGACGATAAACAACAACCTATTAATCTAAACAAAATCTATTCTTAGATTAGGGACGGGTGTTTCTACCAACTACAACAAAATATGATATCTGTCAATGTTGCAACGCTTAAAACACCCAAGCTGACTACAAAAAGGAGCTTTTACGGAGTAACATTCCTCTCAACCCTTCAGAACCCCGCCGCTAAGGGAACCTGCTAAGCAAACCATTTCAAGAAGAAGTGTTAGGCTTACGCCTAGTGAGTCCAAACAACAAGATTTAACGTAACCATAAAAAGTACCTATATACATTTATATAAATAGTTGTCATAACTTTAAACAATAATAGGAACAGTAAAAACTTAAATATCTCGAAGTGGAGTCAAAACATCCGAAGATGACGGGGGAGTCCCGATTTGACGTTAATTATGACGGAACACGAAGGAAGTCATAGATCAACGTTATAGAGCATCACTTATAGGTTTATCACCATTGACATCAACCTAAGCCAGTCATGTAGTCGGTCGTGATCTTAAGCTCTTTATCTCGGAAATTACATAATAATCTCAATGTCTATTTCCAAGTGGGAGTGGGGAGATGACTTTGGAGATTACACAATAATCACAATGCCTAAATCCAAATTACATCATCCTTCACTCAAAACAATTAAAACAACCCCCCCGGGGGGCCCAAGTCTCATTACCTCACAACGATAAGTTTAAAGACGGCAACTTAAGCATAAAAGAAATGCATATTTGACAATAAGACTTTCACATGGATTCTACGTTAACTAAATACTTCCTAACTACTAGGAGAGAACTCTACGTATAGGTTATAAGGGATTTTAAGGTTTTTCGGTAATCAATACTTGAAATGTGTAATCCTCTTAGCTAATAACCCCTTTTTAAAACTTCTCCTATCCTTAACAGTGGGATTCCCATGTTTATTCACCTTGGCTCAAAATCCTCGATTCACCAAAAAAGTAGTTTAATAGAAATTAGAGTATAAGGCAAGTGAAACATATTAACGTAAACGATTTATGGTCTTATAAGAGGGATGATACGGACTCACCTTGCAAGATTTAAAGGAAATCCCAAAATCTGGAACTAATCGACAGACAGAAGGAACTCAAAACAATTAGATTGAATTCCTACTCCAAGAAGCAGCAGCAGCAGTAGCAGAGTTAAGCAGAACGAAGAAAACAACACAGCCGCGTTACTGTTTGCTGTTTGGCGAGGCAGAGTTGCTGTCTGTTGTTCGGGCGAAGAAGGCGAAGAAAACAGCGCAGTACAGCTGCTGCTTGCTGCTTGCTGCTTGTTGTTCGGGTAAGGAAACGAGAAAAACAGCACAACAGCTGATGTTTGCTGCTTGTTGTTCGGGCGAGAAGACGGAGAAAAAACAGCGCAACACAGCTGCTGCTTGATGCTTGCTGTTCGGGTAAGGAAGCGAGAAAAACAGCACAACACAGCTGTTCGGGCGAGAAGACGGAGAAAAAACAGCGCCTGCGGCCTGCTGTTGTTTGGCGAGGCGCAGCAGCAGCAGCTGTTGTTTTGGCGAAGAAGACGTAGGAAACCAGCTCCTGCGGCCTGCTGTTTCGAGGTGCAAAGACAGATGGAGTGCATACAGGCATGGGCTGGGATATGGTGCAATCGTGCGCCGGTTGGAGGTGTGAAAACAGTCGCATGCAGGAGGCTCGAAAGCAGACGCGGCTGGAGGTGTAATGGTCGTGGCTGACGCTATATGAACTTTGGGATTTGTGTTCGATTAGTAGCAATAAATTAGGAGTCAACAAGTTTGAATCATTCTTTTTCTGTTTCCTCATCTTTAGCAACAGTAGGCTTTTTCTTAGTAAATTAGTTATTGTATTGACTATATATTCAGTCCGTGAATGCTTAATAAATCATCAGAGGTATTCAATACTTTTGTGTGTTCTTTTCACTTTCCAGCTTAACATCTGGTATCAGAGCCAGCAATACAAAGCCTGGCATGTGAGTGAAAAACAGAGAGACGAGTGTTACCCAGAAGAGAGATGGCTGAAAACAGTAACCTGCAACCAAGCATTCCTAAGTTCGATGGGGATTACGATCATTGGAGTTTGCTTATGGAGAATCTCCTTAGGTCAAAAGAATATTGGAACGTTGTGCAGAATGGGTTTACTGAGATCGACAATGAAGATGCTTTGCCTGCACCCCAAAAGAAAGTCATTGAAGAAGCAAGACTGAAGGATCTCAAAGCCAAAAACTACTTGTTTAGTGCAATTGACAAGACGATTCTCAAAACCATCACGCAAAAGGAGACATCGAAGCAATTGTGGGACTCGATGAAAATGAAGTATCAAGGGAATGCGAGGGTTCAACGTTCCATGTTGCAATCCTTGAGAATAACCTGGGAGCTACTGGAGATGAAGAGCGGAGAGTCTGTAACCGACTACTTTGGAAGAGTTCTGGTGATTGCCAATGACATGCGAAACTATGGTGAGGATATGCAACATGTGAAGATTGTGGAAAAGATATTACGTACTCTCACTGAAAATTTCAACTATATAGTATGTTCTATCGAAGAATCCAAGGACATTGACAAACTCTCTGTCGATGCCTTGCAAAGTTCTTTACTCGTACATGAGCAAAAGTTCAAAAGAGCATCAAATAATAGTGAAGAACAGGTATTGAAGATTGCATATGATGAACGAGGGACAAGAGGCAGAGGTAGAGGCTCTATGATTCGTGGAAGAGGAAGGGGACGAGGACGAGGTAGGTCGTTCAGCAAGGCGATTGTAGAATGTTATAACTGTCATCGGCTGGGTCATTTTGCATATGAATGCCCAGGATGGAACAACGATGTTAATTACGTCGAGCATGATGAAGATGAGAATATGTTACTCATGACTTATAAAGAAACCAACAAAGCACAAGAAAATCACGTGTGGTTTCTGGATTCTGGGTGTAGCAATCACATGTGTGGAAACAAGGAGTGGTTTGTATCTCTTGATGAAGGGTTTAAGCTTGGCGTAAAGCTTGGAAATAACTATCCATTGCAAGTGATGGGCAAAGGAGATATATGTTTACAGATTGACGGCAATTCTCATACAGTCGCCGATGTATACTACGTACCAGACTTGTGTAGTAACCTGCTGAGTTTAGGACAGTTGCAAGAGAAGGGCGTGGCAATTCTCATTCAACATGGAATTTGCAAGCTTTATCATCCAAGGAAGGGACTTATCTTTCAAACATGGATGACGGCGAATATGATGTTCGGATTGGCAGCAGCTAAAGGCGAAAAACGAATAAGAGAACAACCTCAATGCTTGCAAACTTCCACTAATAATATAACTCGGTTATGGCACAGGAGATATGCTCATCTAAACTACAAGGGTTTGAGGACATTGAAGTATAGGAATATGGTATGTGGAATACCTCAACTCAAAGGGTCAACCGACTCATGTTCAAGTTGCCTCATTGGAAAGCAACCTCAACAATCAATTCCAAGCAAAAGTCGATGGCATGCAACAAGAAGACTACAATTGGTTCATTCAGATCTCTATGGACCGATATCTCCATCCTCCAACAACGGAAAGAGGTATATGTTGACATTTATTGACGATCACAGCAGAAAGGTATGGACCTATTTTTTGGCAACCAAGTCTGATGTTTTTATTATCTTTAAGCAATTTAAAGCTTACATAGAGAAGAACACTGATTTAAGCTTGAGTTGTTTGTGTACCGATAAAGGAGGAGAGTTCACCTCAGATGAGTTCAACCTGTTTTGCAAGAACGAAGGAATAAGCAGGCAACTAACAACTGCTTACACCCCACAGCAAAATGGGATAGCCGAACGAAAGAACCGTACTATAATGAACATGGTGCGGTGTATTCTAGATGACAAAGTCGTTCCCAAGGAATTCTGGCCAGAGGCAGCTAGATGGGTGACTCATGTGTTAAATAGAAGTCCGATTTCCATCGAAAAAGATAAAACTCCAGAAGAACTATAGAGTGGAACAAAGCCGATCGTTGATTATTTTCGAGTGTTTGGGTGCGTGGCACATGTTCATGTACCAGAACAGAGAAGAAAGAAACTCGATGACAAGAGTTTTTCGTGTGTTCTACTTGGAGTCAGTAACGAATCAAAAGCGTACAGGTTGTTTAATCCTGTCACTTCTGAGATAATTATTAGTCGTGACGTTGTGTTTGAAGAAGAAAAAGGCTGGATGTGGGATAAAAAAACAGCAGAATAACAACTCCATTGGGAAGGATATGATAGCGAAGCTGAGGAAGAAAACAAAAAACAAGAAGATTACTTAGAAGAGATATCAGAAGTTGTTTCCCCTTTTACACCAAAACCGTCTCCAATACCGGAACAATATGCTCTCTCTCCCATGCTAGAAATAGGTACCAACGTTGTTGAAGGGTCACAAAGACCTACAAGAGCTAGAAGACCTCCTTCATATCTACAAGATTATGATTATTCAGCAGAAAACGTTAACAATATTATGGTAGAAGGATCTGAAGACCCAAGTACATTCGAGGAGGCAGTAAAAGATGAGGTATGGAGAAAGGCAATGAAGAGTGAGATAGAGTCAATAGAAAAAAAACAATACTTGGAAGCTTACTGCCTTGCCTCCAGGCGCAAAGAAGATCGGTGTGAAGTGGGTTTACAAGACAAAACTGAATGAAAAAGGAGAAGTAACGAAGCATAAGGCCAGACTCGTCGCCAAGGGCTACGCTCAACAATATGGTGTCGACTACAACGAGGTTTTCGCTTCGGTAGCACGATGGGATACAATACGCATGCTTTTGGCATTAGCAGCACGAAAGGGGTGGACCATTTATCAATTAGACGTAAAAAGCGCCTTTTTACATGGAGAATTATGTGAAGATGTGTATGTTGAGCAACCATTGGGCTTTGTACACACAGGAGAAGAACACAAAGTCTACAAACTTAGCAAAGCGCTGTATGGCCTAAAGCAGGCACCGCGTGCTTGGTACAGCAAGATTGAAGGATACTTCATACGAGAAGGATTTCTTAGGTGTGAGTCTGAACATACACTATTTGTCAAGCCAGAAAAAGGTAATAAAATTATTATTGTCAGCTTGTATGTAGACGATTTGATCTTCACCGGTAATGATGCTACAATGATCGAAAATTTTAAGTTGTCCATAAAGGAGGAATTCGACATGACCGATTTAGGTATTATGAAGCATTTTCTTGGTGTTGAAGTAACACAAACTCAAGAAGGAATCTTCATTGGTCAAAAAAGATATGCCGAGACGCTGTTGAAGAAGTTCAATTTGTACCATTGTAACTCCGTCAAAAACCCGATTGTACCGGGAACAAGACTCTTAAAACACGGAGAAGGAGCTGCAATAGATGAAACTATATATAAACAAATTCAATTGGTAGTCTCATGTATATCACAGTTACAAGGCCATATCTGATGTACTCAGTCTGTTTGCTCAGTAGATTCATAACAGCACCTACCGAACAACATATGCAGGTGGCAAAAAGGGTACTTCGATACTTGAAAGGCACCATGACAATGGGTTTATTTTACAAGAAAGGTACTGAAGAAAGACTGTATGCATTCACAGACAATGATTATGCTCGAGATTTAGATGATAGAAGAAGCACGAGTGGCTATGTTTTTCTGCAAAGTGGAGGTGCAGTAGCATGGGCATCCAAGAAACAGCCGGTCGTTACCTTGTCTACGACCGAAGCAGAATTCATTGCTGTAGCTGCTTGTGCTTGCCAATGTATTTGGATGAGAATGATATTGGAATAGTTTGGACTCGAGCAATCAAGTTGTACCTCAATCATGTGTGATAATAGTTCAACAATTAAGCTCTCTAAAAATCCAGTACTTCATGGGAGAAGCAAACATATAGACGTGAGGTTTCACTTCTTTGAGAGATCTTGCAAAAGATGGAGTTGTTGAACTTGTCCAGTGTGGAACTGAAGATCAGATCGCTGATATAATGACCAAGCCACTGCCAAATGAAGTGTTCACCAGGCTACGCAACAAGCTGGGAATTTGTGAAGGTTAAACTGATGCTAGCGCTTTCAGTTTAGGGGAGGCATTGTTGGAGTCGTCTTTGCTTTAGTCTTCGATTAGTAGCAATAAATTAGGAGTCAACAAGTTTGAATCATTCTTTTTCTGTTTCCTCATCTTTAGCAACAGTAGGCTTTTTCTTAGTAAATTAGTTATTGTATTGACTATATATTCAGTCCGTGAATGCTTAATAAATCATCAGAGGTATTCAATACTTTTGTGTGTTCTTTTCACTTTCCAGCTTAACAATTTGTTCAAGTATATAAACGTTATCACAATTTATTACTTGTCTTATTTATAAACTGTTTGAACTCACTAAGCATTAAGTCTAACACATCCTAAAAAAACACATATAAAAGTTAAAATAAAATTTTCAACAATCTACATGATCCAAAACCATAATTTATTCTATTTATATATCATCATTCTAGTGGAACATTATGAAGCAGAAGAATAACATGAAAAAGAACATATTAATTTAACAAATGATGATCAATAACACTATATATATATATATATATATATATATATATATATATATTTGGAATCATGTGAGACCGAAGGTTTTTCGTAAGACTCGTAAGACCAATTTTCAACCCTTGGATTAGATCTACAATCTGAATATTCATAATCACAAAATTGCCATGAGATTTCTCAATAATCACAAAATTGTCACCGTACAACTTTAGACCATTAGATCTTTAGCTTATGTTCATTGATCAACTCTATAAGCTAATGATATAATGGTTTAAAGTTGCACGATGACAATCTTATGATTATTGAGAAGTCTCGTGGCAATTTTGTGATTATAAATGTTCAGATTGTAGATCTAATCCAAGGGTTGAGAATTGGTCTTACGAGTCTCACGAAAAACCCTTAATCTCACATGATCCAAAGTGTCTCTCTCTATATATATGTGTGTGTGTGTGTGGAGAATTGGAGATCTTATGGGACCTTACCACTATAGTTCCGGATTATCTACAAGGGTAAAAAGGTAATTCACAATATATTTATATTTTCCAACATTCTAAATATATTAATATAACCAAAGGATGATGCCTAATTGGTTTAAGTTTAGACTTCAAATGTCAAAAGTGTCTGGAGATCTCAGGTTCGAATCCAACAAGTAATAAAAAAATCCCCTTGTGACCACGGAGGTTCAAATGTGGTGACTTCAGACTACCCGTAAAACGGGTGATCACTCTAAGATTAGTCAGCTCGCATGTTACATATCTGGATTAATAAAAAAATATTAATATATTATTAAATTAATGTTTATTTTATATTTTTAAAGGTCAAAACAATAACTATCACACCTACAATAATTTGACATCATGCTTTTATAGACATATAAAGTTAACGTATTTATTTATTGATTTGTCATCATTTGAAATTGGTGGTGATATCGAATTTTTGTATTAAATTTACAAGATAACTGCATTAATGAACGATATCTTACGTTTTTTCAAAGGCAAAATTTATTAAAAAAACAAACAGATACAACAACCCGAGAAACGAAATCTGCAACGTATACCAAAAAGGGAAAAAGTCAAAACCCACAAGACGAATACCAGAAAAGAAGAACCAACGAGGGGAAAAACAACATAACCTCAACAGACAGCAACAGAAGGAGACTTAAACCGAGTCGTTTTTGAAATAAACCGGTCTTTGAACCTTGGAGCAATCCAATCAAAGGGTTTTAAACTGGATGTCACCGAAAAGGTCACAACGAGAATTAAGCTCCTTGAAAATATAAGCACTCTCGAGTTTCCAAAGAGAATCGGCTGCAGCCCAAAAATGCTACACAGTATCGTATGTTTAATAATATGTTTTTTTTATTATCTGGATATCCAACCCGTTATGCGAGCCGACTAATTTCAAGGCGCCCACCTGCTTTGCAGATAGCCTGGAGTCACCGCATTTGAACCTCTGTGGCTACAAGAGGATTTTTATTCCTCTTTGGATTTGAACATGTGACCTCCTGATACTTTTGATCTTTAGAGCCAAACTCAAACCAATCAGACATCACCCTTGTGGTTTTTAATAATATGCTTTTACCTCAAGCTTAATGGTATAATATAGATTTATTATGAACTGGTTTCGACTTTTGACCTGTAATTTTTGAAAAACGGTTATGAAATCAATTACAGCCTACCTGATTATGAGTAAAGGATTGTTAATCACGTAAACATATAAAACAAAGTATTGCAAAAACATATCAGTTAAAATCTATCGTATGATTCGATCAGATCATTTTCATCCATTGAATATTATTACTGGTTATATACTGAATCCATATAAATATACTTCTGAGTGATTTAACAATTTCACGTATGATTTTTAAATCAAAGTCGTTAAAATTAAAGTCTTCTCTTTGTCCCCAACAAAAGTCATAACGTTTTTAGAGTATCCATTAGTTAATGTGTTTCGACCAATTTATTGTAAAATAGTCAACTTCAGTTATTTTACACTTCACGAATTAAATCGAATCATGTATAATTTTTGTTGAAGTATATATAATATTTATATACAGTAAATAGAACAAATAAACTTACATACCCTTCTCATATTTGGTGAGGTTTGAATCTTTGATCTCCTAGGAGGCCAAAGACTCACATACCGCTAGGTCAAAACCTGTATTAAAAATAGATGAGTGTTCAAAAAAACCGTTTGACCACTCAAACCGACCGAACCAAGTTAAACCGGACCGTTTTTTGCGGTTTGAGCGGTTTGGTTTGGAAAATAGCAAAACCGAACGGTCTGGTCGGGTCTGCGGTCTGGAATCTTTTTTGGGAGGTTTGGACCAAACCGACCGCCAAATATATGTATATATATATATATATATATATATGTAAATATATTTAATTTTTTATTTTAGTTATTAGCAAACCCAACTTTTTTAACTTATGGGCTAAAGCTCAAATATATCTTTAAACCCAACATAAAGCTTAACATCTAACATAATCAAAATGTATAATTAATCTAAAATTATAATTACATATGTTTTTTTTTAATTTTAATATTTAAAGTCCATTAAAGACTCAAACCGTCTAAACCGGTCAGACCAAACCGTCTTTTCGTGGACTAGTTTGACCGGTCTGGGCACTTGATGTCAAACCGTTTGGTTTGAAAATTTTATAAACCGTCATTACGGTTTGATTTATGGTCTGAGGGGTTAAACTGCCTAAACCGGACTGCAAACACCATTAAATCTGTATGTTTGAATCTGTTTTTAATTTGACTAGGAAATAATATTTAATTAATGGGATATTAATACATGTTATGTGTGATCAAAATTCAACCCTTGTGATTATGATGCATTTGATCATGTAGTATCAACTTTCCTTTAGACAAGGGCACATGCTTTTGCCCTATAAATCAAAAGTTTCATGGGCCCCTTAACAACCCTTTTGCTTCCAATCAATTTTCTTCATTTTCGGTAAAATTCGGCAACGAAATTTCACTGGATTTTAACGTTTTTAAAGATCAGCGTAGAATAACGATGTTGACATGGCGTTTACACGACCCCTGGAATTGCCACTTGTTAACGTTTGTAGATCACTGAACCCCACACATGTGCAGTGGCCACCACCCCCTCACATGCAGCTTTTCCCGAACTGAATTCCTCTGCCCATCTACGGTTCAAGATAATCCTTGCCACTGTCTGTGATATGGGAATAAAGGGTGGCCGTTGATGACTACGTTGATTTCACAGTGGTCGTAATCTTGCTATCGATCGATGTACGCTCGATGACATCGATAATTTCGAAGGTGCACTTCATTTTCCAATAGAGATTTAATTTTTGGAAAAAGGGTTTTGAGCCATGTTAGTTTATGGGAGTGCTTTTTTGATAGGTGATGGATAGGGTGGTGATGGTGACATGGCAACCATCTCATCTAGTTTGTACACGTGGCAGCCACTTGCTAATCGCCTAATGCCACATGGCAGTCACTCTCCACCAATAGTTATTCTTCCATTGCACATGGGCTTTCATTGAAATATTCACATCATACACTTAATTTCTGAGTACTCAATTTGTCCAATTTCAAGATTTTCAACATCAAAATTTCCCTAATTTTATTGCATAATTTGTGGCAAATTTAGACCTCTTTCATTCTTTTAAAAAATATCTAATAATAAAAGAATACATGCTTATAAATGTATGAAATATCCATCAAAATATATATATATATATATATATATATATATATATATATATATATATATATATATATATATATATATAGGGTTGGATTTACGTGAGATTAAGGGGCTGTTTGGTTCATGGATTTGGATGGAAGTGAAAGGAATTGCAATGGCCAAATCCTTTGACCAAATTCCAAATACAATGTTTGGTTCATGGATTAAAACTGATGGAATTCTTTCAATTCCAATAAATTCCTTCACTTGTGGATTTTACATTCCACGGCAATACCCTCGGATTTCAATTCCTATCCGACAAATTCCTACCCTAATCCAAATTCATTCCAATTCCATGCAACCAAACGCAATCACAAGACATGGTCAAATTCCATCAAATTCCTTCAAAGTCAAATTCATTTGATGAATTCCAATTCCATCGAATTCCATTCTACGAACCAAACGCCTCCTAAGGGTTTTTCATGAGACCTGTAAGACTAATTTATGTTCATTGATCAACTTTATAAGCTAATGATCTAATAGTCTAAAGTTGCACGGTGGCAATTATGTGATTATTGAGAAGTCTCGTGGCAATTTTGTGATTATGAATGTTCAGATTGTAGATCTAAACATGATCCAAGGGTTGAGAATTGGTCTTACGGGTCTCACGAAAAACCTTTGGCCTCATATGATCCCAAGTTTCCCTCTCTCTCTCTCTCTCTCTCTCTCTCTCTATATATATATATATATATATAGGGTTGGGTTTACGAGAGACCAACTTGTTTTTGTAACACATGTGAGACCAATTTTTTACACTTGAAAAAAAAACGAATATTCACAACAAAAACATTGTGAATGTTACCTTCACAACATTAACCGGTTGAAGCATTAACCGGTTATCATGCTGATGTGACAAGTGATGTGGTATCCAACTCAATATTATTTGCTGAAGTGGTTAATGACATAGATTTTTTTTTAATCTAAATGTGGTTTTCAACCAGTTATCAGTGTACTTAAATATTTAAAATTTTACATCTTAGGTACCAAAATGAAAGTTTTGAAAGTACATTACCCAAAATAAAATTCAAATTAAAGTACGTTATTTTTTCATACAATATACCCTAGTTTTTTAAACATAATTTTAGTTCTATATTAAAGGAATGGATACTTTGAAATTGTTTTTATTTTAATTAAATTAAATTTAAAAACATGAAATATAAATACTTCAACTACAAATCATAAAAGTCATTAACCCATCTTTATTGTACATGAATTAAATACTTTCTTGTATTAAACCTTTTTTTTAAATAATTGTACTAAACAATTATGAGAATGTTTAGAGGTGTTGACTAACATTTATGATATATTAAATATTAATTTTCGAAAAAAAAAGTGTATTCATACTGTATAGTTTGCAAAAATACATAATCTTAGCCATAAAGGTGGTGTCTGATTGGTTTAAGCTTGAATTCCAAATGTCAAAAGTGTCTGAGGTCACACGTTCAAATCCAAGGAGGAATAAAAATCCTCTTTTGGTCATTGAGGTTCAAACCACTCTCATACGTCGATTTTATTGTTTAATCTTATGAAATTTATTTAAGAAATTGTTTAATCTTATGAAATTGTTTCATATAATACTTTTTTTGATGAATTTGTTTTTCATATATAGTTATGAAATTGTTTCGTATAATATTTAATGAAACTATTTCATGTATTTTTTTAAAATTAAAATAATGAAGATGATAATATTCATGATTAACACCCTCCACCATAAAAATGGTTAATCAACCTCTCATAATTACAAAAAATGAACAAAATGAAAAAAATTATGATTGGTTGAATGAAGTTTTCACGGTTTTTACAAACTGAGTGGTTTTTATTTGAACGTTCCCCTATATATATACACACACGTGTGTGTGCATACATATATGCACACACACAACAGATAAAATTTTAAAGAATACGTCAAGTGAATAATCCTTGATTAAAGAATGATCTAATTCAAGATCCTACTTGCAAAAACTATTAAAGCCCATATAATCTTAATTGAAGATATAAATGAATCGTGTTTGATACGGGAAGCATCTCATTCTAATGTGCATCCAAATGAGGAGATCATTTCTTACGCTTCTCATCTTAGCTCTACTTCTCACTGAACCCAACTTTAGAGATATATGAGCATATTAGGACAAGTTACACACTAGGGGGTATTGGGTATGAGTTAAGAATTACGAATGCAAGAAAATACACGAGAAATAATATGCCGAAACGTGATAAAGGTGAGCAACCCACAAATTGAAGCTTCTCTAATTCCAATATATATGACATATTATCATCAGATCTTAATACCTACACGGGGACATGTGATATTTAACTCGTGATTCAAGAAAGCAATGAACTCCGCTTCGATAATGGCACGTTATACTACCTGAGTTAAAAAATTTCAAGCAAACCAAATGTTTTTCTAAATTGTATTTGACATGCAATATATACCTGAAATCTATAATAAAAATCGTATATGGTTCTTTTCTTGTAGAGTTAGAGTGAGAGAAACTCAGTTTGAAAAAACAGTGTTATTACTTATTATGTGGGTCACACCAGTTTTCATGAAGGGTAATTTTATCTGATTCAAATGTATGTAGATTTAAATCCTATGAACTGATCACTGATCTGATACCATGGTTAACAAAAGAAATCGTATTATTTCAAGGGGTTAAATTTTGTTGTTGTTTTTTTTACATAAAAAGATATATTACTTAAATTAAAAATTGACCTAAAAACTAAAATTTGTGAACAAAGGAATCTTGATTCTTGATGATCCAATTTGGGGGTGGATATTTTAATTGGTAGGCCATATGGGCTTGCTAAATTGGGCTAAGATTATTGGACCAGCTGAAACTTGACAAGAGGGTAAGACTAGACAGGACATGACTGGACATAACAAGTGTCTGTCTGGTTTTTGGTACGACTAGGACTGAACATAACAGAACTAAATAAGTTACCCACAACAGTTATTTTATAGTTATATATATATATATATATATATATATATATATATATATATATATATGTATATATATCATATAATAGTTATAATTAACACAAATAAATAAAATAGTTTGATTTACAAGTGATATGACTAAAAATATTTACTTAAATATATGTCGAAAACTGGATAAGGCCTAGACGTAGCCCAAAGACAAGGTGGGATATCTTCTCGTTGTGCCCAACCCTTTTGTAGAAACGTGGAGGGAACTCAACTGTCGATATATAATCTTCTAAATATGTGCGGAAGAGTGATCATCGACATACTTTTAAGCCGTCGAAGCCTCCTTATCAAAAATAGTGGGAACTACTCCAGACCAATGTTCTAAAAGGCTCGTTGGGAAAACTATCATGGTCAAGGTTTGCGTCTAATGTCGCGTTAAGCCAGTGGCATGTCATGGCTTAATGCGCAATTTCTGCTACACGATATTTTATTTTCTTACATTCTGTTTACCAAATTTTTTATTAAGTTATGTATGGATAAATTTGTCTGTCTGGATAAATGGGTGTTGTCGTTTACTTTTTTTTTATCTGAATAACATAAATGACCGATTTACCCCCCAGTATTAATTATTTGAACATCAAAACAAAAAATCATAAAAAGGACGAAGATGGGGTGTCTCATATGGGAAGGATGCGGTGCTTTAAATAAGGGATATGAGTGTCATTTTTGTGGTTGAATGGGGACAACACATCATTTTTATCTGTGTCATTAAGCCATATTCTGTGCGAATAAGCCATAAGTAAACAACCCAAATGAGCTGTGCGAATAAGCCAGATAGAACAATAAGCCTAATTAAGCCGCAAGTAAACAACCCCTTAATGTCTTATTTGTTAGTTTTTGATATAACCATAATCAAACATATGACAAAACAGTATGTGGTTCTTTTGCTGCAGAGTGAGAGAACTCTGTTTGGAAAAACAATGTTATTACTTACTGTGTGGGCCACACCAGTTTTTATGAAAGGGTAATTTTATCTGATTCAAATGTATGTAGACTTGAACCGTATGAACGGATCACCAATCGGATACCATGGTTAACAAAAGAAATTGTATTATTTCAAGGGGTTAAAATTTGTTGTTTTTTTACATAAAAAGATATATTACTTAAATTAAAAATAGACCTAAAAACTAAAAAATGTGAACAAATGAATCTTGATTCTTGATGATTCAATTTGGGCCTGAACATTTTAATTGGTGGGCCATATGGGCTTGCTAAATTGGGCTAAAATTGTTGGACCCTTTCTAGTTGCAACTTGCAAGTAGTTATGGCCACACCGGCCCGGCCTGGTTCAGAATAGAGGTTTCAAAAAATGACAGATTTATTCACTCTATCGATAACCGAGCCGGATCTGGTGTATCATAACAGATTTTCCTTTTCTATTGATTCCTATGGATTTTATCCAAAACAATTTCCCCTTTTTCGGTATGCCGCTCCGTGAGCTAGAATAAAATTATCAGATGTTCCATTCGTTTATAACAAATTACTGTTTTTTAAATATAGTCGTTAACTAGCAGTTTTTGACCTTTTGTTTGTATTTTTTTGGCTTCTAAACACTATAATGTGTAATAAGATTGAGAGGGTTACACACCAAGTTCTGAATTCGCAAAAAAAGGCAAAAAAACGTTCATAATTCTCGATTTCTCGCTATATTTTGTGAATTCCGCTCGTATTCATTTCTCGTTTCCACTTCATACCGAAACTCTTCAAATCCATCCGACATAGGGATACCGATGAAGAATGATGAATAAATGTATTTTCAAATAATTTTATAATAAATTTTTGTAAGACAATGAAATTTTAATTATAATAAAACGCATTTTTATAGTGTATTTGAGTAGCCCGTACGACAAATTTTATAATGTTTTAAAAATATATATCATTAAAAAACTAATTTTTTTAATGGTGGGACCGGCAGCCCATGACCAGTTGTAATAGAGTCTGACCGGTCTTCACCTTTACGACCGGGACCGGTTACAGAAGAACCGGTTATGGACGGTTTTCAAAAAGTGTGGGACCGGTTAGGGACTGGTTTTTGCCATCACTACTTGCAAGTATCCTTGTGGCTTGTGGGTTAGTTCAATAGGCAATAAGATTCGAGTCTTGTAAGGCTTGCTATTTTTCTTGTGGGTTAGTCGCTTTCTTTAACGACCGTTAAAAAAATCCTTAAATGAGAGACATTTTCATTCTTTTTCCCATTTTTTCCGTTACCCAATCAAAATCAAATTTATGCTTTTGCTTCATATGACTTTTGATTGGGTAACGGATAAAAAAAATGATAAAAAAATATGAAAATATAATTCGTATAACAATTTTTTTTAACTGTCGTTAAAGGGAGAGAACAAATACAGACGTTTTTGCAAACCACAAATCGTTATCTTGTCATTTCGAAACTGCAGAGACGAACAGTGTTATCTTTAACAAACCACATGAACCAAATTTTTAGTTTACTGAAATACGCTGTGTATTTGATTTTCCTTGGAGCATCTTCAACTGATAAGTCGTGTTTTTACCTTTTTTTTTTCTTCTAATTTTAGAGATTTCTCCATTCTCTCTATCTCTTTTCTATTTTAAAGAAGAGTTTAGGATAGTTATTGGAACAAAAAATCAGATCTGTACAGATTTCTAAAATAGCATAGGTGTAAGAGGTGCTCTTATACATTAGAAATAACTGGAAGGGTAATAGCACAATGCAGCGAGATACATCTTAATTTTAATTTTTTTTTTTGCTTTTTATGTCTCAGGTGATATTATAATACCGTTTTATGTGGTTTTGAAAAAAATACTAGTATTTTTTTTGAATAAAATATAAATATGAGGATATCATAAAAAATTAAAAAAATATATTTATATTAAAATTTCTCGTTTTTATTTATTTCTTAATTTTTTTTTAGTTTAATAGTATAATTTTTTGTAGAGGTAATAATCAAGTATTTGTTAGAACTCAATGATTGTCATAATTATATTTTAGATTTTTTATATTTAAATGGAGATGGTTATTCTCTATTTGATTATTTTTATCTGCAGTTAATTACACGAATTTAAACATGAAGCTATAATAAGTTGTAATTACGAACAATTTACTTGTAGTCTTGAATTTTAAGTAATATATATCAATAGACAATATTTCATGCATAAAAATAATTTTTAAAAGTTTTTGTTTAATGCTTTATAATACAGTATAAATTTAGATGATCTAATTTATAGATGGATTTTAAAGGCATGAGACATGGGCTAGAATAATGGGCCAACTCTTTTGGGCCAAAATTTTGCAATAAACCAAATATTCATCGAATATTTATGTATTTTTTTTTACTGGTTTAGGATTTCAATTTCGGTTCATCTTATACATATTTTGATACGATATCTTGTATCGGGCATATTAAGTTGTCAAATATGGATTTCTCTCCCACTTTATACCTTGGAACGCGTCCGCTTATTGAACAGGGTTCTATGGTCGGTTAGGGATTCCTGGATGCCGAAAGTGCTTCGGGGAGTTGAAAATAAGCATATAAATTAATTCAAAAAGATATTTTTAAACAATAATATTATAATTACTAAATCTGTAAATTGATCGATTGTTTAAATTGTCAAAATACTTTTTTCACCATGAAGTTTAAAAGTTGAGCATGTCTATACTGTATTATAAAACATTTGACAAAAACTCTTAAAAACATTTTTTTATGCACAATGTATTATTTATTGGTGTATATTACTTAAAATTCAAGATCACAAGTAAATTGTGCGTAAGAACAACTTATTAAAGCTTTATTTTTGAATCCGAGTAACTAATTATAGATAAATATAATCAAATACGAGATAAATATCTCGTTTTGAATATAAAAAATCCAAAATATGATTAGGATGATCATTAGTTATAATAAAATACTTAATTATTGTCTTTATAAAACATTATATTATTAAACGATAAATAAATTACTTCGTTATTGAATCTAATTTAAATTATAAATAAAATATTGAATTAAAAAAATTACACAAAAACAAGGACTTTAAATAGTAAACTTGATATTAATGTCGATATATATTTTTCTTTTTAAATTTTTATGATATCTTAAAATTTATATTTTATTCAAAAATAAAAACATTATCGTTTTCTCAATACCACTAAAAAACGTATTATATCGACAAAGATAAAGAATAAAACGAAACATTAAAATTAAGATATATCTCATTGTATTATATGAGCACTTTTCTAATTTTATTAAAAAAACAATATACCTCGTCATAAGTCGAGTTTTGCACCTTAAAATTTCAGACGACGGTAAGAGCTTCTCAGCTCTTATTTAAAAAAAAAAACAAATCAAACGGTCTGACAACAAAAACGTCCGATCGACTCAAACTTAAGAGGCATTAAGAGTTTTTTTTTCCAAAAAACAAACAAGCCACGAGACAGTTTTATCTGAAACTCGAAAGATGATTTGCGTTAACAGTGATACAGTTTACTTTTTCATGATGACCCTCGTATGTCATTTACTTGCTTTAAGACTTCGTTATCATCCATTACTGATCTTTTGATGCAAGATTGTCTAAAAGACAGTTCTTTCACGTTAGAACTGTCTTAAACACGTAATATGTTTACTCATTTCATTAAATTTGAGATTGAAAAATCCTTTTTGATTAAAAAGTATAAGAAAAAGGTATAAAGTTCACAAGCATTTCATGTAAGCATTACAAAATGGACAAAAAAGTTGTTTAAAGAGTCAAAATAACTAAAAGGCCTTTGGTTTAGTGGTATCATAGTATTTAGTCTCGTAAAAGGTTAAGGGTTCAAACCTCACCAAATGCGAAGAAAGTGTATAAGTTTATTTGTTACATTAAATATTATATACTTAAAAAAAGAGTCAAAATATAGTTTGATAATAATAACTCAAATGGATTGGATCAAATGGAGGGGGTGAAAGTATAAAAAAGGAAGTTTTTGAACCAAATTTACAAATGTAGGGACCAAATATGTAAATTAGTTATAGATCTGGATGAACATGACAAATGTCAAAAATTTTACTGGGTAAGAACAATGCAAAGGATGAAGAGTCTTACTCGGTAAGTGAAAATTACGACTCTTACCCAGATAAGCGCTTACCCGGTAAATTGTTGCATTCAATACGTTTTGATCTACAAAAATTTACTCATCAAAATAAATTATAGTGTTGATTTCTATAGGTAAGCACTTACCGGATAAGCATTTGGGTAAACAATCCGTAAGTGATATTTTTTTAATGTATTTTTTTGCTCCAAATTTTATAATATCTTCGCCAATTTTTTGAGTTCATAAAAAGAGAGAGATGTTTATTTATTTTTTAAAAAAGTGGCTATAATTGATTTTTTAATCATATATGTTAGATCATTTTTTAATATCTAAAATGTAAAGTTTTAAACATTTAAATACTTGGGTAACTGGTTAAAGTATTAATCAGTTACCATAAAATAACATATACATAAAAACTAATTTTAGATTAAGATATTCGTGTCAGCAAATAATACTGAGTTGTATATCACATCCCTCGTCACATTAACATAATAACTGGTTAATGCTTTAACCGGTTATCATGGTACTTAAATGTTTAAAATTTTACAATTTAGATACCAAAGTAAAAAATTTAAAAATATATTACCTAAAATAAATAAATTTAAATTATATTATTTTTTTATGTAATTTATGTAAATGAATTTGATAAAACGAAAGTGTATAATCAATTTGCCGGCATTTTTTTTCTATCCTTTACATCGGAAATTTCAGTTCCGAAAACCCTAACATAAATCATTACGCCATAGTCAACGTGGTCAAGCTCCCTTGCAGAAGGTCAGAAGCTCAGTTCTCCATCACCATGGTCGATGATGATTCAAACGAGAAGACAACCACCATACGCATTCTATGTCGCAAACTTGTGCTGATCACAAAAACCGAATCAGGCATACAATGGTTGATCGGTTCACCGTTTCTCCCTACCTTCACCATCATCTCAACCTTCAGATGCATTCACACCCTTCCGTCCGATCCTCTCTCTCCAGATTTCTCCAAGGAATCAGGTAAAACCCCCAATTATTATTCAATAATGCATTCGATTGACTATGCCTATGCAAATATCATTAAATGGATATGATGGATCGTCAATTACTATCAAAAGAATCCACAATCCCATTCCCCCTGTCCGTAATTGGCATTGATTTCATCGTGTAATATGGTCCAACATGTTCTTGCCATGGCACTGAATTTTAGGGTGTTCGCACCACATATGTTGCTTGAGTATTTTTCCAAAAAGCGAACCGTAACGCATGAACCTCAAACTATAAGTTTGTACATGTCGCATCTTATGCATACAATCCATTAATTATAAGATTTAACTTAATTATACAATCAACGATAACATGACCTAATCCAAAAAATGAAAAGTTTCAATTGGGAGAGCGCCAATTGAAGTTAATAGATGGCGATTGAAGTTTGAAATCGTGAGTAAGGCGTAGATTGGATCTAAATATTGAAATCTTTTGAAACTTGAGATTTGATAGTAAACTATGGCAGAAGCCCCAGATTCATCATGATTCATGACCTTGCTTAGAGCCTAAAAGTGCCTAATGGATTATTGGGCTATAATTTATTAATATTATGGATCAAAATCCAATTTTTTTGACTTATTAATGGACGATGGAGAAAATATATTAAAAATATTACATAAATTAGCAATTATTCTCTCTCTATATATGTCATATATAAAATTAAAAACATATATATTTGCGGTGAGGTGCGGGTTGAACCGCGTTTTGATGACTCAATACCGCAAACACACCACATAGTGCGGTTTGGTAAAAATGCAACCCGCAACCCGCACCATGGAAGTTCTAAATTGCGTAGACTTGAGGAATCAACATGTTCTGTAAGTGGTGTAACTTTTCTTTATTATATGTGATTATATAAGGAATTTGGAAGGGGAACTGCAAAATAAAGGAGATTAACCCATATGCTTATGTGTTTGAGTTTTAGTTGGATTATTTTTGGGCAGATGATATTCAGGCATTGTTACCCAGGGGATTTGAGGTAATTGGAGCTTTGATTGTTGGTGCCAGCAACTTGAATGTTGAAGGGTGTGCCCGAGATGCCATAGACGCCTCAGGTCTAATGAGGAAGGCACTTTCACAGTCGGAAACTCATGGTTTAGTTGGAGCTGTTGTGGATCCAAGCTCTGGAGACATTCGTTTTTTTATATCGAACTCTGTATTTGAATCGGCCACTTCAGTTGTGTATGAAGACCAGCCTCAGAAGTATGTTTGGGAGAGAAGTTGTGTACTGAGCTGCGAGCTTCCGATCAAGTTACCAGTGTATTATTCTCTGAAGGATCCAAAAGGTACATCATTCTCTATAATTTGTACCTGGGTTGTAGTCGGTATGCTATATGTTGTAAAGTTTGTAGGCATTCCTTTTGCTCCAGCTACTAGATGATGATAACCACATAGTTACTGTAATTGTTTGTTAGTCTGTTATACCCTAATATTAGCTGTACAAGAGAGGTATGTGTAGTGGAGGATCATTCTAGATTCCAGAGGTAGTAACGGGGAAGGGTTAGTTTGGGCGGGAGGTTCTGTTAGCTTATGTGATGGGAGTATGAATAAGTGGGGTGAGGACTGAGGAGCATGAAGGGGAATTCTGTTATTGTGTTAATTTGGACATGAATCCTTAGGAGTGCTTCAGGTCTCTTGAAAGCCAGGAAACACCTAGTAATCATTTGGTTGTGACTTGTGAGTAGTTAATATCAATCTTACCACTAATTCTGCTATTATTGGTCCGGGGTACACCAAACTAGTGGTAAGATTGATATTAACTACTCACAACCGATTGAAATGTAGTTTGATAGTAGCCAATCCATTTACATCCAACGATAGCTTATTATATTGAGAAGGTCAACAAGCGTTCAAGTCTTGTTGGTCTACAAGGTAGTCAATGCCCTCTGCAGAGCTAGTGATCAGCTAGTCGTTTCGACACATTCCAAGGAAAAAAAAATATTTTTCTGGTCAGATTCTTTTATTAATACCGGAAAATTGCTACATGTCATCAGAGGCGGACCCAGAATTTTTTCAAGTGGTAGCATAGTTTGACTATAAAAAAATATCTAATTTTTTTTTCACAATATTAGTATAGAGCTGTTGGTTGGTTCCTTGTCCTTACTCCTTACATAGAAAAAACCCATGTTCGAGTCCAGCATACATATATTTTAAAACACAAGAGGAATATAAAAAACACCAAAATTTAGCTAAAAAACAACCAATTCGACGACTGTAGGACTCGAACCTGGGCTTATTGTACAAAGGAAGGAGCAGTTACCATCTTAGCCATTAAATCTTGTGTTAATATTTCAATTTCAAAAACTATATGGTGGCACCTAACAAAACAATACAGTGACACCCTTCAGAAACGTTTTTTTTCCCGCTTACGATGGAACCATGAAGCGGTGGCCCGTGCCACCGTATCTATCTATGTGGGTCCACCCCTGCATGTCATAAACAATAACCATAGAGACATCTAGGTACGGTTACATTCATTGTGCTTCCATGAGTCAGAAATGCTTGTTTGTTAAAGTAATGCACGTATGAATATTTTGTTATTTTTCATTTCAGATGCAGAAGACATGCTAACACGTGCAACTGAGGCCGTTGCTTCTAAACTTAGAGACGTTAAAACTACTTACATGCTAGAAACCCTTGATGGATCCGTCACCAAAGCACCACAGCCGGTCATTATTTGGAACAGTGAATTGGGTCTCCCATCAGACTTCACTTTTGGAACGCCTTCAGATAATACTTCTCAAGAATCTAATGCAAAATCTTTATCGTGCTCGCACTTTTTCTCTGAAGATAGGAACCACAAATCTTGTTCAGTAGAGGTAATTTCATATCAAAAGTAGTTATTTGTGTTGCTTTCACGTACTTTGAGGTTTTACTCGGTTCTTATCATTCTCTGGTAATTGTATTGCAACATCAGCTTGTTTCGATGTTATTTCTTGATTGAAATCTTTGTGATAGTTTCTTTGCTTAGAATGCAGATAAAATCCATGTAACCTTCTTACTTGCTACCTCAGGAGCCTCTATAAAACCCACTGCCCCATTTGCCGAATATATTCCAGGTATTGAGTGTATTAATAGATAAGCTCTTGCTATTCACATGTGAATTGAGGCCCTCTTCGTAATTATATACCCCAAAATTTTAGGAATTCCTTACTTTTGCTTCATTACAAAAGTGTAAGTTGATTATATTTGGACCTACAGGTGAAGCTAAGCTCCTGGTTGTCGACTATAAACTGAAAGTTATCTGTTATGCGGCAAAGGATCTTCATTTGACGGATGCAGTTTCAAAATTGATTATTCCGGGGTTAGTTGACCAGTTACGTTCTATGAAAAACATGACCTTATCAAATATATTATCACAGCACCCAAAGGTAAAAATATGCCGTTTAATTTGTATGTCTTTCTTTCTTACTTTTCCTTGTCTCTTACCTATTGAAATTTGATTGCCTTATAGCTACATCCATATCACTTCAATCCTCCAGGATATCTACATCCAATAACTGCCATTTATGAATCACATTATGGCGAGACAGAAATGAAGCAAGGTACAACACATTTAGGGGCTGTTTGGTTGGTTTTCCATTAAGTCTTGTGTGGATTAATCAATCTGTATATATTGGGAAGTTTTTTTGTTTGGGTGGTTTTTCATAGATGGAAGGAGCGTTTTTCTAATTGGGAGAGGCATGTTTGGAAAAAAACTTGCTTTTTGTATAAAGCTTCTCCTAGAAACCTACTGAATAAGTCACTTTCTATATCATTAAGCCATTCCAAAACAGTCATGTATAGCTAACTGAATAGTTGTGAGTCCCAGGAAGCTCATTAAGCTGCTAATAAACAGGCCTTTAGTTATTTACTGGTTATTATGGGCTCTAGAATTATGTCTTTCAGAAGGAGAAAAAGTTAGCTCTTCTATGAGCCTACCTTGATTCGCATGCCATTCGACACTTAAACATTCTACAAAGTTAACTATGTATAAAAGAATTATACATATGTAAATGGGATTTTATATGGCTCTAGCCATTGAAGAAAAACTGCTTATCATGTACACACAATTGAATCATTAATTATTTTTTGATTACCTATATGGCGGGAGGTTCAGGGAAACCCCCCCAAAAAAAATGAAATACTGAGCAACACTCTGGTAACCATTCATCTGGACGGTATGCACACGTGCATACAAGTAATTGAAGTTGTTTCTTGGTTTTTATGAACGTGTGCATGTTATGCACATGTGCATACCAGACAAATTGCTTACAAATTTACTTGTATGCATATGTGCATACCATCTAGATGAACGGTTACCAAGGTGTTCCTCAGTATTTTATTTTTTTGTGGTGTTCCCCTAAACCTGGCCCTACATGTATATTACCTATCTTATTGCATTCTTGCACGTACCTTGCGTCGTGTACAAGGGGTCTTCATGGAAACAACCTATCGATCCTAGCCATTGAGGTAAAGTTTGCATACATCCTTCCCCTCCCATACCCTATTCTGGAGTGGGATATACAGGGTTCGCTTGGTTTGGTTTAAAGTATTTGCTTGACAACTTATGTCAATTAAGTTGATTTTGATTCTTGAATTGGGGTGGGTTGGGTTGGTTTGCCTAATTCTGACACATGGTCTCTTCAGTTGAAATCAGAAGAGCTCTTCACTTGAGGTTGGGATTACCTTTAGACCGTCCTCTTCTAAGAATTGCTAGTGCCATGAACTTCTCAATTCCAAAGGAAGGTGCAAGCGGCAACATTTTACGAAAGGGTAATATGATATTATGTCATATGTACTGATTGCTGTCATACGCTCACATCTTGGTTCTTTTCGTTGCTAATATATTGTTACGAAATCAGGAATTCCTTTGCTCAAGGATGTACACATGGGGATCCCAAATAGTGGAGGTAAGTAGCTTCACCAAATCTTTTAATCGTTTGTACTTCCTGTTTTATTAAAGTTATGTGTCGTATGAACCAGTTGCATACTTACATATGATGCTCTATTGTAGTTCAAGGTGGAATTGTATCTTTGGTTCAAGGTTCTTATGAGTACCATCATTACCTTCAAGATGGTTTTGATGACTCGGTAAATTTTTTGTCTCAACTACTCCCTCCGTCCCAAAATAAATGTCCAATGAAAAGGGTCCACAGTTTTAGAAATGTGTAGTTATTACACTTTGCAATTAACTAAATGACAATTTTACCCTTAATGATGGAGGGAGTAATGAGTTTCTCCCTCTCGTAGTTAAGGGTAGAATTGGAAATAGGCACTTTTGAAAGTGGACACTTATTTTGGGACAAACTAAATTAGCAATGTAGACACTTATTTTAGGATGGAAGGAGTATTTAGAGTTATTGAACAACTGAAAATCCATCTTTCCTTTTGATGAAGAAGAAGAAATTTCTGATAAGTTTTCTTATCTTAATGTCAGGGCTGGGGTTGTGCTTACCGCTCTCTTCAAACCATAGTTTCATGGTTTAAAATCCAACAGTACACGTCTATTGGTGTTCCTTCACACAGGTAAACTAATAATGATCTACTTTTATAAATTTTGTGAAATCACTACTTCGATATATATATATATATATATATATATATAGAGAGAGAGAGAGAGAGAGAGAGAGAGAGAGAGAGAGAGAGAGAGACGGAGGGGAGGGAGGTTCAGCCCAAAAAATGAAAAACTGAGGAACACCCTAGTAACCGTTCATCTGTAAAGTATGCATATATGCATACAAGTAATTGAAGATGTTTCTTGGTTTCTATTCATGTGTGCATGTTATGCAGGAAAAATTACTTACAAATCATTTGTATGCATGGGCATACCGTACAAGATGAACAAATTACTAGGGTGGTTCTCAGTTTTCCATTTTTTGTGGTTTCCCCTGAACCTGACCCTATATATATACATATATATTCATTCTAAATTATAAAAATGTGCTACATCGGGAAACTGAGAACTACATCTCTTCAGGGAAATACAACAATCACTTGTGGAAATCGGAGATAAAGGCCCTTCGTTTGTCGGGTCACATGAGTGGATTGGTGCCATTGAACTAAGCTTTGTTTTGGACAAGCTACTTGGTGTAAGTTTGCTACTTTGCTCATCATTCATGGTTTACAAGTACTCCCTTCTTCCCAAAATAAATGTTCACAATGTAAATGACATAGTTCTAGTAATGTGTAATTATTACACTTTTTAATTAAGTAATGACCAATTTTACCCTTAATAATAGAGAGAATTTCTCCATCGCACTATTAAGGGTAAAATTGGAAAGTAGATACATACCTTTGAAAGTGGACACTTATTTTGGGACGGAGGGAGTACTTCCTTTGCCCCATGAAAATTGCAACGCTTTCCTTTTCTGGGAATGTCCCATGAAAATTGCAACACTTTCCTTTTTGGGAATGTCCCATGAGAATTGCAACATTTCATCTTGTGGAAACTTTTCAAGGTACAGTTACATCAATTCCATTACTAACCATTACAAAATATTACTCCATTCGTCTCTAAATATGTCTATATTTCTATTTTAGTTTGTTCCAAAATAAGTGTTCACCATCAAAAGTGCCTACTTTTCAATTCTACCGTTAATTAGGAGACAGAGAAATTCATTATATCTCTATTATTTGTAGGACTGCAGTAGATATTTATATAACTACCGGCTCATGTAACAGGTAAGCTGCAAGGTCATAAATGTGAGATCCGGAGATGAATTACCCGAAAAATGTAGAGAACTTGCGATGCATTTTGAGACCCAAGGAACACCCATCATGATCGGTTAGTGAAGCATCGCTTTGTAATAATCTTTCTTACCATTTTTAGCCAAATATGTCTAAATGTTCTGATAGACTGCTTTATAGTACTAAACCATTGTACGTTGTATGTAAATGTGTTACGGTAAGTTATAAGACACTTCCGGGCGTCCCAACAAGTTTTTCAAAACACTTTTGAAATAAAGCGTCTTATTAGTCTTTTTATATATTATTTGAAAAAAATTCTTATAAAAACTAATGCCAATAAAAAGATGTTCATAGGATACTTCTCAAAAGTGTCTCGTATAAAAAAACGAAGGGGTTGTTTACCAAACGCTTACTCAGGTAAGTGAACATCAAGTCATATTATCTTACCGGATGAATATGGTAAGGACCAAGAATCTTACCTGGTAAAAGCAAGACAAGGACCAAGAGTCTTACCCGGTGAGTGAGGGAGAGGACTCTTACCACGGTACGCGCTTACCGGGCAAATTGTTGCATACGTTACCGTCTTGGTGGAGTAAAATCTTTACCCGATAAATAAATGATAGTGTTAAATTTTACCGATAAGTGTTTAGTAAACGGCCCCTAAGACATCCAAAAACAGTCATATCAATTCATCGTAACAATTTTACATAGGGCACAACCCGAGTCCTATAAAGCAGTTTATTAGGACATTTAAACATATTTGATGTCCTATAAAGTCGAAATTTTGGTAGTGTATGCACATTCAGATCACCAAGAAATTCGTTTTGTGGGGCACCCTTTATTCACTTGGGTTTATATACACGTGGCAGGTGGCGGTGTTCTTGCGTATACCCTTCTCGGAGTCGATTATAATGAAGCAAGCGGAGATTGTGCGTTTCTAATACTCGACCCTCACTATACGGGCAACGATGATCTAAAGAAAATAGTGAACGGTGGATGGTGTGGATGGAAGAAAGCCGTTGACAGCAAGGGGAAACATTTCTTCTTGCACAATAAGTTCTACAATCTCTTGCTCCCACAAAGGCCAAACATGGTCTGATTTTAAGCATACCGATATGATTAGGGCACTAGTAACCCTAAAGATAAAAAAAAACACTTTTCGATGGTACAACGGTGTGTAAACTAGTCGGTGTTCTTGACGGAATACCGACGGTCGGGAATGTTTTCGCTTGCTTTTTGGGAAATGACGTTTTTAGCCCTGCACCAGGGGTGAGGGACCTTCTTGGAAACGGTCTTTTTTTCGGTCACAGATGTAAGGTCTGGGTACCTCTCATGATCCCGTCTTCAAGTAGGATATACTACAAGTGTGCAATACGCAACATCAACCAACGGAAAAACGTAGTCACGGACTGTGCTAAATATTGATGTTAAAAAGATGACCTTTTTTATCATTTTGGTTTATTAAAACATTTGGTCTGGTGGGTTTCATCATCTTTAATTATATGATTCATGTGATATGATGAAAGGTCATTGGAGAATCTCCTTTTGACCATCTTTGATAAAAAAAATGGTAAATTGTATGTAAAAGTAACGTACTTTAATTTGATTACTATTTTGGTAACGTATTTTCAAAACTTTTATTTTCTTATCTAAGATGTAAAGTTTTAAACATTTAAGTGTTCGGGTAACCGGTTGAAGCATTAACTCAGTTTTATTTGTTGACGTGGTTAGTGATAGAGATTTTTTAATCTAAAATTAGTTTTCAACCAATTACCTGAGTATTTAAATGTTTAAAGCTTTACATTTTAGATATCAAAATGGAAGTTTTGAAAGTACATTACCCAAAATAGAATTCAAGTTAAAATACGTTATTTTTTCATGCAATTTGCCCTTAAAGAAAAACCAATTAGCTACGATTTTGGGTCGAATCAAACCGAAATTAAAATGTTTTTGGCGATGAGGTTTGGTTTAAATTATAGTTATAACTATATTTTTAGATTATCTGAATCTAGACAGTTTAAAACTGTATTTATTCAGGGTTCTATGGATTTTTTTCTTATATATGTTTATCTGTAAATCGTCCATTGTTGTAACTTGTGTTTGTGTTTCAAGTATATATTGTTCATGGGTTGGGTTCAAGTGAAACTAGTCTGTTTTTCGTGAGACCACATTTTACATTTGAAACTCCACAGCAAAACGTTGTGAAAGTTAAAAAAAGCCAAACCTTCATAACAAAAACACTATGAAGGTTACTTTTACAACATTTTGCTGTGAAGTTTTAAGTGTAAAAAAGTGATCTTACGAAAACCAGTCTCACATGATCCCAAGTCTATTGTTTATGCTTTTAATTAGATAATGAAAAAAGTTCAAAAAATTCCAATAAACATTCTCATTTTGAATGGTTTGGTACATAAACTATTTTTCCGAATGGAAAAATCATTAAGATTTTTCATTTTTGAATGATTAAGTCACTGAACTTTCTTTTTGAATGGAAAAAACTATAAACTTTCATATTTTGAATGATTAAGACCTTTAATTTCTTTTTTAAATAAACCATCGAACTTTTAATAGTTGGTTAATGTAATTTTTTTGGTTTAAAAGAATGTAGGTAACCTATTATTAAAAGTGCAATGGTTTATTTATTAAAAAAATGTTTAGGGATTTAATCAATCAAAAAGAGAAAGTTTAATACTTTTTCATTCAAAAATATCACGATCTGTGTTCTTCTTGTATTTTATACTGTACGTTTTTATTCTTTCATTAAACTCTAAAATAAGCTTAAATCGTACAAACCGGTTACATTATATTGTATTTGGCACTCATGTTTTGATTAATATGATCACTTGATACTTAAATTCCAAATGGCACATTTAGGAAAAATAATTATTATGTATTTTTTTATTAACCTGGATATCCAACCCGCTATGCGAGTCGATTAATCTCAGGACGACCACCTGTTTTGCAGATAGCCCGGAATCACCGCATTTGAACCTCCGTGACCACAAGGGGATTTTTATTCCTCCTTGGAATTATTATGCATTTACGGTTTAGTTTGTTAAAGGAAGGTTAGACTGTTCTAGAATGAACCCTTAAACCCAACAGAGGAGCTCAACGATCTACAATCTTATATCAGAATAAAAAACTGTATGTGCATACAATACTAGTTTAAAACTGGTTTCCTCCCAAACCGGACCACAAACTAGACTCAAACATCAGCTAAGTGATTTAAGACTAATCATTCATCAAACCGATGTTTCATTAAGGTAAGAAAAACCTGAATAAGATCATATTGGACATATAACCGGTTAACTGAAGTCGAGTACACCAGTTCTAATTTGCTTTATTGGTTCTGTACCCAGTTTTAACATGTAGTTAGCTATTAAGCTTACGCACCATATGGTTTCTTTAATAAGCGTCGTCGTTTAAAAAGTTTCATACTTAAATCTTGTCGTCTGTAGATAATATCAAGTTTTTAGATTGCCGAGAAGGCATTATATATCTGTTTCCTTATTTGTATAAAAATGATCCATTGCTGACGTACCTTTTACGCCCAACCGTTTCAAAGAACGCTCCCTACTGGTCTTACTGTAGCTGCTGACACAGAGTTAGCTGGGGATAAAATGATATGAATACGTCAGTTTCAATAACGGGTTAAAATGAACTGTTTTTTAACACGTCAACGTAGGTCACACTTATCAATGACCCGACATCGTGTTATTATTTTATTATTAATTTTTATAAATAAATAATATACAAAATATAAATAAGAAAGCTATTATAAAAACATAGAAAATAATTGAGGTTTTTACGGGGTGTTTGGGATTGCTTATTTGAAACGACTTATGATTTTCTACAAAATCACTTATCAACTTATTATAAGTCAGAAGTGTTTAACTTCTTTAAAAAATGCTTATTATCGGTATGGTACTGGTATAAGTTATTTATCCACACACTAAAAAATGCTTATTACCAGTGATACATCGGAATAAGTCAATAAATTTTTTTATAAGCAATCCCAAACACCCCTTTAATGGATCAATTTTTTTTAAAAAAGAATTCATTTAATAACATTAAAAAAAAAACCCTAAATACCAGGGGCAAACTGGTCTTTTCACAAAAGAACCAAAACCCTAGATTGGTTGAATCTGAACTAAAAGAAGGCCAAAGCAGAGACCAATGACGGTGTACAACCCTTATTAGCACAACTGCCACGTGTAATGTCGCTAATAGACGGTGACGTGTCCACGTAACCGTAGCCTCCCTATAAAATAAACCTACTCTCCGTCCTCATCCATTTCCATTTCGTTATCTTTTCTCTCTCTCTCTCTCTCATAAAAACACGCACTCTCTGTGTGAAACTGTGTGTGTATTACGCACACAGTTAACTGATCTAGGGTTTCATTCATATTCACATAACCACCATTTCCATCTCTGCAAATTGATTTTGGAACCGATTTCACGACGTTTTTCTAGATTGATCTTGTATTTGATATCTCCTGTCTTGGCTCGAGATCCGGGCCAAGTGCACAGGAAGAAGAGGAATCTGTTGTTCGAAGGAGTGAAGTTTTATCGCATTCGTTATTGAATCGAATAAGTGAAGTGAGAAGAGGTGATTGACGGATCTATTGTGTAATTAATCGATTTCAATTTGATTGTGGTTGTTGTGTTTATGGTTGTGTTGATTGATGTTGATACTGTGAACTTTTTTTTTCGTGTAGGATTTGCAAGTGGAAATGGCGGCGCCACGCGAGGGGTTTCTGACTGATGAACAGAGGGAGGTGCTGAAAACAGCAACTCAGAGTACTGAGGTTTTGTCATCGTCGCCGAAGTCGCCGTCATGGTTGATGTCTGAACATCAAATTAAAGCCCCGGCTGGGGAAAGGGCGCCAAACGTTGGAATTGCTGTGAGGCATGTGCGTCGTTCGCATTCGGGGAAGTTCGTCAGGGTTAAGAAAGGTACGTGTTATTTTGTTTCTAGTTAGAGTATAATTTTTTTCAGGTTTTGCTATTTTGTCTAACTATGAGGTCCTTGATGGTGGATTGCGTCTTGTGTGTGGTGTCGCTATTTTGCTTTAACTCCTGTGGTTTGTCTCGTCGTTTTGAGTCATTAGAATAGGTAACTGAATATATTGTGGCAATAGGTGCTGTTCTTCGAATTCTTTTTACCATATTCGTATCTGTTGGTGGTGTACTTTTCAAGTTTTGTCTCTGCAACAGACAGAAGTGTTTCCGTCTTAGAATCAGTGCAATTAGATCTGGATCTGGTGGATGGATTGATGATTGAGAGTATTTTCCTCGTCTGATTGATGTTATAAGTGTCCCTCAGTCTGTACTCTATCCCATCGGCAATGTTTGTTGAGATCTTTGGGGGGGGGGGGGTGAAACCAGAAGATAGTAAAGAGATAATGGTATCTTGAATTCTTGATTGGGGGAGTATGACATTTACTTGTTTTTGTTTGTGTCAATGATGTCATGAAGGTTGCATTAAAAACGTATATGTCTCTAAGTGAGGCATATGTTTGAAGGCTAGAGTTGAACTTATTTGTGGAACTCCATTCTGTGAAGTTATGGTGCTTGCATATTCTTTTGTATTAGTCAACTCTTAGGAAGATTCCATGTCCAACGCGTACCAAATAAATTCTAGGAAGAGGTGTTGCAGGTAAGCCATGGGATCATGTTTTTTAGGCTTGTATCAGATTAATAAGAACATTATTCATTAGGATCTAGGAATAAGTTGCGGATGGATCATGCTGAATTGACTAACTACACAATTCTGTTTCTTTTTCCTTCTATTCAGAAAGGCCTTCTCCTAACCTGCGTTTATGTTTGTATAACCACCTTATAATCTTTTTTGCTCTGTCTCATCTTTCTCTGTATAATTTTGAGTTGATTGGTATGAACAAGTGGTCCTATTTTTCTGTTTCTTTGGCATGTTGTAGCTTTTATACAACTGTATTTATACCCTTTTGCTGACCGACTCTAAAAACAGATGGAGGTGGTGGTAAGGGTACCTGGGGAAAACTACTCGACACCGATGGCGATACTCATATTGATCGCAATGACCCTAATTATGATAGTGGCGAGGTAGCTATTTTTGATTATTTCATCCTTGCTCTCTCCTTGTTACTTGAATATATGCAATCTTCATCTGCTGAATCCAATTGCTGTTATTTGGAATTTTCAACCCTTTTTTGTTTTTTACAGCACATTCATGTGATCGAATTTTTGTTCATGAAATTATAGGAACCATATCAACTTGTTGGGTCAGCCATTTGCGATCCTTTAGATGAGTACAAGAGAAAAGTGGCATCCATCATTAATGAATACTTCACCACCGGTGATGTGGATTTGGCAGCATCTGAGCTCAGGGAACTAGGGTCCTTTGAATACCATCCTTACTTCATTAAGAGGCTTGTATCCATGGCCATGGACAGACATGACAAGGAGAAAGAAATGACTTCAGTTCTTCTTTCAGCTCTCTATTCCGATGTTATCAGTTCCATACACATTAAGCAAGGATTTTTCATGCTTCTTGAGTCTGCTGATGACCTAGCAGTTGACATACTCGATGCAGTTGAAATACTTGCTTTATTCATTGCCCGTGCTGTGGTTGACGACATCCTTCCCCCAGCCTTTGTGACCAGGGCAAAGAAATCACTATCGGAGTCGTCAAAAGGCTTTCAGGTTCTTCAAACTGCAGAGAAAAGCTATCTCTCGGCTCCACATCATGCAGAACTGGTGGAGCGCCGATGGGGAGGCAGCACCCATATCACTGTGGAGGAAGTTAAGAAAAGGATTTCTGATCTCTTGAGGGAATATGCAGAGAGTGGGGACACTTCTGAGGCCTGTAGGTGCATCAGGCAGTTGGGTGTTGCATTTTTTCATCATGAAGTTGTCAAGAGGGCCTTAGTTCTAGCCATGGAGATTCGTGCATCGGAGCCACTCATTCTAGAGCTATTGAAGGAGGCATCGGTGGAAGGTCTGATAAGCTCCAGTCAAATGGTCAAGGGCTTTGCCCGTTTACGAGAGAGCCTAGATGACCTGGCACTGGATATCCCTTCTGCAAAATCGTTGTTCGAGTCGCTAGTCCAGCATGCAGTTGCTGATGGCTGGCTTGATGTTTTGTTTGTGAACTCATTGGGAGAAGGGGTGCTGATGGAGGCCGAGGATGATGAGAAACTGAGAAGATACAAAGAAGAGATTGTGACTATAATTCACGAGTACTTCCTTTCAGACGACATACCTGAACTCATCAGGAGTCTTGAGGATCTAGGATTACCTGAATATAACCCAGTTTTCTTGAAGAAGTTGATAACTCTTGCCATGGACAGAAAGAACAGAGAGAAGGAAATGGCATCTGTTCTGCTCTCTGCACTTCATATTGAGATCTTCTCGACTCAAGATATTGTTGACGGTTTTGTCTTGCTTCTTGAATCTGCAGAGGACACGGCTCTAGATATCCTCGATGCTTCAAACGAACTCGCACTTTTCCTTGCAAGGGCCGTCATTGATGACGTATTGGCTCCCCTGAATTTGGAGGAGATTGGGAGCAGGCTACCACCAAACTGCAACGGCAGCGAGACTGTTCATGTGGCTCAGTCGCTTGTTGCAGCCCGTCATGCGGGTGAGAGACTACTGAGGTGTTGGGGAGGTGGGACCGGGTGGGCCGTGGAAGACGCAAAGGACAAGATTGTGAAACTACTGGAAGAGTACGAGAGTGGGGGCGTTGTTGGTGAGGCTTGTCAGTGCATTCGTGATCTGGGGATGCCGTTCTTCAACCATGAGGTGGTGAAGAAGGCTTTGGTGATGGCTATGGAGAAGAAGAATGATAGGATGCTGGATTTGTTGCAGGAATGCTTCAGTGAAGGGCTGATAACTACAAACCAGATGACAAAAGGGTTTGGGAGGATGAAAGACGGGCTGGATGATCTTGCACTTGACATTCCGAATGCTGACGAGAAGTTCAAGTTGTATTATGAGCAGGCCACGAACCGAGGGTGGCTCATTCCTGCTGCATTTGGTGCTAATGGTGATGCTGATGCTGATGCTGTGGCTATCTTCGCTTCTTAGATGCCAATCTCTGTACAAGGTACACATGATGATGTTATATGAATCTTTTCAGTGTTTTCTTTCTGAGTCTTATTCGTGTTGGGAGCAAGTCTTACCTGATGATGTATAAAATGGTTAGATGGTTGGTTGTTTTTCGAAACCTAGTTAGATGGTCAGACTGCATCTTGATACAATGAATGAAAACCTGCTACTGATTTTGTTTTAGCATATGGGGATATATATATATATGTGTATGTATATCTATCTGTGTATCTTTCTACTTTCATATTATAGCTCATATTTCTTCTTTGCTTCAGAAATTATGATTTGTGTTGGTTATACAAGTCCAAATCCGGATAACTTGTTTGCTCTGATGATTTTTACCGCAAATTTAGCGTTTTATTTGTGGTTATATATATATATATATATATATATATATATATATATATATATATATATCGGGCTGAGTTCCGGTAAGAACAAGAGTTATGGTGAAAAGGGTAAGAATGGATCTCCACTCTTGGATCAATCCTCATTGAAGGGAACCGCTAATGAGAGCCACTAGATCAATTCTCTCCTAAGGCTCTTATTCATGGGTTGTTTTGGGATTAATTAAGAACCACCAGATCAACAGCAATAAAAAATATCAAGGATCCAAATCCATTCTTAGACTTCTCATTTTAACTCCTATTACAGCATGATCCTCCTACGTCTGGCCCTATATGTTAGTTGGGCCTTTGAGCTCTTCCTCATAGGTCTAACGGCTCAAGTCCATCGGGGATTTTCCAGGCTATTTCCATGGACTGGCATTAGTCAAAGTGCCCATAAGCTGCCTGGATATTCGCATGTGGTTATATATATATGGTTATTGATTGGACCTTCGGGGATCCTACTTATAGTCATAGGAAGGCCGTTTGAGTTCTGCAAGGCCTAGGGATCTTCCCAAGCCGTTATCGGGATACCCACTGTTGATAGGAGTCTTTTAGGAAGAGGGATTGATGGTTTATCTGGTGACCATGAGCTATCCTTGCTTCTACGTGTAGATAATACAATAGTAGTAACATAATCATGATGTATTGATTGTTGAAATATTTGCACACGAGATCGTCGTTGATAAAACGTTGAACGGTCCATGTATACATAACTAAAATATTGTACCTCATACACATAGTTTGTGCGATATCCGAAACATGCACCCACAATTTACATTTTTGCAATTTGTGAAGCCTCTTTTTCTTTCTTGAAATGACAAACATCTACGGGTTGCAATCTAAGCATACTGTTTTTGAAGAAGGCTGCTGCAAAATGCAAGATCAAATCGTTCTTCTGGTGGGTCTCCGATGCAATCGAAAACTGCATCTGCGTTTGCAAAGTCCTCATCCGCCGTGTAACTGTTATGTATTCATCCCCCATTAAACGATTTAGGATTGATCTTCTTAGAGTGTTATATAACTCAGAAGAAAAGATAACTTACCCACTCTTTGTGACGATGCATGTCATTCCTGCGGCTTTTGCAGCTGCGAGCCCGATCCCACTGTCTTCTACAACCACACATCTGCAAAGAAAAAACCTTCATTCACTTCCCAACACGACGTTTTTACTCCGGAAACGAACCAATATATCCCAATCGAAAGTCTTAAGTTACGGGATTTCACGTGTAGCTAAATGTTAAAAACAACGATAGCGATTTATAGTTTTAGATGAAGGTAAACCTTGATGGTTCAACACCCAAAGTGGTGGCTGCTAGTTTGTAAATCGCCTGCCAACAATATTTACGATCGTTGTCAATAGAACTCGAACCAACAATGATTATACAGTTTGTAACGAAAACTAGGAAGTCGGTCTACCGGATCAGGTTTTTTACGAGGAACCACATCTCCTGCAAATATTTGGATTTTTGCCGCTCGCTCAGCTCCCAAAAGAAACGAGACTATCGCAGACACCTGGAATCACAAATGTAATATGATAACGACTATGCCAAACACGAAGAACGGGATGATGGATACATACCGCCTTTTCGTTAGAAGTACTGCAAACAGCAACTTTGACATCTTTGGCAAAAGCCTGATCAATCAATCTGTAAACACAACAAAATATCTCCGATAACTTCTCTGTAGTTCTGTTAGGGTGCAATTGGTAATACACGGGATTGGACACACAACAGTGAGGTATGTAACATCCACGCTATCCGTATCAGATATTGTCCGCACACAACATGCACGTTTTAAAACCGTGAGTCTGCCTGTGGATGAAGCGGAATATTTGGTATGGTTGGACGGGATGTTACATAGTTACAGGGTAGGCGAGTAAAAGAATTGTGCAATTTTTTAGGATTTTAACTTGACATATGCAATTTAGTAATTTACCAAACTTGTGTTATCTCTGTTATTTTTGTTCTATCTATTTTGGTAGAATTAAAAAATGCATATTTGTTCTGCTCAAGTCCCGTCCCGTCTCGTCTTTGCTATTGGCATGTGAAATGTGAGACAAGAAGTTTTTATACTGTGTATGCTGAGACAAACGTGGACAACAAAGTTTTTGTACTATGTATGTTGCACCAAACGTGTAACAACAAATTTTTGTACTGTATATGCATGCTAAAAGTGAGACAACAAGTTTATGTACCTTGTATGTTGTGCCAAATGTGGCTTGTATTGTGTATGTCACGCCAAAAGCGAGACAACAATTTTTTGCACTATGCATGTCGAGCCAAACGTGGGACGACGAGTTTTTGTATTGTGTATGTTGCATCAAACATGGGACAGCGTTTTCCTACTGTCCTATCCCGTATTCCCGTGTACTAAACACACCTATAAAGAAACGGAGAGAAACAAAGAAATCCCTTACTTTGCAACTCCGGGGCGAAGTGGCAACAACTTCTTCTCTATGAGGACCATAAACAGCTCGGTTTTTCGCTTGTGGAGTGAAGCTATAAACTCCTTCCGTTCTTGTTCACCCTTTGGCGCGTTTTCTGGCCAACCCGTTTCGTTAAAGTAAGCTGTCATTCTTTTGGTTCAAAGAAGTCGTTATCGAAGGTGTCGAAAAAAATAATCAATCTTGTCCAAGAATTCACAAAGCAAAAATGGGTACCTTTCTTTTCCACCACCAATTTTAAGCAATTCACCATACAAGTTCACATCCCATGTTACACCCAACTCTTTCTGTGTAATCAAATCAAATTGGGTAAGGGTACAAGATCTAATAGCAAATGTATAAACCACAATATATTTCATATAGAAATATGGCTTGTGGGTATGATATATGCACAACCTTCTTTTAACATACAGAACAGAAAAAGGAACAAAAGAGCATGCATATATGCAAAGAAATATATAAATTGCATGAAAAAGTAACCTACTTTAACTTGATTTCTATTTTGTGTAACGTACTTTTAAAACTTTCATTTTGGTACTTTAAGATGTAAAGTTTTAAACATTTAAGTACCCGAATAACCGGTTGAAACATTAACCAATTATCATGCTGATGTGGTATCCAACTCAGTATTATTTGCTGACGTAGTTAGTGACATGAATTTTTTTTGATCTACAATTAGTCTTCAACCAGTAATCTAGATACTTAAATGTTTAAAACATTACATCCTAGGTACCAAAATGTAAGTTTTGAAAATATGTTATCCAAAATATGAACCAAGTTAAAGTACGTTACTTTTTCATGCAATTTGCCCTATATAATAACAAAATAGACATCATGGAACAAGCAGTATAAAATTAGACCTGATAAATAGGGAAAACTAAGGACGCATTTGGTTGGTTTGTAGGATTTAGAGGGATTTAGAATTTGAATTTCATATCAATCATGCGTTTGGTTTGAAGAAAGGTTTAGATCCATAATATCGTATTTCAATGAAATTTCACAACCGACGTGGATTTCAACTGTTGTCTATCACATCTTTGTCTCGCCTCTTCTATATAATCTGTCATGATCTCTTCATTACCTCAAATCAGACAAACCAAACAAGATTTATAAAAGAATTGAATTGTTACAAATTCATGTATATGAAAGTGATCAACATGTATGCAAAAGTTTGTGAAAGTGACTAAAAAATGAAGTTAAATTTAAAATTCTTATTCTAACAAGATTCCATGGCGATGGTTATCGAATGAGAGACACAAAAGGTCATAAACCATGAAAACCGATATAATTTTTTTCTTCATTATTTAAGGTATTGTTTTACATATGTTTATGTTTATATTATGAAAAATAAGATTCACGTTGTGAAACAAATAAATGTAAAGTTACGATACTATAAAACATACACACACATATATATATAGGGTTGGATTCACGTGAGACAATGAAGTTTTGATGAGACACGTGAGACAATGAAGTTTTGATGAGACACGTGAGATACAATTTTTACACTTGAAACTTCACAACAAAATATTGTGAAGATAAAAAAAAGCTGAATCTCTACGGCAAAAACAAGTTTATCTTCACAGTGTTTTGCTATGAAGTTTTATAAGTGTAAAAATCGTGAAACAAATAAATGTAGTTATGATGCGAGAACACTGGTTTTTCATTTGATTATATAGACTTATTGTTTTTGTAAGAACTGTGACACTACTTTTTTATACTTCAAAATTCACAACAAAACAAACTTTGTTATGAAGGTTCAGATTCACGATGTATTTTTAGTCTAAAAATGTTCTCGCAAACACAACCCTCTGTGTGTGTGTGTATATATATATATATATATATATATATGAAATTCATGTGGATTTGGAATTAGAAAGGAAGAAAGTGAAAATGTATCCCAATGGTGTTACGCATACTTCGTCGAATGTATCATTGAAGGAGATGCGATGTCCGTCCTTCTCGGTATCAACGAGCACGCCATCGCAATCGAAGAGGAGAGCTGAAGGAACAACCGATGGATCAACTGCTGAACATATGAAACTGCTTCCTTTTCTCGATCTTCCATTAAAATCACGAATCAATGGATTCGAGAGCTTGCAGATTGAAGAAGATCGAATGCCGATTATTGAAGGAGGTGATAACGGAGGAGTGATTCGATTTGTGGTCAGATGGCGGGACGATGTCTTTTTGGTGGTGAAATCATGGGAGCAAAGGATTGAGGAAGAAGAAGAAGATGATGAGATTGATGCCATTTTTGGGGTTTTGATTCTTTGGTGGTGAGTTTTTAGTTGAATTTCATGTTTTTTTTTTGGTGAAATTGGGATTTTGTGGAAAGGTGTGTGTGTGTGCGCTCTCTTCAAGCTTTATCTTCTTTGGGTATATGCATTTGCATCGCCACCACATACACCCTCCAAAAGACCCATGGTCAATATTTAATAATGAGGTGTTCAAAATTCCGATCAATCCTGAGTGAAATAACTTGATTTCAAGCAGCTTGATATTTAATCGAGTTGTAAAAAATTTTAACCGTAAGTATTGGGTTGACATTGAATTGCTGTTATTTGAACTCAACCAAACCCAATGAATCTGATATCATTTTATTTCTTAGATTTAGTATGATTGTTGAAATTCTATTAATATATACATTAGACAATTTCACTATCACGTACGCTCTTCATGTACACATATTTTCAATCTGTTCACATATCTATATAACGCATTCATATATATGTTCAGTAACTGTGAATATATATATATATATATGTAAATTGAGAAAATTAACTGAATGTAATATACGTTAGGAATATGGATAAGTTGTATCAAATGGTTGATGATGGAAAAGAAATTATGAGTAGAGAAATAACATATTCAAGGTTAGAAGAATATTTTAATGTACCTAAATATCAAGCTGACTAACCCATATGGTTTGGGTTGGGCTGTGTTGCACTTTGGTTTGAGTTGAATTGAGTTAAGATTTTTCAAACCACTAAGTTGTTCAAATATCTTCAACCCATGAGGACCTCTCGTCAATACCATTGGTTATCCCTTGTGTGTGTGTGTTTTTTTAAATGGGTATTTCCTAAAATGGTCCTAATTAGGGATGTAAACGAGTTGACTCGTAGGTTTAACTCGGTTTAAAAAAATTCTACTAGATTCGAGCTCGGCTCAATTTGCGATTTACTTTTTTTGGTGATTACACATATTTCTTTTTCTCTTTTCGTGAGGTTCTTGGCGATTTTCTAAAATCGTCAACCAATGATAGAGTAGCACACTATTTCGCCTATGACGAATTCCTTTACAATTTACCTGGTCATTTGTGCAACACACAAAAAGTTGGTGATTTTGAGGATTACCCGTTTTCAAAACATAATTATTTGTATGTATATGTATATATCATACAGATAAATAGTTGGTATGATGTTCCTTCGTTTTTATTTTTTTGCTGTTTTTCCTAAACTTGACCTTGACCCTATGTATATCTATACTATATTATAAAGCATTTGACAAAAATTCTTAAAAACTATTTTTTATGCATGAAGTAATGTATATTGATGCATATTACTTAAAATTCAAGATTACAAGTAAATTATGCATAAATACAACTTATTAAAGCTCCATGTTTGAATTCGTGTAACTAATTGAGGATAAACATAATCAAATGGAGGATAAACATATCATTTTAGAATTTAAAAAATCTAATATATAATTAAGATAATTATCGAGTTCTAACAAAATAATTAATTATTATCTTTATAAGAAAATTATATTATTTAACCAAATATAAATTACTTCGTTATTGAAACTAAATTAAATTATA
>NC_037533.1:18903841-18950722 GCF_001531365.2 Cynara cardunculus var. scolymus | reverse complement strand
ATATATATATATATATATATATATATATATATTTCAAATTTTTTGATATCTTCAAATTTATATTTTATTGAAAAATAAAAACATTATCGCTTTTTCAAAATCACATAAGACCATATTATAACATCGACTGAGATAAAGAATAAAATGAAATATTAAAATAAGATGTATCTCGCTGCATTGCACGAGTACCCTTCTAGTCATATTAAAATGATGGTAAAATTGTCTCTTACTGAACACATTGTTACATGTTAGAGGACCGAAGTTTAACTAAAGTTTTAAAATACTGTAAATGTAGTATGTATTTTATAAAATACTGTAAATGTTGTATGTATTTTATAAAATACCAGTAAATTTTATCGTAATGACGTAAACTGTTAATTGGTTGTGTCTTGTTGGTAACTGCTCCAAGATCTCATGCATTTGAATCATTGATCAAACCTGATCAAGCTAAATCGAAATCGAAAAGTTTAAGCAAATGAGAACTGAAAACAAGATCAACTCAAACTTGTTCAGTTTGAACCAAATATAAACTCGAACCTTTTATAATTTGAAAAATATAGACACAAAATAACAGGTGGTTACGGAGGTTCAAATGTGATGACTCCAGGCTATTCGCATAGCAGATGGTCGTTATGGGATTAGTCGTCTCGCATAGTGAGTTGGATATCCAGATTAATAAAAAAAAACTGTTTTTTTAAATTTAAAAATGGAACAAAAGGTTGAGGTTAAAACCAGAAAATGGTCAAAATACAAGAAAATTAGAATATATCTCAACCGTAAAATGAGATGATTTAACAAATGTGATTACAATTGTCTTTTTTTTAAAAAAAATTGATTTCATTTTTGATTAAAAACCTGATAAAATACAACGCTGTTTGGCAGGTGCTAAATGGTTTGGCGCTGAATGATTTGGTGATCAGAATGATTTGATGATAATGATTAAGAGACTCTAATAATATAGTGCAAAATGAAATATAATTGTTTACAATAAAATTAGGGTGTTGAATGGTTAAGGAATACTCAAGATACAAAATAAGTTAGAGAGTTTTAGAACCATTAAAAGACATACATTTTTTTTATCAAACAAGATTTATCTTTTAACAATTGAAAGATTGCCTCTTAGGGGGTGTATGAGATTGCTTATTTAAAACAACTTATACTTTTTTGTAAAAATGGTTATTAACTTATGTGGTATCAAATCGGAGTTAAATAAAACATGGTTAAAATTGTAAATTGGTAATAAACAGTTTTTCATAAGTTAGAAATGATTAACTTATCAAAAACAGCTTATTACCGGTTTGACACCAGTATAAGCAGTTTTTTTTTCTTATCCAAACACCAGAAAATAGCTTATCACTAGTGTCAAACATAAATAAGTTAAAAACAGTTTTTATAAACAATCCCAAATACCCCCTTAATAAAATTATTAAAAGGTGAACAAACAACATCTAAAATTGAAACTAAACAAATTATATAAAATAATTCTAAATAATTCATAATTTAAATATTAAATTTAATTTCATTTTAAATGCTCAAATTCATTGGATTCCATATCTACCGCGAGTTCCTCTCTATTTAACAAGTTACGCAGGTCACTGTAGGCTGGTTAAACGGCGACGGTCAACATCGACGGTGGCAGACGGCGATGAAGCGAACTAGCAAAAGGAATTTCTCCATTTGAGATCGTAATTGCTCTGTTCAGTTTATCTCTCCGTATGATCATTCGTAATTGAACTGCTTTTGTTGTTTAACTAATTAGAGAACTAACAAGTGCGCAATTTCACTTCTAAATCTTCAATTGAACTACGTTTTCGTTTAATAGTTCGTATAACTAAGGATTACTTGCTAATTCTAAGTTGTTCTGTTTAATTTTTATGCAGTTGATAGTTTGGAACTTCACAAGGCGTCAACAGCGACGGTGGCGAACAACCGGCGGCGAACGGATTAATTGATTTGAGGTATTAAGTATCTGTTCAGTTTATATCTCCATATCATGATTTGTAATAAAATTGCTTATGTTTTCCAGCCTTGGATGTTAAATTATTATATAAAATGTTTTTGAGCTGGTAATATCCATATAATAATGGTATTCGAGCTTCATTGGTTCTAGAAAAAGAGGTATTCTTTGACCTGTGAGTTCTGATAGAGTTTTTAAACTTCAATTTGGATAAACTTTCAACTTGTTGAGGAAAATTCTAAATTTGTAGCATAATGTAAAAAAAACTATATGAAAATTTCTCAGGGAACCAATTCTCAAAACTTCTCATTTTGAGAACCAATTTTGAGTGGAATTTGTTTTGGATCCTATTTTGGGAACATGAATTTGGTTTTGTTCCTCAAAATGGGAACGAAGGCAGAGTTGGTTTCATTTTCGGTGCATCTTTTCCTGTTTACTTATTTTACATCAACATAGAAATATCTAAATGCAGATGCTCATAATGTGATTTGGCTTTTGGTTAATTGTCAGTTATGTTCATCGTAAAAATCTGAGTCTGTGTTAATCGGTGAGTTCTTGTAGTTGATTTTTCTGTTTTCATCATATGAATAAGGTTTCCTTTGTAGGGAATTGGAAACTTCTATCAAGACTATGAATAACCGTGGGGTTTAAAAGTAGGAACATTTGATTGTGATGGTGATCTTTATCTTTTGCTAACTTCAGGCATTGTTGGCTTTGACAAACAATAACAGATCATGAATAACCAAACCAAACCAATCAAATACAATATGTCCCATCCAGAGGTGGGGTCGGGTGGAATGTAAACCGACCAGACCTCTATCCCAAAGAGTTGAGCTGCTGTTTCCGTGAAGACCCCCATCTTGTGCAAAGTGTGCGAAAAGAAATGATAAAAGCTTGCTAAAAGAATTACGGAAATAGAAATATAAGAACTTGAAAAAAGAAAGGTAGCATAAGCAACAATATTCTGACAGAAAACAAACAAACAAAACACACAACCAGAAGCACGTACAAAAAAACATAACCAATGTAGGAAGAACTACACACTCTAGTCTTCATCATTTTCAACAAATATATTTGTCATGCTTCCTTATTTGGCAAGATTAATATGAATCGAAGACTAATAATATAGACATCTGAAGACTGAACATACATTGTGTATAGATAAGTTAACAATAGCTTGTTCTTCAGGCTATGGCACATGCTGAACCTTTAGATGCAATAAAGGAGCCAATGCAGGTCAAGGATGGTAATAGAAAACCTCGAATTCTTCTGGCAGCAAGCGGAAGTGTAGCTGCTATAAAGTTTGGGAATCTCTGCAGCTGTTTCACAGATTGGGCAGATGTAAGAGCTGTTGCCACACAAGCAGCTTTACATTTCATCGATAAAGCATCACTTCCTAAGGATTTGATTCTTTATACTGATGAGCATGAATGGTCGTCTTGGTCAAAGATCGGAGATACTGTGCTTCACATAGAGCTTCGTCGCTGGGCTGATATAATGATAATTGCCCCATTGTCAGCAAATACTCTTGGCAAGGTAACATCACATTGCAACTTATGTTGTGTTTTTAACCCCCGGTGTGTAGCACAGTTGATATATTTGCATAAATACGCTGAGGGTTCGAGTTGTAGTGCGTGAATTATAATTTCTTTGGGGATTGGGCTCCTTGTGGGCACCAGGCTCTTAAGCCAACCACTTAAAAGGTCGTTGTGTACCTAATTTGTCTCTCACATGATGCTCTTAGGATGGGGCTGTGTGGGCCGGTTAGGGGGTTGCCGGCCGAGCTGTGCTGACAGGTGTTCCAATAAAACATATAGAACCGGGCCTTTTTAGTCTTTATCCAATTATATATGTTTTAGTCTTTAGCCCAGTTATAATGTTTTAGCCCCAATAACAATGTTCTAGGCTTTTACAGTTTTCAGCCGATTTGGGGATTCCCAATTCCGGCTTTTGAAGAATGTTAGAAGAATGATATCATTTAAATGGATTTCGTATGTTATTTTATCATTTTAAAACATTTTTGTTTTGTAAGAATTTTGATATAACATAATGTATGAACTTTTTTATTTTATTCTTTCCAAAAAAAGCTTTTATATTTTGTTTTATTTATTACTCGTGCCATAGATCTACTTTCTTGGTAAAGGTGTAACAAGGCTTCCAAAATTTTGGAACAGACCCTTTTTCGACAAACTTATATTGTGCTCTCTTTTCAATCATGTACTTCATCCGATCTATAAAAACCGAGAATTTTGATAAGCACATAGCATAAGTAAATTGCTTGACTATTTATCAAATGACAATAAAAACAAGGACATAATGCTGCATCTTTATCTTTTACTTGTGTGGTGATATAGTGATAAATTTTGCTTTCAATCTGTGGAACTAGATTGCTGGTGGACTGTGTGACAACTTGCTGACGAGCATCATTCGAGCGTGGGATTATGAAAAACCAATCTTCGTGGCCCCAGCAATGAACACGTTTATGTGGACGAATCCTTTCACAGAAAGGCATCTTATGGCGATAGATGAACTGGGAATGAGTCTTATACCACCCGTGGCAAAAAGGCTAGCTTGTGGGGACTATGGCACCGGTGCAATGGCTGAACCATCCCTCATTTTCTCAACGGTAAGACTCTTCCTGGAATCGCATCCAAATGCAGGTTAATTAGTCGTTAATGTTACCATTATTTATGATATCTGATAGCCTGTGTTGTTTCAAATGCGAATTTGTTAGGACCTTTCTCGACTCATTAAAAATCGATATATTGCATCAGTATTCTAAAAAAGAAGACTCCTTCAGACAAGAAAGTGGCTTATTTAGTTACTACTAGCAGCATATGATATGGCGTTAGATTTCCTAGGGATATGTTGTGTTGGTAATTTTAGTGTCATCAAGTCGTGTTTGGTGTAATTGTGATTTAATAGGGATAGACTAGGTGACGAGGCACACATTGAGCTAGGAGGTGTGAATTGCAAACTCACAAATGTTTGACCCTATCACCTTAGATCGTTTTATGGCGGGGGCTGTGCCCCCTTGCGGGGTCCAAGGGGCTGCTCCCTAAAACCTCTACGGATTTTATGAGGATTATTTAGGAATTTTGAGTTTCTGAACATTTTGAGTGAAATTCTGAAGGTTAGAAACTTAGGGTGCGTTCGGTTTGATGGAATGGTTTGATTGGAAAACAAACGTTTTTAACATATTTTCAAACATTGTTATAGTCAAATTCTTCGAAATCCCTTGAAATCCCAACCAACCTCACGGGATTTCCAAATCCTATGTCCGAGGGATTTCAAAGAAATCCTGGGATTTTAAATCCTAGCAATCCTGCAAACCAAACACGAGATTAGAATGGATTTGCATTCCAAATTCTTTCCATTCCTACAAACCAAATGAGTTATTTTGTGGACTCTAACACGCCCCCTCCGATAGAGACTAGACGAGCATAGATTATCCCATAGCGGGTCAAAAGGGAGTCACTAGAGTGGTAAAACCTTGCCATGATACCATGTTATAATATGTGAAACCCATCAGATTACTTTCCAAAAGAGCCATTGAAAAGAAAAAAGAGGATCTAATGTACTAAAGAAAAAACTTACTACCGTTAAACTTAAACTCACTTTCCCAAGTCTTATCCAATCCTGTCCAATTTAAACTTTCCCAATCTCCATAGTGAAGTTTTATAGAAAATTTTATCTTATTAAAACGACAGCTGATGTAGCAAGGAAAAGTGATAACCCAATATCCTTGTAAGAAGCGTCGGTATGGATGTTCTCCGAGTCTTTAATAGAGAACTCATTTCGAGGGTTTCAAATAGCTCCCAATGGGATTTTACCAAACAGTTACGGGGTAACCATTTACAGGTTGTCGTTTAACCTTACTGGTGAGCATGTCAAGGACTGATAACCAGTGGTGGATCCTGGATTTTTGCATATTTAAGGTAGATTAAAGGTCTACAAAGTCGCCAATGTGTTTTTAGCACAATTCCACCGTTACGAGAGATTTTTTAAAAAAAAAATTGGTTGATTTCGAGGGGTTTTTTTAGTTTTTGACTTTTTTTTGGTGTTTTTGGTTACATTGAAAAGGTCTTTTCGATTTTTTGACTGATTTCGAGATACTATTTTTGATTGGTGGAGCCACAGGTGGGAAATTATTGGTGAGAACTATGATAGAAAGTAAAAGATTTGGCTGTTACCTATATAAAAAAGAAAAAGTATATATCCAACCCCACTTTTTACATATCGCATCTGCCTCTGTCAATAACAAAAGGTATAACAAGGACCAAGAATCTTACCCCGTGAGTAAGAAGACTTTTACTTAGTTAACGTTTATCGAAAGAGAGACACTTACTAACAATCCATTTTAACAGCTAAATTTTTTACCGGATAAATAAGTAAAGATGATAACTTCTGTCGATAAATGATTACTTAGTAAGCGTTTAGTAAACCGTCCCTAATCTCGATTCCTGAAATATTTCTCTAACAAAATAATTGATTTCCATCTCTTCTTTGTTCTCCGACAATAGCGCCAAACATTAAAAGGACATTAAATGGCGCACATGCTATCCAGTAAAAGGACATTTTTGCCCTTTTAAGAAAGTACGTTCTCCAACCTCGTTTTCGTTGTCTTTTATTCTTCATTGAACACAATATTTTGTCTAACCCACATCATATCATATCAAATCAAATCACTAATCATTTTTCCAAAATTAGAAATACACATTAGAACACAAAACAAGATAGTACTCGATTTGACAGATCAAATATTAGACGTTTACTGGGTCATTTACCTTATTGGATTATGTCAAGAACCAAGAATCTTATTTGGTAAGAGTGATGACAAGGACCGAGTCTTATCCCGTAAGTGAAGGTGACGAATTTTACCTTGTTAGTGTTTATCGAGTAAATTGTTGCATACGATGTTGTTTTGATGGGTTAGAATCTTACTTGGTAAGGTAATTGATAGAGTTGGATTTTACCGTATAAGTGCTTACTGGGTAAGCATATGGGTAAATGGACATGAGATAATTAGCACGATATCTGTTGGTGCTACTTTATGAGATCCTATTGAATTGACAAGTACCAACCATCAAGATTTAACGACGCATAAAAACGGTATGTGAGTCTTTGGCTTCCTAGGAGGTCAAAGGTTCAAACCTTACCAAAGGTGAGGAGAGTGTGTGAGATTGTTTGTTCTATTTGTCGTATATATTATATACTTCCAAAAAAAGAATTTAACGACGGACTCATATAAGCGGAGATTTTGCATCAAGGATGGAGGAAACGTTTGCTAGAAGGGTACAAGAGTACGATAACATGTATAGTAACATCAAAGGGTCATTGGCCCTGTGGTACCGAGTTTTCAGTAGAACCCAGTATTCCACGAGGTCAATAGTTCAAACCTTACTAAAATGTGAGGAGGGTGAGTATTAACTGAAAGGCTACTTTAATCCGAAAAAGCAAAACACGATGTTTTCATGAATACTACAAATCATTTAACTCGAGGGAAGAACGTAGAACTGGTTTTCCAAAAGGTTAACTTTTTGGCTTTAATAGAAGAAAAAGAAAATCATCGTCAGAGACGGACCATAAATTTTTTCAAACGGTGACACCATTTTACTATAAGAAAAAGATATAGGGAAAAAATGATACTAGCAGGATTCGAACTTGGGTCTGAGGTGGAATACAAGCCTTGCAAACCAACTATATCAAATAAAACTTTTCTCATTGTAGTTTCAAAATACATACGGTGACACACAACAACTTAATACGGTTGCACCTTTCACAAACCTATTTTTTTTTTTGGATGGAGAAATAATACGGTAGCACGTGCTACTACATACACCACTATAGATCTGTCTCAATTACATTAAATATGGTCAAAACAAATATTGTTGCATTTTGATTCATAAAAAGGAGGTAATTTAAAAGATATATGCATGAACTTTGATATGTTCACATCAAACATGTGTAAGAGAACTTTATTGGTTATGTTATGTGGAAGTTTTTAATTCATAACTGAAAAACTAGTTGAATTTTTAATAGATAATAGTAATCCATAAAGATGATATTAAAAAAGGTATGGAAGTTTAAATGAAGTGATTTTGGACTATCCATAAAGCAGGTGATTGTACTGAGATTAGTCGGTTTGCATAGTAGGTTGGATATCCATGTTAATAAAAAAAAGTGGTATTTCTTTCGTTTTGAAATAAGTGTTTGCAATGAAAAAGACATACCCAAGGAGGAATAAAAATCCCCTTTATGGCCATGGAGATTCAAAATACGGTGACTTCAGGCTACCTGCAAAGTAGTAGTCGTTCTGTGATTAGTCGGCTCGCATAGCGAGCTAGATATCCAGGTTAATAAAAAAAAATGAAAAAGACATACAATTTTGGAAAATTTTTAAATTATTATGTCTTTAAATTACTTAAATGATTACTACTAATTAGTGATGGCCAAAAACAGGTCCCGGGCCGGACCGGACCGGTCCTAATTGGTCTCAAGCTTTCTCGTAACCGGTCATAACCGATCCCGGTCCCAGTCGAAAATGGTAAGACCGGTCAAGGTTCTTCATAACCGGTTATGGGCAGCCGGTCCCGGTATTGAAAAATAATTTTTTTAATGATATATATTTTTAATACATTATAAAATTTGTAATTGGGTCACTCAAATACACTTTAAAAGTGCATTTTAATATAATTAAAATTACGTTGTCTTAAAAAAATACATTATAAAAATATTTAATAATACATTTATTTATAAAATTATTTGAATTTCTGGCCGGACCGGTCCCGGTCTCACGAAACTGCCAAAAACCCAACCTGTCCCGGTTTTCGGTCCCATAACCGGTCCTTACCGGGTCGGGTCGATTTGGCCATCACTATTATTAATAACAAAAGAGGAATTGTCTTAATCTCATAATTAAGAATAAAATAAAAAATGTATATTTATTTTTAAAAGCATATACTTATTTTAAGACAATATAAGCCACTTTTTTATATTATCAAGTTACTACAAAACATTCATCTATAATTAACCGAATAAGCTGTGAATCTCAATAAGCGTACTTCGTCCATATGAAAATAACTGTCCACAATTAATATGGTAGACAGTTTAGATATACATAATTATTACTTTTTTTTTGTTAACCAAATGACATGTTTACTCTTATTTAGGGGCCGTTTACCAAACACTTACCCAATAAGTGCTTATCGGTAAAATTTAACACTATTGTTTACTTACCGAGTAAGATTTCAATCCATCAAAACGACATTGTATGCAACAATTCACCCGGTAAGCGCTTACCGTAGTAAGAGTCGTCGCCTTCACTTACCGGGTAAGACACATGGTCCTTGTCTCGCTCTTACCGTGTAAAATTATTAGTCCTTACCATATTCATCCGGTGAGCTAATATGACTTGGGAAACGCCTACCCGAATAAGTGTTTGGTAAACGGCCCCTTAATTTCTTTTTTTTTACAATTCTTAAATATTTATATATTAATTAAGGGTAAATTTAACAATTTAATTATTTAATTTTGAAAATAAACATTTATTTTAAAATAAATATGAAAAAATATAAGCAAAGAGAACTTTCTTAAAATAGAAATGCAGACAATAAATAAAAAGTATGGGAAGGGCATTTAATGGAGGAAATAAATAACCGACTAATAAGGTGGTGGGTTGAGTTGAGGCCCATATCATTTAACAAATTTCATAAGCCACCCCTCAACTTTCACATTTATTACTCTCAACCCCTTCTATAATAAATGAACCCTCCTTGGATCTAATAGTACAAATCATTTGTCCCATATTCATATGTTATTGTAAAAAATAAATAAATGTATATATGGTATATTTCAATGCAACGATGTTTATTTGTACAATCAATACAATCTCATTAATTAAGATATTTATGGAAATGATGATAGTTCATTTATTATAATTTGAATATTTATGTAAGATGATTATAGTTTATTTATTATAATCAATACTTTATATTAGAAAACAATCAAAACTTTTATGAAATCACATATTAATCAAATTAAATGGACGGTTGAGATTGAGTTGTATTGGTTTTACAAATGTAAAGAGTTGTATAATAACTCATATATATATATATATATATATATATATATATATATATATATATATGGGCCTAATCAAATGAGAACTGATTAGTTTATGGTAACTGTGAGTTCCACTCTCAACCACAAATCAACGGATAAATTAGGAAATTAATAATTATGGTAGTTTGAGTTAAAATTATAATTAGATGGCATATTAGGTATTTTTTTAAAAATCCTCACTCCTCTCTCCTCTCTCCGACCTCCAATCTCCGGCCTCTGGTGAAATTGGTATCACAGTATATCACATTGAGTATCACATTGTGTATTATAATGTGTATCACATTGTGTATCTTTGTTTTTAAGGTTTGAGTTGGTATCACAATGGTATCACAGTATATCACAATGGGTAACATTGTGTATCTTTGTGATTACTTGGTACCTGCCGGATTAATGTTCACCGGAGGCCGGAGATTGGAGATCGGAGAGATGAGAGAGGAGATGAGTTTTTAAAAAATATTTAACATGCCCTCTAATTACAATTTTAACTCAAACTACTATAATTATTAATTTCTTAATTCATCCGTTGATTTGTGGTTGAGATTGGATCTCACAGTTACCACAAACTAATCAGTTCTCTCTTGAATGGACACACACACACACATATATATACATATATATATATATATATATATATATATATATATATAATTTAAATGATAATGCCTCAAAAAAATTGGAAGAGGCAAATTTGGTTTTTTTTTTTTTTGGCTTTTTGTATTAACCTTCCCTCTATAATTAAGTTTATTGAATAAACGACTTTTTGATATATTAATCCACTATCAAACAGTGATATATAAGCTAATCAAATAAGTGTACGTCTTATTAAGCTCATTAAACTGCTAATGAACAAACCTTTAGTTATTATACTTTTCTATAACTATCAGGTATTTTTGTTTTCAATTTATATTTAAAAGGCAAATATTCAAACCTATTTATAAACTGTAAAACATCTCAAACAGTTATATTAAAGTAGAGACTTAAGAGTTTGTTTATTCCAACAGCTATGCTAAAGTGTTCTATAAAATAGAGAAAAGAAGAAAGAGATCACACAAAATACATTAAACGTTACAGTTGGATGTAATTTTTTTTAAAATTTTGACTTTTAATACTGTAATTTAGAAAAAAAAAATTATAAAGTATCTGTTTGAAATGCTCCAAGTGCTTCATCCACAACACTCTGTTATACATTGATGATATTCTTCTATATTCTCCAGATAGAGAATCGCATGTAGACTTACTTTCACAGTTTCATTCCATATTAACAGAGTATGAAACTAGGTGGAGGTTTGAATCGACTAATATTCAAAAGCCAATTAATGAGTTGTTAGAAATCTCCCTGAAATACGTTGAAGCATATGTTTCCTCTGATGTAAGGTTTTTTTTTTTATAAAATACTGTTGTGATAAAAGAAAAATGATGTACAAGTTTTCTGTGTTTTATGATACAGATAAATGTTTCGTCAAACATTTAATGGGGTTCAATCAAAATTTGAGAACGCTATATATTATAATAACTGTAAGAACTATTATCATAAGATATTGTTTCACATGATTTTTTTCCATCTAAAACTAGAACTTAATATATTGATTAAGATATATTTATTTGACACTGTGAAACTTTTAGTTGTATATTTTATTCTAAAAACACATAAAAAATGTTTACATTATGAAACAAATATATGTTAATCAATGCAATAAATCCAAGCATTTGCGTTTTAAAATTGTAATAATTAACATCCATGTCGAAAAATAGACATATATGTCGTATCTTTTTTCGTGAATAAGTTATTGCTTCCTGAATAAGCATTTTGAGAAAATTATAAAGAAATGGAGAGTTTAATTTTGCAAAAATATGCCAATTTTTGAAAAAACTTTATAAAAATGGGTTACGGATTGTTCGGTCGATTGTATGGATAAAACTGTTTGTGTGGATTAATTTGTCTGTATAGATTAAGAAAATGCTTTTTATAAGGGTTTTTTCATGGGTTAAAAGAACATGCTTTTTTAATTGAAAATGACAAGTTTGGAAAAACTCTGGTTTTCTGCATAAAGTCATGTTTTAAAAGCTTATTGAATAAATCACTTTCTGTATGGTTAACTCATTACCAAATAGTCCTTTATAAAAACTTATTGAATAAATCACTTTCTGATAAACACTTTTGAGTGTTTGGATAAATAACTTATACCGGTGCCAAACTGGTAATAAGGATTTTTTTTTAAAAAGTTAAACCCTTCTGATTTATAATAAGCTTGATAAGTGCTTTTATAGAAAAATATAAGTTGTTTCAAATAAGCAATCTCAAACACCCCCTATATGTAAATCTATCATAAAGTAAGTTTTAGGGAATTGGGTTTTGTATAAATACTCTATTCGCTTAGGGTTCGGTTTTCAGACCATTCAGGTTTTATACAGCACTACTTTTTGGGTTAAGAAACCCATTTTTTTTACAATAACTTGAAACTACCTGATACATACCTCATTACAATAAGCTTTGAAATTAAGGGATGTTTAGTAGCACGTTTGTCAGATAAGGGCTTAATCAGTAAGAGTCGTCACTGTTGCTCATTTTATCTGGTAACATTCTTGGCCATCAAAATGCCTTTTATATATGCAGCAAACAATCTTACTCGGTAGGTGCTTACCAGTAAGAACCATCACTTACTACGTAAGACTCTCGTTACTTGTCTTGTCTTTTACTGCGCAAGATTCTCGGTCTTTGTTATGTTATTTCGGTAAATTAAGTGATATGATTAACGCTTAACAGGTAAGCATTTGGTAAACGGCTGGTTGCTATTTTTGGTAACTTTTACAAAATGGACCTATTTTTGAAAAGAGAAAGTCAAAGAGGAATATAAATTCAAATGGCAATTATATAAACCAGTTGCAGGCTAACAGAATCCTCAATTTCAATACAAATTATGAAGACGTTAGGAATCATGCCACCGTCAGCCACCGGCATAACCGCCACCGCCATCTTCCTCCTCCTAACTTTTTCTTCCGCCACTCCGATCTCACGGCCTTTCAAGAAGATCTACGCCTTCGGAGACTCTTACACAGACACCGGAAACACCGGAAGTACCGGCGCCATCACCGGTCCCTCCGCCTTCAGTTACGTCTCCAACCTCCCTTACGGCCGGACATTCTTCCACCACCCAACCAACCGCTACTCCGACGGCCGTCTGGTCATCGACTTCGTGGCGGAATCACTCTCATTACCCTACCTACCACCCTATCTCAACCGTAAGGCCGACACCTCCTCCGGCATCAATTACGCCGTCGCCGGATCCACCGCCATCCGCCATGGATTTTTTGTCAAAAATAACCTTACATTTAATATAACACCTCAATCTCTCAAAACTCAGCTTGGTTGGTTCAACAAGACAATGGAGGGGCAAAAATGTAAAACTGCTAAGTCGACGCCGGAAGAGTGTACGGCGGTATTCCGAGATGCGTTAGTGTGGGTGGGTGAGATCGGAGCTAATGATTATGCTTACTCCATTGGCTCGACGGTGGCCGGAAAAACCATTCAACTGCATGCTATTCGCAGTGTAACAGGGTTTCTGGAGGTAATTAAAAACTAATTTTAGATTAAAATATCAAAACGTAATTTAACTTGATTCTTATTTATACTATATTATAAAACATTTGACAAAAACTTTTAAAAACCATTTTTATGAATAAAGTACTGTATATTGATGCACGTTACTTAAAATTCAAGATTACAAGTAAATAATGCATAAGTACAAGTTATTAAAGCTCTATGTTTAAATTTGTGTAACTAACTGCGGATAAGCATAATCAAATAGAAGATAAACATCTCATTTTAAAATATAAATATATACTATATTATAAATATTTTACAAAAACTTTTAAAAACCATTTTTTATGCATGAGGTACTGTATATTGATGCACATTAATAAAAATTCAAGATTACAAGTAAATTATGCATAAGTACAACTTATTAAAGCTTCATGTTTAAATTTGTGTAACTAACTGCGGATAAGCATAACCAAATAAAGGATAAACATCTTATTTTAAAATAAAAAAAATCTAAAGAATAATTATCGAGTTCTAATAAAATAATTAATTATTATCTTTATAAGAAAATTACATTATTAAAACCAAATAGAAATTACTTCGTTATTAATTCTAAATTAAATTATAATAAAAAAACTTGAATTAAAAATTTGCAAAAAATAAGAATTTTAAATAGTTAATTTGATACTAATATCGATATATTTTTGTCAAATTTTTATGATATCTTCAAATTTATATTTTATTCAAAAATAAAAACATAATACCATACTATAACATCGACTGAGATAAAAAATAAAATGAAATATTAAAATCAAGATGTATCTCGATGTATTGTACGAGTATCCTTCTAGGTTTAGGTAACGTAGTTTCAAAACTTCTATTTTGATATCTAAGATATAAAATTTTAAACATTTATGTAGGCAGGTAAACGGTTAAAACACTAACTCTTTCTTTTAATAAAACACAATACATAAAATATCTATGTCAGCAAATAATAATGAGTTGGATACCACATCACTCGCTACATTAGTATGGTAACCGGTTAATGTATATTTTTTTAATTTAACGTCAACTTAATTTGATATATTATTATAAAATATTTCTTTTTTTTATAATTTTTTTGAGTAAAATTATAAATGTGTTTTATTCACATTAAATCACGAGAATAAATAATGGTAATGATATTGTTCACGGGATTTTGATGATATTAAATTGATTTAATTAATTTAAAATACTTTTAAATATTTATGTGAAATTGTTTTAAGGAGATTAATAATTAAAGAACTTTAAAATTTACCGTTTGAAAACTTTTACATTAAGTCTTATGATTTTTTTCCCTTTAATATATCGATTACAATATATTTATTTTGCAATGTGTTTGTTTTATGTATATTTTTTATTTTACAAACACGTTAAAAAGATTTTGAACTGAATATATGTGAAACAAACATATTGTAAAACAAATATATGTTAAATACTACATTAAATTCTAGCCATTGATAAAGAAAATCATCTATACTATATTATAAAATATTTGACAAAAACTCTTAAAAATTATTTTTTATTCATGAAGTATTGTTTATTGATGCATATTACTTCAAATTCAAGATTACAAGTAAATTGTGTATAAGTACAACTTATTAAAGCTTTATGTTTGAATTCATGTAACTAACTACAGATAAATATAATCAAATATATGATAAAATATCTAATTTTAAATATAAAAAATATAAAATATAACTAGAATAATAATTGAGTTTTAACCAAATAAAATAATTATTATCTTCATAAAAAATTATTATTAAACCTAAATTAAATTATAATAAAAAATAAATTACACAAAATATTGAGATATTTTAAATAGTTAGTCTGATACTAATATTAATATATATATTTTAAAAAAAATTATGATATTTTCATATTGATATTTTATTCAAAAATAAAAACATCATCGTTTTCTTAAAATCACATAAAATCGTATTATAAACTGAGGCAAAACAATAAAACGAAACATTAAAATTAAGATATATTTCGCTTCATTATACGAATACCCTTCTACTATAAAATAATATATGATATACTGATTCTTAAATATCTTTTGAGAAAGAAATAATTTTAGAGTTATTAATAATATTGAAATAATTTCTTTCAAGGCTCTTAAAATATTCATTAATAATAATATGGTTTTATTTAATGGAAATTTTGTATATAATTATTAAAAGTTCGATATGTGAGTATCTAATATTATTTTAGTATATTCGTATGATAACGTTATATACATTTACAGTCTGTTGAAAATACTATTTTTCAGGCAGTGCTCGACAAGGGTGCAAAATATATTGTAGTCCAAGGCCTCCCGACCACTGGTTGCCTAACCCTCGCCCTATACCTTGCACCCGAGTCCGACCGTGATGACATTGGTTGCGTCGCAAGTGCCAACAACCAAAGCTACACGCATAACGCCATCCTCCAAACCAAGATCCAAACCCTTCGTAAAAAATACCCGGAAGCAGTTATTGTCTATCTTGATTACTGGAATGCTTATCGTTCCATCATCAAGAACGCACCCAAGCTTGGGTTCCGCGAACTTTACAAAACCTGTTGTGGGTCCGGTGGTGGACCCTACAACTTCGACTTGGGCGGCACTTGTGGGTCCAAGTCTGCAAGCTCCTCGTGTCAAGACCCCTCCCAATACATCAACTGGGACGGGGTCCACCTTACTGAGGCTATGTATAGAGTAGTTTTCGAGATGTTTCTCAAGGGTGCTTTCGCTCATCCGTCACTCGAGTGCCTCTTGAGAAGCAAACAAAACTGCGGATAGATCGACGATAACGACCCTCGGTTTCTTTTGTGGTTTTTCATTTATATCATTTTCCGTTATCTTACATTATTCATTTTTCTTCGATTGGATCCATGCTTGCATTTTCTTTACTCTAACACCATATAAATAAGACCCACAAGATCAAAAAACGTTAAACAACCTTAACTCGCTCACTATGGGTGCATTTGGTATAAGAGATGACGGTACAATATCGTGTTGTCTCATGTTCAGTGTGATATTATACCAAAACCGACTTAACAGGACTTGAGTCCGAGAAAAAGGCATTTTTTTGTATCACCAAAACAAGTGGAACAAATATCAGATGATCTGACAAGATAGATAAACTACTGAACTACCAATTTCAAATTAAAATACAAAAACCTTCCACAATCTTTCACCAGCCTACCTTACTCTTGTCTGTCCAGTCATGTTTGTGTACCAAACACATCCTATAGAACTTAATAGAAACGTTTACCGGTACAAAAGTGTTTTAGCCATGCGACGAGTGTCGTTTCTTACTCGAAAATGACAAAAAGTATCAGCAAAAAATTGAAATCTTCAAAAGATAAACATTCCACTGTATGATCATAATTTTGGAGATTTTAACATTAATTATATCATTAAAATTAGGGGTGTACACGGGTTGAGTTGAGTTGGGTTGGACGGATTACAACATTTTTACAACCCAACCCAATTATGGCGGTTTAGAAAAATCTCAACCCAACCCAACCCTTGCGGGTTGAGGCGGGTTGGCGGGTTAGTAGTTACATAAATTTGACGGATGAAATAATTCATAAAACTTAAGTTTATAGACCATACTATAAAACATTTTATCTAAAAAAGTTACAATAGGTTTATAGGACGTTTTTTAATGTTTCAACAATTGTTTTAAAATGATTTTTAAATAAAATGTCGTATTAAATTTTATAGAAACATTTTGAGAAGTGTCCCGTGAACTCATCTTTTTAGAGGACACCTATGTTCATATGACGTTTTTTCAAGTCGTGTTGTATAAAATAACTAATACGACACTTTATTTTAAAAGTGTCATAGAATTTGTTAAGACGCCCAAAATCATTCTATAAACATATTGTAACTCTTTTAAATAAGACATTTATCTTGTTTCTTTCTATAAAGTATCATATTGGGAATCTTAGACATTTTAGCATCCTATATGATATAATGTTGTTATAGCGACATGTTATAACTAAGTATTTTCTTTTCATTAAAGTACAACATTAAGATGACGGAGGATTTAGATTGATGGATTCGTCAACCAAATATCTATCAATATTATTCATATTCTCCGACATATCAATTTGTTGTTGCTGCAAAAAAAAAAAAATTCAATAATTTTCTCTTGTTTATTAGATTATTTGTCATCATTCTTTGATCGTAAATATCTTTTGGTAACCTATACGTTTAGTTAAAATGAAATACAAACATAATATCAATAAAAATTATATAAAATCAATACATTATATATATATATATATATATATATATATATATATATATATATACACACATAATAAACATATATATAAAAATAAAATTTATAAAAAAATTATATATTAACGGCTGGTTGGCGGGTTGAGCTAGGCTCAACCCAACTTCAACCCTCCTAATTAGCGGTTTGACGGGTTGGGTTTAATTGGGTTGTTCGCGGGTTGGATTGGGCGGGTTTCACGGGTTGACAGTTTTTTTGTACGCCCTTAATTAAAATATTCAACACATTTAATACGCAATAAACTTTTATAAAAAATTGATAATTTCCATCAACTAGTAATGGTATACAAACAATTGCCAAATACTTTTCCTTAGATTCATAAACAGTTGAATATATAATACTCTTGATAACAGATTGATTACCTTTAAGAACCTCTTCGCAAGTTCTTCATCAATCATCAAAGATTTCTTGAAAAAACCCTCATCTTTGACACCTATTCATGGATCCATCACCCCGAATGCGAGCGAAATCAGTTCGTTTGACAAAAGAAAACCATCCGGATCACTTAACCGAATAAACCCAATCTCGTTTTCCAGTTTTTCATCATCTAAAACCAACGAACTGAACTCGTCTTCCGTGATCTCTCTTCTTCGATAATCCAAAAACGCCACATGCCCACTTTTCATATAAGGCTCGTAAACCTTACACAGCTCAACGGCAACCGCACTCCCGAAATCTTCTCTAAAACTCTTCAACTCCAGTCCTTTTGAAGTTCTTAAAGAAAGCATAACAATATCCATAGCCATTTCCCCTTCATCAACATCATCTTCTTGGATATCAACCAATCCACCCTCCAAATTCTGCACATAAGTTGTGTAATCTTTCAACTTCTTTGGTCTTGAATATCTTGTTCCGTTGATATAACTAGCGGAACCGAGGCCGAATGCGTAGAAAGGTTTGTTGATCCAATATGTGTAATTGTGTTTGCATTCGAAACCGTTTTTGCTGTAGCTACTGACTTCATAATGGTTGTAATTAGCCTCTGCGAGCTTTCGTGACGCCATTCGGTAAAATTTTGCAGATTGAGTATCAGAAGGAAGTGGAAACTCACCTGGTGTGTACCTGTAAATCGTTGCATACGTATTGTTAGTTTTGTAATGAACCCATTTGGGAAAAGACCGTAGTCGTTAATTCGTGAAACGAATAAATAACTGTTAAAACAAATTATGTGAACCATAGACTGGATCGAATTATATACATGTTTCAACTAAGATAATCTATATAATATGTATCGACATTGTAAAACGAGATAACAAAGATACATATATACAAATTACAGAGGCGATGACAAGACGCATTACTTTTGTCTTCTGATAGAAATTAGAGAGACAGTGACGCGGACTATAATTTTACATATATTGATGAAATGCCTAAACAATGTAAAATTGGTCCCCACATTTTTGGGACCCTGTTCACAATCACACATTTTAAAATGCTAAAAAACGGCCCTGCCCTCCGAATTTCCACTTCAACCTCTAAATCCCTACTTCCTGCCTGCCACCCTCACACGCTACAGATACAGTTCCCTACACTTAGGGACAGTTTACCAAACACTTATCTTGTAAGCGGTTACGGGTAAAATTTAACACTATAACTTACTTACCGGGTAAGATTGTAGTCAACAAAAACGGCATCGTATGCAACAATTTACCAGGTAAGCGCTAACTGTGGTAAGAGTCGTCGTCCTCACTTACCGGGTAAGATTCTTGGTCCTTATCATATTCATCTGGTAAGGTAATGTGACTTAGTAAACGCTTACCCGGGTAATGTTTGGTAAACGGCCCCTAAGTCTGCTACCTCGGTTCCATGTTTTTAAGAACTCTTACGTGCTCACAAAACCAAATGCTTGCTTGTAACCCTGAGGGCCAGCTCAACTCGCAAATAAAGGCTAGACCTTGGGACTCCTTCCCAGTTCCCATAGGTCGCCAGTTCGAATCTCTTCAGGGTCAATGGGAATTTTCCTGACCGCTATCTTCAGTGCTCCATGGGATTAGTCGAGGTGCACACACACTGGTCCGGACACCCACAATTATACAAAAAAAACTAAATGCTTGTATTTATCACAAAGAGTGTTGTCTTGTCCCTTTAGTCAATTTCCTTACAACCTCATACTAACAAATGACGACTTTTATGTTCATGAGGCTGCTACTAAGTTTTAGATGAATAAACTCTACACATAGATCCACAAAAAACAATACAAAGAAGATAAATCTTGGATAAATTTATAGAATCATATAACACATTTCAGTTTACCGAAGCAAGGTTGACCTCCCAATAGATGTTTGTAAATGAGATAGGCCATGATTTTGCTAGTGATCACAATCGTATCTTTTTGCTTCATGAATAGATCAAATCTTAAGATTCAAATGATTCACCATTCCAAACCATTTTGACAACTATGGTAAAGACTAACATATGATCTTGATATACAACAGGCAATAAAATGAATACCAACAATCACCAAGATTAAATAACAAAACTTACAGTGATCCAAATTTGGTGTCTTTTTCGATTTGCAAGTCGTAAACTGAGACATGAGTAGGTTTTGCTTCAATGGTGAGCCTCAAACTCTCTTCCCACATTTCTTGAGTTTGATTTGGGAGAGAAGAAATGAGATCCATGCTCCAATTCTCAACCCCACATGAACCAACAATCTCAATTGCCTCATGAACCTCCTCAAGACCATGAGCTCGCCCACAAGCCTTCAACAACTCTTCTTGAAATGCTTGAACTCCTAATGACACCCTATTCACACCCAATCCCATCAACTCTTTCAGTTTCTTGGCATCAAATGTTCCAGGGTCCATTTCCATTGATATCTCAGCATCCAAACACAACCCAAATTTGGATCTCAACGTCTCAAGAACCTTAGCAACGAGTCTTGGTGGCACCAAGGAAGGCGTGCCACCACCGAAAAAGATGGTTTGAAGAGGTGGGTGTTGGTCAAAATGTGTTTGGGTTGCTTCGATTTCACGAATAAGGATTTGGATGTAATTTGAGATTCTTGGGTCATCCTCTGATGTTTCTGTTGAAGAAGAGCCCAGAGCAAGTATGGGGAAGTCGCAATAATGGCAGCGTTTACGGCAGAAAGGGAGATGGACGTAAGCTGAAGCTGGAGGGAGTTTGTAAGAGGGAGTTTGTAAAGTTGGAGTATTGAGTGAGGCATTTTGTCGAACAGTTGGTGGGCTTTGTGATATTGCATTAGAAAGAGTGGCGATCTTTATGGGGAATAACTTTTGGGGTTTGGTTTTGGATTGCAGGGTTGATATCATGGGAGCAATCGTTGATTTCAGCATGGTTGGCTTTAGTTTTTTAAGCAATAGACAAGAAAGGAATTCTTCACTAACAATTTGAAATTGAATGTAAACTATTTGTGTATATAGCAATTTGAAATTGAATGTAAGCCTTCTGGAAATCTTACAAACCAATCTCAAGGGTCCATGTAAATTATCAAATTATTGACTTATTCCGCTGTGACACTGGTAATAAATATTTTTGAGTGTTTGGATAAACAACATATACCGATGCCAAATTGATAATAAGAACTTTTTGAAGAAGTTAAACCCTTCAAACTTATAATAAATTGTTACGAGCTTTTGTAGAAAATCAATTGTTTCAAATAAGCAATCCCAAACACCCCCTTAATCAATGAGTATATTCAACAATGAATACATGTCAAACCTATAAAGGCTCCAACGAGTCACGTACAATAATCGATTTTGACAAGTAGATTTGATTTGGAGTATAAGGGGTTGTTTGTTTATTTTCTAATAGTTCCATTAAAAGACAGTCTCTGAATCGTTAAGAATTGAATTTTGTTTGACAAAAAAAGTCTGCATCTTAATGGTTCTAAAACTATCTGAATGATTTTGTATCACATGCCTTCCTTAACCATTCAGCGCCTTAATTTCATTGTAAACAATTTCCAATCAATTATATTTCATTTTGTACTATATCATAAGAGCCTCTTAATCATTCTGACTACTCAATCATTCTGAACAAAACCATTTAGCAATTGTCAAACAACCCCTTAGAGGTGCACATGTTAAATCTTTAGGGGTGCTTCGGTTTATTAAAAAGAATACAAAAACATCAACAACAAAAATTAGAAAGTTCCATGAAACAATGAGTTCAGAGGTTTGGCTAACAAGCAATCGGGCGACTTTTACAAGCGTTTGATTCAATTTAAGAGGTGAAATTTATAATTTGGTAATTATTGGGGGGGTTATTAAGACAACATCTTAGAAGTTCAGGGACCTGCCGTGAAAACATATGTAAAATGTTCCCAAAACAAATAAATGGGAACACCGGGAAGCGAAGGAGCTGCTCAGCCCGGAGCAACCATGGACGGCGGCGAAGAAACAGAGAAGAAAAACGAAAGAGAAAAGAGCACTAATAGTGAAGTACTCGATACAGTCGGCAAAGTCATCGCCACGATCAAAGAAGCCAAAAACGTTGATCAAGTTGTTTGCGCCCTCCACTCTCTCGCAGTCCGCCTTTTTCCTCTCGATTCCCGCGCATTCGCAGGTCATATATAATTATACACCTTCAGTTTGATCATATGATTGATACTGTCAAGTTATTTCGTCTTTAATCACTAAAGTTATTGGACGTGGAAGAAAATTATGTGCTTTTATTTTGATTAGGTTTAGTGATTGTAATACGAAGGAGGTGTTAATTGGGGATTTAGTATAAATGATCAAGGGTTACTAACTGCTTTAATTTTTTTATGAATTTGTAGGTAGCATTGACAAACAGTATAGAGATGAGGTTTGTAATCTTTTGTTTATTTAAAAGTTCCTGTTGATATTTCTTAGTTATTGCTCCTTGGTTTCTTGAAATCCCAACAAACTAGTTTTCTTAGTTCATAATTGAAGTTAATTCATGTGATAGAAATGGAAATTGCATTATCCCAGAGAAGTTGTACTCCAAATGGATACATTTCTTCTGTTTGACATGGATTCTATTTATCTATTTTGTGTACATGTCCTGAAAGGTAGTAATTTTGAGAATGAAAGTGGATCGACTGTTTGATGATTATGGGCAGAGTAACATTTGTCATTCCTTATGGTCCCTCTTTTTCCTCTTTTTTTGAATATATGGATCGTCTTTGTGGTGTGTACAGGTTATTGGAGCAGAAGTTCCTTCGGAACACGAAAGAGATAACTGGTGGCAGGTGTTTTATCGAAGTACCGCATTTCCAACAATGTCTAGAGTCTTGTTGTTTGGTAATCACAAATTTCATAGCTCCTCTATAGAGCACACCAGTGATCTATGAAGAAAAGCTTTCGCCTGTGTTCTATATATTGTAGAAATTGCAAAATTTTCACCAAAGTGAAGCACTTATTAGTGTTGAGATTTTATATTTCAGGTTGCTAATAGTAGGTGTTGTGATATGCAGATGTTGCTTTGGATTGGCTAACCTGTTTTCCCATTTCTGCAAAGAAACATTTGTATGATGTATTCTTTTTAAGCGGTTGTGTCTCTGAGGTTGTACAAACTTTAGTTCCTTATTTACAACATCAGTCAAATGGGGGACTTGAAACAAGCGTCTGCTCAAATGCACAGAGGTATTGCCAATGTTTGTATGTCATTTGGTTATAGCACTAATATTTGGTAGATTTAGTCTGGTACTTGTGTAGGGTTGTGCATGGCTAAAAGCTATATGAGTTATCTTTTTATTTCATCTTATCTTTCTTTATTTTCTGGGTTCCAGGAGCATATAGAATTGTCCCCCATATAAACGTGCTTTTCTGTAGGAGTAGTTCATTGGTCTAGTTATCACAAGTGTGCTTTTTAATCTGCCTAATATGTATTTATGTGGTTCTGATAGCATGGTTAAAAGTTCAGATACTACCAATTTTGAACCTTTACAGCCGGAAGTCTGTAGCATGAGAAATTAGACGATCATATTAAAAGCAGACAGAGAATACCTGACAATGCCCGTCCTTTGTGATTAGGGATTGGATTTTTAGATCTAACCTCTGTATATATGACAGATTACTGGCACTATGCTTGCTTGAAAATGATGGGGTGCTCCAGTTGGCTAGAGAATTTTCTCAACACCCCGAAAACATGAATCTTGAGCAGCACAAGTCTGCAATCTCTAAAGTGGCACAGCTTGTTACATCTGTCCCTGACAAAGCACGATTGGGATCTTCTGTCTTACTTTCATCACAGTATCCTTCATATGTACGAGCAGCAAGAAAGATAATTGATCTTTTTAATTATTATGTTTGTCTTGTGTGATTTGAAACTTATGTGAAAGTTACATATGTCCCCATTCTATCTGGATCGTAATTCTTTTCGTCCCAAACATGTTGGGTTTTGTTATATCTTGATGGGGATGTGTCAGCTTATACGTCAAAAGGATTACAATTCAACTCATTCAGGGAGCAGAAGAATGGGAGAAGAAGTGTTATGATGAATCAACTAACTTTAGTAGAAGTGATTTGGATGGCTCTATCCTATTTATTGGGGATGCCTTCGCCCGTATTTGTAGGCGCGGATCTGCAGGTTTGTTATGACATCTCAAGCACAACAACTTTAAGTGATGTGCACTAAACTTGCAGTATCTGATGTTTTTTTCTGTATCCTACTGATTTACGTTGCATGTCCATATATTACCTGTTAATATAATCTGAATTTTCAGATATTATCTATATGCTACAGCAAAGACTGATAAAAAAGGAGCAAAAATGTTCAACCTTTTTTTTCTGAAAAAGTTGAGCAACATGTGTGAACAGGAACATGATCGAATAATCAGCAAAATTTAGTTGATAAGCATAATAAATTGCAGGCCTAGATACTGATTTTTTCAATCATACAATTATACCTTTTTTTTATCAAAATATTGCTTTTGAAATAGTTTATGGAACATCATGACAGTGATTTCAGGAAGTTTTTAATTTTCTCAACATATATTTCTGTTATATTACAATTAATGGCATTCAATTGGGTATATGGATTTAAGTTTCTAGTTCTTCAATAAGCTCACATGTGCTTGATGGTTATATGCCATCACTATGCTGCAGTATTGGACACTTTATTAGGACTTCCTTTGGACTAAGAGCCTCTTTGAATCAGTTAACCCAAAATGATCATAATTTGATAGAAGGCATGTCTCATTGGATATCTTTTTGTTTGAAACAGTTTGAAACAGCATGCCTTATATTTGGGGGTAAAGACCAAAAGGTTGGTATTTTTCATAAAAGAACAAATATTGCTTTAAGCAAGGGGTCGAACCTGGTACCCCTAGCTGTACAAATGTATCTTCTCAAAATTTCTACAAGAGGGTTTGGATTTGGCAATTTCTTACAATTACAAGTTGTACATTAAAGACTATTTCTCGTGAGTTTCTATCTGATAATGTCAGTTCAACAATAAGATAAGAACTTCTTGTGGCATGCAGATGTGCTGTTAAGTGAAGTGATCCCACAAATTGTTACTCAAGTTCGAAGTGTCTTGCAGCCAGGCAGTGATTTGACTGTTTCTGAAGCGTTTAAATCAAAGCCTGGTTTGCAGTATTGGTCAAAAATAATGGAGGCAATTAAAGATTCATATGCTGTAGAAAGAATATCTGAGCAGCTTTTGCTAAAGCTAGCAACTCAAAATATTAATGATGTTGAAGGTTACTGGATTCTTTGGTTGTTGTTCCACCGGATTTATGAGCGGCAAGCATCAACCAGGTATGATATATCCCTTGGACCCTATGTTTTTCATGTACGTCTTTATGTTTCCTGTAATATGAGAAGTATGACACAGTTGCACGAGATTTAGGACTTATAATCCGTCACAAAGGGACAAAATTACTAAATTTCCAAGATTATGGGAATGCTATTTATAATGGTAGATATTGATCTCATATTGCGAGCTAATTTAACAGAAAGTTACAGGTCCATGTTTATCGAAAGATTTTTACTCTGGAAAGTGTTCCCCGTATGTTGCCTGAAATGGATCCTGCAGTTCTCGGTTCTTCAGTGCCCTCCTGATACTGCATTCAAGATCAAAAGTCAAAAGCATTGCAATATATTGGATACCACACAGCGTCTTCTTGCAGTATGGTCCAAGCGAGAGTTTGTGCAGTCAGCACCAGTAGAGCAACAAGCTTGTATCTTTTTTTCTTTTTACCTGGTATTAATAAAGTTGACTTGATTGCCTTATTTCTCTGTAGTATGTATGAATTATGCTTTTTAGTGTGATTCCTTAATTTGAGATTCAGATTTAACTGCAGCAGTTGGCCTTTCCTTAGAAAAGCTAAAAAAAGAAGATTTAGATGCTACCAAGGATGCGATGCACTTGATTCTTCAAGGGGTTAGCTGTATATCTCGTTTCTTCTACTTGTAGATTGTAATGCTGTAGGGGCAGGTTCAAATGAGAACCGTAAATATTTTCAGCACTTGGGAACCAACTATTCATGTTTTATTCAGGATGTATGTAATGATAGTGATAGATATTGTTGATGAATGTAATGATAGTGATAGATATTCATGATGAATGTAATGATGGACATTCATAAGGAAAATGCATGATATTCATGATGAAAATACATGCTATTCATGATGAAGATGCATGATATCATGAATTATGGAAATGCATGATATCATGAATTATGGAAATGCATGATATATTCATGATTATTCAGGATTACTCATCATGAATGATACTTGAAATAGTTGGTTCTCAGGTTCTGAATATATTTATGGTTTTCATTTGAACTTTTTCCCCTAATGCTGTACTGATGGATTTCTATTTTGAGTTCATTTCAACCTTTTGTTTGATGATGCCAGGTAGGCTGGAGAGCCCTTCTGATTTGGTTCGCAGGATGGCTAGCAGTGTTGCTCTAGTCTTTTCGAAAGTGATTGACCCAAGCAACCCTCTGTATCTTGACGATAGCTGCAGAGAGGAGACTATTGACTGGGAATTCACAACAACCAATACTGACAGGGAGGCATTGGCAATATCAGATGGCAAAGAAACGGAGATAAACCAAGATAAGGGCCATAGTACATTGGTATCAGAAAAGGATTGTAAAGACAAAAAGAACAAGAAAAAGCATAAAGAGTTGATGGAATTAACCTTGGTTGATCCAGATGAGGTTATTGATCCTGCGAAATTGAATAACGAGGCTGCTTCGGATGAAGATACCAACAACGATGACGACGACGATGACGATTCTGAGATTTCTGAAACCTCCAGTGAATCCTCTCTACAACCATATGATTTGTCTGATGATGATACTGACTTGAAAAAGAACTTTGCGCAGTTAATTGATATTGTTGGAGCCCTAAGGAAGTCTGATGATGCAGATGGTGTAAGCCATTTCCGTTTTCTTAGCAATCTCTTGTTGGGTCCTTTGGTTAAATGACTTTTTTGACAAGTTCGTTTTAAATCCATGACCTTTTGACAAGTTAGAGAATGTCATTGCTTAACAGAAGAATGCCACTTCCAAACCCAAGAATGCCTAGAAACCTGCCAAAAGGTCGTGGATTTAAAAAGCACCTGTCATGAGGTTATTTAGCTAAATAACCCCTTGTTTCAAAGTCATAGACTTGTACTGAATGTTTTTCTGCAAGTTCATTTTATTTATTTCATTTCGGAGAGATCAAACAGTTTTATATATATGTTTGTCTCACTTTCTATTTGCAGGTTGAAAGAGCTCTTGATGTTGCTGAAAAACTTATCCGTGCAGCTCCGGATGAACTTTCATTTATAGCAGGTGATCTAGTCAGAACGCTTGTTCAGGTCCGTTGCTCCGATTCAACTTTGGAAGGGGAAGAAGAATCAGCCGAAGAGAAGAGGCAAAAAGCACTAGTTGCTCTGATCGTCAATTGTCCGTTGGGAAGTCTAGATCCAATAAATAAACTATTATATTCACCTAACATAGATACCAGCCAGCGGATAATGATTCTCGACGTCATGACAGATGCAGCGCTGGAGCTCGCTCATGCAAGAACCAGTAGGCAAAAACAACCATCAAGAACCCAAATATGGACTACTGCCGAGACTAAACCATGGTTCTTGCCAAGTAGCATAGGACCTTCGGGTGCAAGCACCTGGAAAGAGATATCAGGAACCGAATCTCCATTGAGCTTGACACAGTCTTATGAGAGGGAGCTCCCTGGCAAGCCAGGTCAGGACAGGAGAGGAAAGTCACGGCGGTGGAGCCGCAAATCAACGAACGTGCTACAAGATAATCAGCTGGAATGGTCCCAGAATAAGTTCCCTCCATTCGCAGCTGCTTTTATGCTTCCAGCCATGCAGGGATTCGACAAAAAAAGACATGGCGTAGACTTTCTTGGCAGGGACTTTATCGTCCTTGGAAAACTTATCCACATGCTCGGTACTTGTATGAAATGTTCCGCCATGCATCCTGAAGCATCTGTTTTGGCACTCCCTTTACTGGATATGTTGAGTTCCAGGTATTACAAACACATCTGACATGGGTTAAATACGGACCTTTTACATGGTGTTCTATTTTTGGAAGGATATGGCTGCCATTTCACCACTCCAAAATTGGTTTTATAGGACTCCATATTATGTCCAAATGTCCTAATAGACTGCTTTACAGGACTTAAGTTCATAGGTTCAAACAATCGTGCCTCCTATATAAATGTGTTACAATAAGTTGACATGATGCTTTTGGATGTCGAAACAAGTTTTTTAGGACAATTTTGAAATAAAGTGTCCTATTAGTTTTTTTATATAACATTGTTTGGAAAAGTGTCTTATAGAGAAAGTGTCTTGTAAAAAAATGTGTTCATAAAAAGCTACTTAGACAGTTTATATCAAAAGTGTCTTAAAGAACTTGTTGGTATGTCCAAATTCGTCCTAACATCCTATTATAACACCTTTATATAGAATGATTGTTTGGTTCCATTAACTTAAATCCTATAAAGTGATCTATTAGAAGACATCTTTGGCATCATATAAAGCCAATTTTGTTGTAGTGATTCTACAGGAGATCCCAAGGGTTGGAAGTTTTTATTTGTTTATTATAACTACTGGGCTTAATTGCAGGGACATAAGTCATCATGCAGAAGCATATGTTCGTAAATCTGTCCTTTTTGCCGCATCATGCATATTGGTGGCTCTTAATCCTACTTTTGTAGCATCTGCACTGGTTGAAGGAAGTAATGAAATATCTAGAGGGTTGGAGTGGGTTCGCACGTGGGCTCTCTCTGTAGTGGAATCAGACACTGATAAAGAATGCTACATGGTTAGTAGAAAACAATAAACATAGTTATTCAATCATGTGAAATGAAATGATAAGAAGTCACTGCACAAATTTTCAGCAAACTAAAACCAAACGAGCCCCGGTAATTCCCATGTGGAGGTGGGTTTGGGAGGGGTGAGATGTATGCAAACCTGACCTCTACCCTGGAGGGTAGAGCGGTTGTTTGCGTGAAGAAAGCTTTTCTATAATTGTTTCATGCAGAATTAAGGGGGAGTTTGGTTGGTTTTCCATTAAGACCGTATGGATAAAATTGTCTGTAATCTGTCCGTATAGATTGGGAAGCTTTTGTTTGGGAGGGTTGTTTCGTAGATGAAAGGAGCATGTTTTTTTAATTTGGAGGGCCAGGTTTGGAATTTTTTTGGCTTTCTGCATAAAGCTCCCCTTTAGAAGCTTACTGAATAAGCCACTTTCTATATCATTAAGTCACTACCAAACAGTCATGTATAGCTATCCGAATAAGCTGCGAGTCCCATTAAGCTGCTAACAAACAGGCCTTAAGTGATTGTTGATAAAAATTTGTTCAGGACCTCTTGATAATCTCCCCTCATTGATCTATTAGATTCCATCTTTAGATCTATTATCAACGATTTAGGTTTCATTTGTTTCTCCTTTTCTTCCGTTTTGTGGGTAAATGCAGCCACTATCATATCTTCATTTCTTTTTTCACACCAAATAAATAGGACCCAGAAATTAAAATGTTAAATGATATAACAAATTGGATGTTTTACCGGTTTGATGATATGCCAGATGCTTGCTATAAGCGAGCTTCTTGACAAACCATAAATCACCATTGTTTTAATGTGTTCAGATTCAACAAATAATATGGCTTCTTTAATGTCGGTTTAAGTGCTATTTTACATGTTATATTGCTTATTGGGTATTATACTGTCAGATGGCAATGGCTTGTCTTCAACTTCACTCCGAAATGGCCCTCCAAACATCCAGAGCATTGGAGTCATCAGATAGCATAGTCCAAACAAGAGGCATAAATCTTCCATCAAATCTGTTGAAAGGGACAATCAGAATTCCTCTCTAATATGTCAGAAAATACTGGTAAATTTCTCCTCTATACTTCAGTCATATTTTAATGCCCAAAATTACGAAGTTGGTACGCCATCCTAATACATTAGTCATTTATGATCTTTCAAGTTTCTCACGGTGTTACTCGATTGGCTAATCTAGGTGTAGTCAAATAATATTTTTCCTTAGAACCACTTAATCTTTCTCTCCTTGAAGTTTAAAAGTTGCATAACTTACTAGAGTAAAAATGGAATAAGATCTTATAATAATTATAAATTAACTGATAATTGCATTCTTGAATCAATGTGCAAAATCCCAAAACTTGACGACCAACATTTTGGATGGATGGAGTAGTTTGGTAGTGCTTCATGTCTTCTACCCGTTTACTCACACTCTTGCACAAGTCGGGGGGGTCTTCAGTGAAACAACTGCTCTACTCTTTTGGGTAGAGGTTTGATATGCCTACCCCCCCCCCCCCCAAAAAAAAAAAAAAAAAGAGACCCTACTCCCGAGTGGGATTTGCAGGGTCGGTTTGGTTTTTAGTTTGGTAGGTGCATGCCATATATACCTCTTTTGCTATACAAGATGGAGAAACATCACTAGAAGTATTGGGTGAATTCCATGAAGCTAACTTTGACCTCTTGGGAGGCGGAGCTCTACCTGTAACCTGGTGCCGTTGAGCCAATCACCCTTTGTTGCAGATTTTCCTTTTCTATGTTTTCAATGTACCTTCTCATTACATTTTTACTCTTTTTTATCTTATGGTTTTTACTATGTGCTAGTCATTGTTCCTGCTGTCTTTTTATTGGGTCTTTATGGAAACAGTTACTCTGTCAACTTATATCCCACTCCCTAGACCCTACTTTCGAGTGGGATATACTGTGTTGGATAGTAATGAGCCTTAGAATTGTCTTTGACATGGTTCCGTCTACTCTTGAAGGTGTAACGGCTCTGCATCTATTTGTTCTCATTACGCTTTGCTTTCTGAAATTCTTTTTAGCCGTGCGAAATTTGCTGTCATCATTGTACATATGGAGTTGCATCATGCATGAAGTTCATAGGCTTGGGGTATGAAAGTATAAATACCCATTAGAAGGGGAAAAAATGTAAGTGTTTCTTGCATGTTTTATTTAACATTGTAATTGACTCTAATGGATGTGTGCATTTATCAGGACTTTTATCTTTTTTTTTCTTCGGAAAAGGGACTTGCATCTAGTTTTCCTCATTGTGGTCTAAGGTCCGGGCTTTTTCAGCCTGGACTCGGGCTTTCCGAGCCCGTTCTAAAAAAGGCCTTGGCTTTTTTTAGGGCCGGACTGATTTTTGGGGTTGAAAAAAAAAAGGTCCTGTGGGGGTTTTTTTGGGCTTAACCGGTCTTTTTTTTCAAGCTCTTTTAGGTCAGGCACCCAAAATATATCCTGATCGGGTTTTGAGGCCTGGCTTGGACTAGGATTTGGGCTCATTAGGCCCAGGCTTTTCCGGGACGGACCTAGGTCGGCTTGGATTTTTTGTGCATATTTAATTATCTATTGTGGATTTTTGGTGCACATTTTTGGCTTAATGGTTGTTGAGTTTAGGGATGCACATGGACGAATCCTGGTCCTTAACCGGTCCTAAAAGCTGAAAAATGGGCCCGAATAGGTCCTTCAGGGTTGGGCTCTGTTTATTTTTAACTATGTACCATTGTTTAATGTATATAAATTCTAGTTTGACCAGGCTTTGCTCTTACCTTAGACCGAGGCTTATGAATGAGGCTTATGAATGAGGACCGGTCTTAAACGGGTTTTTTCCCAATAAAGAATTAGGGATTGATCGGTTCTTTGGGCCTGGACGGTCCTAAGCGTTGTCCTCACCCTAACCGTTTTTCTTAATCGGGCCCAGGACGATTCTCGGTCTTGGTCTCATATTTGCATCTTTATTCAACTTATCAATGCTAGTCTTAACTAGTTCCTTATCCAAAATTTAAGTTTCATTAGAACCAAAGGTCCTAAACTATTTGTAACCGGTCGTTCGTCTCTTTTTAACCAACTTTTTTTCGTTATTATGTTCGGTTTCGGCCTTTTGTGTGTAAGTTGGGTTCCCTTCGATTTTTATAAAAACAAAGGTTTGAAAATCGTATAAAAAGTAAACACAAGAAGCTCTACAAATGTGTGTATAAATATATATTTGAAAACCGTGGTCCGTTTTGGACACCATTTTAAGAGGATTACGTTTCAATCCAAAGAAAAAAATCCAATCACAAGTGTTCTTTACAATTTTGTTATTCTTAAATAACGTTATAAATACTTGATTAATAATTTGAGGTAGAAAAAAGGGTTTAATTAGACTTTTTCAGGTTTTATTAGACTTTGTCGAGAGGTTTTAAGTCGGGCTTAAAACGGGTCTTGAAAAAAGAAAGTTGGCCTTATCGGGATTTGAGGTTGGACCTGGGTTTGGGTTTACTAGATCCGGTGTTTTCAAGCCCGGATCGGACTGAGTTTTGAATTTAGGCTTTTTTTTAACATATCTAAGGGGCTGTTTGGTAATTGCAAAATGATTTGGTGTAGAATTATTAAGTGGTCAGAATGATTAAGAGACTTTCATGATATAGTGTAAAATGAAATATAATTGTTTGGTAATTGTGTACAATGAAATTAAGGCTCTTAATGGTTAAGGGAGATACATGATACAAAATCATTCAGAGAGTTTTAGAACCATTAAGAGGCAGATTTTTTTTTTGTCAAACAAGATTCATCTCTTAACGGTTCAGATGTTGCCTCTTAATGAAACTATTAAGAGGTAAACAAACAACCACTAATATTTGATTTGAATGTTAGACATAATCGATTGTGTTAGTTAATAGAATTGAAAAATTAAGGTTAAAGGACTAAACCTGTATGTCACGTGTAAACAAGGGACTATTTTTGTAATATTAGTATAAACAAGAATAAAGTAAAAATCGCAAGAAAAATAGAAGTCACCACAGCAAAGAAACCTCCGCTAAAACCCTCTCTAATGGCAGCTTCTTCTTCTTCTTCATTATTTGCATCTCTGTTGAACTCTATCTCCTCCCTCTCTCTCTCTTCATCACCGCCGCCGCCGTCACCACCATCCACCGTCTCTCTCTCGTCCTCCTCTTCCTCAAATTCATCGTCATCGAAGATCCTAAAGATCAGACAACCGTTAATAACCCCCATAATCCATGAAGTCTCTCCTGATATCCAATCAGTTCTATTCCCTTCGCTTGCGTTTTCAAATACTTTATTCTTCAAATCGGCGTACAACGTTCAGGTGATCGTGAATCCTGATGAACCTGAAGAGAGTTTGATCGGTCGGTTCCGTCGAGAGGTTTTCAAAGCGAATATTATACAAGAGGCTAAGCGCAGGAGATATTTCGAGACCAATCAGGAGAAGCGAAAGCGGAAAATTCGTGATGCTGCTACTGCTAGACGAAGAGCCAAAAGGTTGTGATGCTTTCGATTCTGATTTATTGAATTCGTTGCGTAGTTTATATATTGAATTTGGTGGAACTTGTTTAACATCACTTCATGATCGCATTGGATAATTTTTTGATCTTATATGATGTCTGAATGAGGATTTCTACATTAAGTTTTGCCTGGAATTCATCTTGATCAAACTAGAATTTATCTGCACATAGCAGGTTTGTGATATCCTATTAAGGGCTCCATGTTCAATCATATAATCTACCATCTCTAATAATACAATTGTTGATGATGAACGTGACAACTGGGAACATAGTTCAAATAATACAATAGTTAACATAGTGTCTTTATGGAATTTGCTCAAAGATCTATGTTTCTTTTGCTTTATCTGTACAGGCGTCCGCGACCAGTGGTTAAAAAGGAGGAAGTGCCACAAAAGAAGGTGGTTGATGATGAACGTGACAACTGGGAACAGATTGATGTTGAAGTCCCCTATTGTCGATGAGAACCAACAGCGATTCTTTTTGCCGATTTAGCAAGGGTTCGATCTTGCACCCTGAAAGCTCTAATTTACTCGTCTGCTCAAATTTGCAACCTATGTGCTTTTGACTGCTAATGATTTAGGTTTTGTTTTTAGAATGCATTTTTGTTACAGTTAAAATCTCTTACGATTAATATATATTTGGAAGCAATGTTACCATTTACATGTTCTACTTATAAAATGCACAAAATAACCATTTTGGTATGGGGACTGGACTGGGCAGGACGGGATTTGACTGGATAGAACTGGACAGGGGAAAGTGGGGTAGGAGGGTGAAAGAATCGTCAAAGGTTTTTAGGGTTTTAATTTGACATTAGTAGTTTAGTAATTTACCAATCTTGTCACGTCTCCCTGATTTGTGTTCCACCTATTTTGGTAGGACAGAAAAAATGCATATTGTCCACTCAGGTCCTGTCATGTCCCTATCTAATTTCAACGTCGCGCCAAACCTGAGACAAGTTTTTGTACATTGTCAGGTCCCGTGTACCGATCGCACCCTCAGGGTTAGGTATGATCCTTGGGTCCTACTTGTCTTGACTGGTCTTCCCTTCTCTTTCATTGGCTCTTGGTTCTAACCAGGCTTCACCTCTGAAAGCTAGGTCTTGCTCAGGTCCGTCGATGCTAACAAGTCGTCTGAAAGCCTGGTCTCGGTCCTTAGTGTAGGCCCTGTTATTTTCCCATTAACAAGTTTGCTGTATATTTTGTCAATCAGGAACACACAGACCGTATTAGCAATTAATACACCAACTTATTGATTAAGTCGTAAACAAACATGTGGCTGAACGATGGCCATTGAACCCTTTTAAGCTGTAAACAAACTGTGCATTAGCATCATCAACCCATGTTCAGTCTATGAAGGGGACCAGTTTTAATCTGTCCAAAACCAATAAACCGGGCTTTAGGCGTAAATGTTTGTCCTAAACGGCTCTCGTTTTGATCCGGACCGGTCTAGGCTCATGTGTCCTTGATCTTGGTATTTCACGAGATTTCGTAGGATTTGTATGTAATAACATTGTAAATTATGTTAAAAACATTTGTCTTGTAATAATCAACAAATAAAAAAGTAATTTAATTATTTTTAGAGGTATTTGCATTTCTTATGTACCTATGGGTGCTATGTTGGATTTGAACCAGACCTTTTACTCTTTTTCATCATGTGGGAGTGAAGTCGTAGCAAGGTAGTCGTACTGGAAGATGCGATTGGATCACCTTTTATAAATTATTTGTAAATAATGGAATTCGATTCCATCAAAATCCTACGAATCAAAAACACAAGATTTAGGGGGCATTTGGTTCACATAATGGAATATGGTGGAATTGGAATCCATAAAATTAATTTATTGAAGGAATTGAAATGAAGATTGATGGAATTTGATCACGTATTTGATTGGTAGGAATTGGAACGGAATCTCAAAAAATTTAGAATCTCCACACAGCCCTTGTCCCTCCTGCTACTCTGCCACCCACATGGGTGGGTGTGATGTTGACAATAGTGGCATGTGGGTAGGAGGGTTAGGGGTGGGACCACCACTACCACACTACTATCGTCTTCGTCACAACAGCCACCCACATTGTGATAGAGACGATAGTGGTGGTGGTGGTGGTGAGAGGGTTGAGGGTGGGGGAGTACATAATAGCATTATCGTGGTGATGGCAGGAGGTGGGCGATGTTGGTTAAATTGAATGTTAATGGATGAAATTCAATTCATTTCTTAAAAAAAAAGAATAATGGATTCATTAATTTGTGAAATTCAAAAGATTCCATTCATTTCAAAAAGTGAACCAAGCAAAGGGATTCGTCATTCCAGTTTCTTCGAATTCAGCAAACCAAATGGCTCATTTCAATTCCAAATCCTTCCATAAAATCTAAATCACTAAAACCATTCCATCAAACCAAACATTCTTTAGGGATTTCTATGAAATATCATCCTCCTTCAACGCTCTTTTCATTTTACATACAGATGGACAACCCAGTTAACTAGTTCATCCTTAAACCAGTCCCAATTGGTACTGGTCACTAGTCCCAACCTCTATGAAATAGCATGCTTGAACCGGTCTGGGTCCCGATCTGGGTCTGAAGAGGTCCAGGAGAACCCAAGTGATCCATTTTCTTTTAATATGTTTAACTACTTTTGTTTTTATTATTATATATTAACTAATTTTTTAATACTATTATTATTAATAATAGTGTTAAAATAACATACATGAAATGGGAGGGGTATGAATTTGTTAACAATATTATTACAACGAACTCCCACAGATTTTCTTAACCGGTCCTCCCGGAAGCATAACCGGTCCTAACCAATCCCAAAGTGGTCCCGGTCCTCCCGGAAGCATAACCGATCCTAACCAATTCCAAAGCGATCCAACCTTAACCGGTCCCAAATGCACAAATAGACTTGCAAGAAGCATTTCGTCACTTACCAAGAACATTAAAAGACTTTATCTTAATGAAAACCATATCCGGAGATTTATAATTTGTTGGACAATACCCCGAGTGTCGGATTCAACTCAAGACCTCCAAACAAACCCAGTAAATCCCGTGCGCTAATAGAATCTAGAGGGTAAAATGTACGCGGATCTTTCCTCCGTCTCAAAATGTAGAGCGATTGATTCCGTAAAACCGCAATTACGAAGCCATGATTGCTAGAAGCTCGGCATTCTGTTCAAACTTCTTCATATGTTCTTCATCCATCACAACCCAAGCTTCAATTCCATCATCAAATCTTGAATCGATAAGAATGATACAGTTTTCATCATTAAAATCAGCACTGCTTATCCAAACTGGCTTTCCCCATCCAAAATCACCTTCATTGACTGAAAATCTACACCAACTGCTGAACCTGAAAACCCCTACACCCTCTTGAATCATAACCTTCCCTATCTGTTTGAAGTTTGCTTTCGCTATCTCGACCCCGTTTTCGCCCGTTAAGCTCTTCAAATACCCGCTATCGATCTTCCCAAACGAGCCTCTCAGTTCGGCCACAAGACCAGCCATATCGGCTGTTTGATTAGTTACTGCACTAGCCATCTGGAATATATTGCCAAACTGATGGTCTTCTAATGGAGGTTCCATCTTTCTCCGGAAGTTTACGGCATGAAAAGCCACCGAGCCTTTACAATCGTCTAAGGCCTCGGTCCCGCACTTCCAGATCAAGGCGGTCACGACCTCAACTTTCGTGGGGTTCACCACGGTGCTAGAGTCCTTGATCACCTCGCGTTTCAGTTTGTTTATGGCCAAGGAACTGAACTCGAATCTCTTCGTTACAAGACTCTGTAACGGAGCTTGACCCGTTGGATCCTTCGGGTTTCGACTGTATTCGTGTGACTCCATCGGAGGAAACAAAGCCGCCGAGTCAAGAACCGGGCCGTTCAACGAAATCTCTCCTTTGGCCTTCGCGAACCAGTGGCTTACAAACGACGAGAAACTACAAGCGTCTGCGATTCTATGAGACACGCATACACCGATTGCAATGCCACCACAATCAAACAAGTTGACTTGGATGGCTAATTGTTCTTCAGTATACGATGATCCGATCCCCACAGACACAAGTTGGTTCAGTTCTTCGATCATCGGGCACTTGATGATGTCCAGTAGGCTGGACTCGACTCGGGCTACCGAAAACCAAACCCCTTGATCGGCGCAATCTATGGTGTTTTGGTTCTTGACCAGCCTTCCAGCCAAGGGATAGAAATGAGCCAAGGTCTGAGAGAGTGCAGTTTTGAGCTTGATGGTCATGGTGGCTTGTGTTATGGTGCTAGATTCATGATAAGTGTAGTAAAGAATGAGTGGGATATAGTATGGAGGAAGTTGTTGATCTATGAAGGAGAGCCTGTAGGTGTTGAGGTTAGAAGGGGTTGCACAAGATGGTATAATAAGCTCTTCTGATAGTACACTTACCTTCATTTTAGGGTTTCTAGAGAGAAAAAGATATACGTACATAGACATATATATATATATATAGAGAGAGAGAGAGGGGGGGGGGTTCGGTTTGTTTAGGAACTCAGGAACCATCTCTTTTGTGAATATTCAAGATAAATGACGTGATAAAATATTCATGATGAATGTGGTGACAAATATTGTTCTGGGTTTTTAAATCAACAACCTGTCCCTATATATATATATATAGAGAGAGAGAGAGAGAGAGAGAGAGAGAGAAAGGGGTAGGTTTGGAGAAAAATCTCCAAAAAAATGAAAAACCGAGGAACACCCTGGTAAAGATTCATCCGGACAGCATGCATATGTGTATATAAGTAAGTGAAGTCGTTTGTTGGTTTTTATGCACGTGTGCAAGTTATGCACATGTGCACATCTTAATCACTTGGACGGTATGCACATGTGCACATCTTAATCACTTGGACGGTATGCACATGTGCATACAAGTAATTTGTGAACAATTTGTCCAGTATGCACACGTGCATAAGAAGCAGGAAACATCATCAGTTACTCGTATGCATCTGTACACACAGTACAGATTAACGGTGGTCAGGGTGTTCCTTAATTTTTCAAATGCTATTTGAGATTTTCCCATAAACCTCACTCCATCTATCTATATGTATATGTATGAAAGTACTCAAGTTAGAGTGGGTTGAATACTAGTACAAAGAAGCAAAATCTTGATGTTTTATGAAGTATCTTGATGTATTTGACATCGGGCTATTTGGTTGAACGACCTTCTCAAAAATTGAATCTAACCTATACTGTTTTGAATCCGAGGCAGGTCAGATATAGGTTATTGAGCTAAAAAGGAGCATATATGAGTTCTTAAAGTGGCAACTATTTGGGTGTAAGCTATCTTTTTATGGCAAGAAGACATATTTAAAGGGAAATGAATCCACATATGTGGGTCAAAAAGCATCAAGTGGTTCTTTTTGAAGGACATCACATTGCTCTCCTTTAGTGAGAATCTTTAAAAAGAATAACCATAAAATAAAAAACAAAGAGATTTGATGCATCTGGATCCAGATCCATCCTTTTTTTATTAACATGGATATTCAACTTGTTATGTGAGCTGATTAATTCTAAGCCGGAGTCATTGTATTTGAACCTCCGTTGCCACAAGGGGATTATTATTTCTCTTTGGATTCGGACCTGAGACCTCCAGGTACTTTTGATCTTTGGAGCCCAATCTCAAACCAATCGGACACTACCCTTGTGGTTTGGATCAAGATCTTTTCATGGTCATATAGAGAATCGGGACGTCGGATTACTCGTAGATCTCAATCTTTTTGGAAGTCAAGAGTCCAAACCTCGTTACATATGAGGACATTGAGGAGTGAGGATAAGTTTTACAGTATATATATGTATATATATATATATATATATATATATATATTAAATGGGATAATCCCCAAAATGACGAGAAGACAAAGAAAAGTCAAGTTTTTTCATATTTCTACAAAACGATTCGTCAAATGAACTTGCCATCGGTATTTTTTATGGAACCCGTTTTTTATAAAGTATTGAAATAATTCATGTAAATTATTAAATTGTGAAATCATCAACCAATGATAAAGTGACACATGTAATTTTGCTAATTAACCCTTCATTTGTGTAAATATTAAAGAAAATGGTATTTTTTTTTTCCCACTTTTTTATGTATTGATTACCCTTTAAGAAAAACCATTGTTTTGATAGCAACACCATTTGTAGTCTAGTGACTAAGGTATCTTCTTGTAGCATTATTTTGTTTTTTTGTAAATTGCAGAAAGGTCCCTGGACTAGTTGGGAACTTACACTTTTGATCCATCAGAATTTTTACTACGTTCTTAGTCCCTTCTTCATTGTCTTCTGAGGACCCTTAGGATTAGTCGAAGTGCACACAAGGAGACCCGAAAACAAATGGAAAACGGTCAACTTGAGACGGGAGATTTTTTTTTTATCTTAAAATAGTCATGTCATGTACAACAGATATTTTATAAATTATAAGCCTAGAAGTTATTATAAAACAAACCATAAGGTTGTGACGTAGTGGATGAGATCCAGAAGGATATTGTGGAATATCCCATCTGCCATGTATTTAAGGTCCAGATGTCCACACCAATTGTGATTTGTGGCCACTAAGTTTATCACGGTTGATGTCTTACAGTCGCAATATATGAACATAGCTTAGAACATCCTTCCAAAAAAACGTATTCTAACACATAATATTTTTTTCTAAAGAATATGTTCGGTTTTTGTACATATCATATTGTATATGTGTTCCAGAAGATGATCAAGGTTTGAAAAACAATTATTAATAACATATTCATATACCGACAAAATGAAATAAATAATTTGAGACTCAATCGTCCTTTTCGTTCTTGTTTTATCTTCGTTGTCATTGTTATATTCTTGATCATCCTACTCGTTATCATGTCATTGTCCTCCAACAATACGTTTTATTCTCGTATATTCTTTCTAGGTTTTCTTCAATTATTGTTTGAAGTATATAATATTTATATACGGCAAATGCAACAAATAAACTCGCACACCCTCCTCACTTTTAGTGGGTTTGAACCTCTGATCTCCTTGGATGCCAAAGACTACAACACCGCTAGGCCAAATGGCTTTTGGTTTTCTTCAGTTATCATCGAAAACAATCTGATCTATCAGAGGTGGATCCAGATTTTTTGTAGTTGTGGTACAAATAATTATCTTAAATTTTAATCAAATAAAAATTAATTACATTTACAAAATAAAGTAACAAAAATTACAAAGCTAATTCATTAATTGGCTATGGATTATTCTAATTGAATTGTAAAATTTACTTTAAAAGACTTGAACATGAGACCTCCTCTAAGGCCGTTCTTACAAATGGCATATACCTAATTAATAAGGTGGCATTATTAATTAAGCCATTCTTACCGCTTTTTCAAAACCACATAAAATCGTATTATTGCACGAGTGGTATTCAACTCAACATTATTTGCTATTCAACCCAATTTCATCCCATCACTCGCCACATCAGCATAGTAACCGGTTAATACTTCAACCGGTTACCCTGATACTTAAATATTCAAAACATATAATGGAAGTCCTGAAAGTATGTTACCCAAAATAAAAATGAAGTTAAATATGTTACTTTTTCATGCAACTTATCCTTTTATTAAATATAACATAAATGATACGACTAGAGACATAAACAAAACCTCGAATGACAAAACATATAGTATCTCCCCTAAAACGATGTCTTATTGCATTAAGCAAATGTATTAATCACAAAAAAGTAAAGATCAGCTTACAGCTGAACGAAGCATCAGAGCAAGGCCATGAGGAAATGATCCATTGTTGTTTGCTGAAAGAGAAGGCTTAATCAATTAAGTGCCATCATTACAGAGCTTCTTCAACTTTGCCGTCTTCGAAAACATCCTTGGGTTGAACGATTTCCAGAAGCTTTTCTTTGTCCAATCGAGTCTTGAACGAAAACAAGATTTCAAACTGAGCTCCAAAGATGCGTTGGCGTTTCAACCAGAAGTATTTCTTGTTCAGTTCATGCCGTTTGGCTTCCATCACCAGCATTTGCTTGTTCGATTGCACATGAAATTGTTCTCTTGCCTTTTTATGAACAAAAGGCGATTTCAACACGGTGAATAAATGTCGTCTTGTAGGCAATCCGATCTTGCGGGTGTCAGATGGAAGATCCCAGTAAAGGCCTTTCTCAATCGGTTCATGAGATCGAATTATTATCTGCATTTTGGTGGTAGAATCGGATTTGTATCTCCTCATTTCATGCCTGACAATGGCATCGCCTGAAGAACTTCTAAGCAAAAAATTTCTCAGTGAAGAAGCCATGATGGTTACAGGTGGCTCCACGGCGGAAATGCCCAGCTTCTATGCGATTGATTTCGTATGAGGTGCGTACGTAGGTGGATTCCGGCCCTACGCCCTGGCAACGGTGAATGTTAGTATTTTAGCGCATTGATCTTTCTTACGGAATAGAACTATAAGAAAAGACGCAAACATTCCCCTGAATGTTTTGGAATTACAAATACAATCCTTCACTTTCCAAATAAAAAGCTAATGTTCAAGAATTGTGTCGAAGTTCGTTTTTTTGGATGATGAGAGATGCACACCACGATATTATGTTTTGATGTTCAGATAGTTTTCAAATGAAAGAAACCACATGGGCCACTTACAGATCAATTTTCAAATGTCAACATTTTCGATCAACACGAATATGCAACACGAATATGCAACAAATTACTTGATATGTGGGAAATGGGTGATTTAACGAACTGCAAACATAGTTTTCTTACATAAATGCACATGAAGTCTAAATCAGTTGCTTTTAAGGGGGTGTTTGGGATTTGCTTATTTAAACCAACTTATGCTTTTTTGTAGAAGTGCTTATTAACTTATGTGGTATCAAATCGGAGTTTCGTAAAAAGTGTTTGGATTAGTTGAAGCAGAAAACAAATGAAATGTGTTGAAATGGTAAACAACATACTGTATCGACACCAATCAAAGAAACATGGATCTCGCTAGCTTTTGCAGTATTTGGATAAACAGAAACACAAAAGACCGAGCAAAATGCAAGTCTTCAACACTTATAATTGGCACAAAAAAGGGTCTTCAATAGACAGAGGTGCTAATCTTGACCATAGAAAATTTTATTAGTAGTTCCACATAGTGAAGGTGAATGCTAGCCATAAATATCATCCACATAATGACCATCTTAGAACTTTGATCCTTTTGGCAAATGAAAAAACGATAAGAAATGAACTTTTACGGGAAAAAGCATTGGTAAAATTGGTCCTACTTCTATTCTCGACTGTCTCACTCCCTCACAAAATGTAAATCCTTAATCTCAACACATCAACAAGGGTAACTGTGTCAAATTCACATATTGATTAATGCAGAAATCTTGTGACAATGAAAACTTTTCCCAATGTAAAGGGTCTTTTGATTAAGGGGTTGATTGTTTACCTCTTAATAGTTCAATTAAGAGGCAGTATCTGAATCGTTAAGAGGTGAATCTTGTTTGGCAAAAAAAAAAAGTCTGCCTCTTAATGGTTCCAAAATCCTCTGAATGATTTTGCATCATGGATCTCCCTTAACCATTTAGCACCCTAATTTATTGTAAACAATTACCAGACAATTATATTTCATTTTATACTATATCATGAGAGCCTCCTCCTCCTAATCATTCTGACCACTTAATCATTCTGCACCAAACCATTCAGCCAGGGCCGGCCCTGAGATTTTGAATGCCCATGGCGGAAAGCCAAAAAAATGCCCCTTACATGTGTGTATAAAAACCAAAATAAACTATTTGAAGGGGTTTGGAACCTAGTCAATCTAGCCGGCTCATCCCCATGCCGATTTCTTTTCCTATTTTGAGCACCAGATGGTTGTGATCGAGGAAACATACTCAAGTAGTTAAATTGTTAAACAAATGATACGATATAAAGAATAGAAAAATAACATCTAAACTTGGCCGTTCGTGGTTCGTGTTGTGAAATTGCCAAGAAAGTGGATAGATTAAGCAACTTGGACAAATTGATAAAGAAGAAAACATAAGCATCAATCTTAAGCCTTTGTCCTATATTAACCCGCTTCAAAACAGCTCCTAAAAAGCTTCTAAACAGCCCTCAAAACAACAGCCAGAAAAGGACCAACTATATAATTGAACATCCTTTCTTCTAAACAGCCTTCTAATATCTAAACAACCTTCTAAACAGCCTAAAAAGTAAAAAATTTAGAGCTTTTTAGGGCAACTGAAGCTGTTATAACGTTGTAGTTAAAATAGTGGGTCTTCTTAACTGAATGGCTTTCTTTAAAGCTTATTTGCTGCAATATTTGTGGCAATGGAGTCCCAGATCTAATGAATTTACCTTAGGGGCCATCATGGTGAACATGAGCCCCTCCTTTAGAATATTTCGTTGTTTATGTTGAATAGCTCATGCTTGTGATCAAATGATGGTGAAGCACTTAAGCTTCATTGTAAATACCATAACCAATTCCCTATGAAAAGGTAATTGTGGCCTAGAATCACTCATCCTGTCATCCATCCTCATGCATCAAACTGGTTAAGTGCTTCACCATCATTTGATCACAAGCATGAGCTATTCAGTTATCAAGGGGGTAGGTCCTGGTGGGGAAGTTATAGATACTTCTCACCAAGTTCGGGATGGATTGGTGTGGTTCCTCTACTCCTAGGACACCAAAATATCCTCCTAACTGTTATTCTGTATTTCTGTTAGAACTTAGAAGGCTGTTTAGAAATTGCAAAAGAGCCTCAAAAATCAAAACAAAAGTAAAGTGGATGTGGAAATATTCAAACATAAAGTGATCAAAATCAAGAATCTCTATTCACATTTTGTAATGTTGTTTAAATTACAGAAACCCTAAGTAGGCAATTAGGCAYACATATACAGTATTACATTTACATGATTACATCTTTAAATCTTAAAAGAAAACCTAAGTATGGAGGACAACATCATCTAGATTATGAATGAATCAAACAAGAAATCAAGAATTAGAAACATAAAAAATAAAATAAGTAAAGTAAATATTAATAACCCTAACAAAGTAACAGTAACCGGCTAACCTCACAAGTCAATAGTCGAGAGAGAATCGAGACTCGAGAGAGCGAGAGGCGAGAGCGAGAGCAAGAGCGAATCGGTACAAAGGAAAATATGTTCGTCAGTTCCGTGAGCAAGAGCGAGAGCAAGAGATAATCGGTACTGTGGAGGGCGAAAGTCACAGTTCCTGCGAGGAGGCGAGAGTCAAGCTGTTGAGGACGAAAGAGAGAGCGGCCGATTGAGTATTGTGGTAAGCGTAATTTTTTTTTAGGCCCAAAACTGAACCTATATTTGGCTTCATAAACTTGCTGCCCTTAGAATTTTTGTTGCCCTGGGCTCCCTTGGGCGCCAGGGCAGGCCCTGCATTCAGCAACTACCAAACAGCTCCTAAGACTGAAATTACCAGTAGACAAGAAGTATACAATGCTTTTAGGGGGTGTTTGGGATTGCTTATAAAAGCTACTTTTTAACTTATTTCAGTCTGGCATCGGTGATAAGTTGTTTTCTGGTGTTTGGATAAGAAGTAAAAAACTGTTTATATTGGTGCCAAACCGGTAATAAGTTGTTTTTGATAAGTTAATTCTTCATGACTTGTGAAAAACTGTTTATTACCAGTTTACAATTTTAACCCTGTTTTATTTAACTCCAGTTTGATACCACATAAGTTAATAAGCACTTTTACGAAAAAGCATAAGTTGTTTTAAATAAGCAATCCCAAACACCCCCTAATAGTTTCGATTAATCCCAGCATCGTTTCCGTCCGGACTTCTTTCAACATAAGACAAAAAATGATACTCTTGCATTTTAGAAAGACAGCCAACCATATTACTCTACTCTTCGGAGCCATCGAATCATCCTTGAAACCATCTTTTAGTTCCATAAAAACCTTTTACCTCAAACAGTCTTTTATCCTTGAACCTTTACCCTGTTGATTTCCATTAAAACTTTTTACCCTGTTGATTTCCCCCAAATTTTGATATTGATTCCCAACAATTTCCAACTGGTAGTATACATATTTTGATAATCATTAAGCTACCACAAATATCATACTTTCATGTTCAGCACCAATTATTTTCTTAGATCTTCCAAGTCCAAGCTACTTTCTCTTACATTGATTTGTATACATTTCATATCATAATCTACGAAAAATTCGCAGACAAATTAGATAATAGAACGTATAGATGAAATAACGAACACAAATGAACCGCAGTTGCTGAAATACAATCATGAAGGCAAACTCGCAGAAATTGAAATCACTAACCTCAAAATACGTTATGCATGAGAACGGAATCAGCAGGAAAAGTAAATCCGGCGACGATGAGACGGATCGAGAGTCGCGAAGACAGATAAACCAAACGGGGAAGAGCCAAGAGAGAGTGAGAGACTTTCGCGAGCTCAGAGATTTCGAGACGGCGAGAGTCGAGAGAGGGTTTACTGGGTATCGAATATCGATCGTAACAAAGACAAACGGGCCTTAGACTTGGGCTTTCTGCTTCCCTGGGCCGGGCCTGCTCCACAATTGCTGGTTAGCAGTTGCTACTAACAAAAGAAAAGCAATATAAGATCTGAACCTTTAATTACTTTTAATTTTATGTTTATCTATGAATTGCGTTCTAGAAGAAAATTGATATGGTGTATCTTGGTACACCTCATTAGCGTTGACATTCAATTAGGATTTGATTCAATTGTGGAGATCTCTTCTTACACTTCTCATCAAAACTTTCATTATCACCGGAACTCAACCCTTTCTTAAGTAACACGTAAGATTTCTAAACAATAAATTATATTTTTGTAATGTGTAACATAGAGGCGGTCATATTGTACGGGTGATCGTGAAGATGTAAACACAGAGGTGGTCATACGGTTTTGCACAAAAAGAGGGGAAGAAAAAACGTCACTTTGAGGATCAAGATTTTTGTAATGTGTAATACTTACCGTAGGTGTTCTGAGGGTATTCATCACATAGACGACATCAAAGACGATAGGGGGAAGTGAAAGATGTGCGAATGAAAACACAAACCCGACACATAGAAAAGAGAGAGATGACTCGAGGAAAGCAATGCAGACTTCCTCATCTCTTATCTTGCTTATTCTCATTTGTTTTTGATTCATAGCAGAAAAACTAGATTCACAAAAATGAGGGTGGTTTTTATTTGAACGCTCATATATATATATATATATATATATATATATATATATATATATATAT
>NC_037533.1:18888454-18902651 GCF_001531365.2 Cynara cardunculus var. scolymus | reverse complement strand
TATATATATATATATATATATATATATATATATATACACACACACACATATATATACATATATATATATTTAATTAAATGATAACTGTTTTGTTTGTGGTAACTGTGAAATTCAATCTCAACCACAAATCAATGGTTACTTTAAGAAATTAATAATTTTGGCTTGGCAATTTTAACTTAAAATATTAATTAAGGGTATTCTAGGGATTTTATAAATATCTTCTCTCATCTCTCCTATTTCCTATCTTCGGTGAATCTTATTCGACGAACCTTGTTACAATTAACCTTATATGAACACAAGATACACACTGTGATACCTACAAACAAACGATATTTACTGTGATACCTACATTTCATAAAACAAAGAAAATTAATACATTGTGATACACGTGAAACATTATGAACGTTATTACTATGATACATTGTGATTCACAAACGTCTTTAAAATACGATATATATTAGGTAATTGATATACTAGGTAACTAATTTTAATTAAATAGTTCATTCTAAAAAATTTAATATTCTTAAATATCTCAAACGAGTGGTTCATATTAGATCTCACAGTTAATTAATTAAATCTTTTAAAATAAAATAATTAATTAAAGTTAGTTACTTAATATACATCGTATTTTAAAGACTTTTGTGAATCAAAGTGTACCATAGTGATAACGTTCAGAATGTTTCACGTACATTACAATGTATTTTATTTGTTTTATAAAATGTATCAAAGTATGCATTTTCATTAGGGAAAATTGCATTAAAATGGAACAAATTTTCACATGATTCCTATCTTGGGGAACTAACTTTCACTTGATTCTTATTTTGAGGAACCAACTTTCACCTGATTCCTATTTTGGGGAACCAACTTTCAAAATCATCATTTTGGGGAACCAACTTGTACATGATTCCTATTTTGAGGAACCAACTTTCACCTGATTCCTATTTTGGGGAACCAACTTGTACATGATTCCTATCTTGAGGAACCAACTTGCAAAATCGTTATTTTATATAACCAACTTGCACCTGATTCCTATTTTGGGGAACCAACTTGCAAAATAATTATAGAAAATAACTAAAATTCATTTTTTTCAAAAATTAATGCAAAAAAAAAATCTATTTTTCATTTCAAATTTTGTTTTTTTTAAATTCAGATATCAAATTGAAGATTTTTTCGAAAAAAAATCCAAATTACCACGATAAAAATTGTTTTTTACTAATGCAATAAAAAAATCAATTTAATAGCAAAAAATTAATTGATGCCATAAAAAATTAATATTAAATATCACGTTCAAGATTTTTATATTTAGCCAATCTATGTCAATATTAAAGTTTAAATCAAATTTGGCAGGACGATCACCTACTTTACAGATAGCCCAGAGTCACTGCATTTGAACTTCCGTAACCACAAGAGAATTTTTATTCCTCATTGGATTTTTATCTATTTTTTATTTGTCTCATTTATAAATAAACTAGTTAAGGGTGCCATGTTAAGGATTCCCCTCTACAATTCCTCTTTTATCTACTAATCCACAAACTTTAAACATAATAAAATATTTGAGTATTCAACATCGTAATGAGTAGAGACACACCTGAGTTTAAGAGGAATTATAAAACCAACTCCCACAATAATAAGCAATACTAAAACAAACCAGATCAACTCTCATTGCCTACTCTTCTACCATTCCCTAACTAACAAAAATCACTCAATCTTGATTATACAGAGAGATTGACAGATGCAAGTCCTTTTTTGAAGTGATAGTCCTTTCCAAACACAAGTGTGTCAAACACCTGGTGGGAACATGAGAACACAAAATAGTAAAGAACACAAAACAAATTGAAGCTTGAAAATTAGTAAAGAACACAAAACAGATTGATCTGCAACACTCGGGTGTTTAAGTAGGAATGGAATATAGGAGAAAAAGAGTTCCAACACTGACCAAGGAGCTTATACCCAGTGAGTCCACACCATCAATTGAAGGTTGAAAAATGTTCCTGCAGTAAGTACTAATCACTATTTGCAACTAATAATTTAACTAAAACATATGACTTACAGAACTTGACTATACTATACTTTTCTGTTAAATTATGTGAAAGATAAAGAGCTAGTAACCAATTTAATCAGAACAGGTTCAAAGTTAAATGTATGCCAAATATCAAGTACATTGCATATTGCTATCATCATGTCAGCTCTTGTACTATCCCATATAATCGGAATGGAGAAAAAATCTGTACCTGTTATGGTTGGTATTAACACTAACAAAATCCATAATAGCCTTAGCCTCAAAAATCCAGCTGGTTGAGCTATCAAAATTCCAGCTGATAGCAAAATACATATCCCTCAAGAAGAATACAATTACCAGAACCAAAGTGAACACTACCCTCTAGACTATTATTATGGACATCAAAAGTAGTAAGCTTGGCAAGATCATAAAGGCTATTAGGCAATGTACCAATCCACTGATTGTTAGCAATTTCTCATTCAAAAAGACATGTTTTTTATTCTCTTCTTCCTACTGTGGTTATATATGGTTTGCATTACAATTAAAATATACGATCTTTATGTTAAACATCTATAGTATATAAATGAACAAAGACTATTAGAATTTCCATAGTTGTAGGAAGTTAAATGTTGAATATTTCGGAGTACTTCTTCCACCAAAGGAGGAGGTCCCAGTAGTTTTGCATGACTACTGGACAAAACTCGAACCTGTACCATAGGTTTCATACCCCGTATCACAAATACTCCACTAAGATACATATTACCCAAACATACAAATTGCTAAAGCAGTGACACACCTATAGTGGTGCATAAGGTGACACGTGCCACCGTATTATTCCTCCATCAATTGGTAAAAAAAATTATGTTTGAAAGGTGCAATCGTATTAATTTGTTGTGTACCACCGAATTTATTTTGAAACTACAATGACAAGAAGTTTTATTTGGTGTGCAAGGCTTTTATCAAACCCCAGACCCATGTTCAAATAGTGTTAGTGTCATTTTCTTAGTCAAATTGTACCACCAATTGGAAAATATTATATATATTTGTTTCTTATAGTCAAATTAACGATGTCACCGTTTGAAAATTTTTCCCTATAGTCAAATGGTGTCATCACTTGAAAAAATTTATAGGTTCGTCCATGTGCTAAAGACAGATCGTGATTTCAATGCAATGAGTCTACTTGGATTATTATTTATCTTATCAGGTGTGCACCAAATGAACCTCATAGATTAATTGTTTATCCATGAAAAGGACAGTTTCTTAATCATGGAAAACCACATAAACCATTGCCAACAATATCAATTACAGAAATAAAAAGAAAATATCATCTTGTAGATAAAGACAAACACCAATTATAATAAGCCTAACTCCTTTAAATGCATGTGAAGTGCATAAACTATAAGAAAAAGAAAACACACCTCAAGAATACAATGCACTGAGTGGTATAGTTATACAGAAACAGTGGGGTAATTGCTAGAACAGAGTCTCTCATGTATCTTGGTGGCAAACCTGCACAACAGTATAAAATGACGAATTTAAAGAAAAATAAGTAGGAATTTTAACAAAAACCCATCAACTGAATTAGAAAGAATCAGTTCAAAGAGCAACTACGGTTTAAATGCATGTGAAGTACAGAAACTCTATAAGGATACAGTAGTCACTAAAACTGTAACTCACCTTTGAAAAGCTAAAAAACTAAAAAGCTTCAACCAATCATTCAAACAGAACACCAAGTCACATGCTGATCTATTTAGAAACGAATAAATGAAACTAAGTAAAGCCATATAAAGATTCCAATGTAGGAATTGTTTCCAGTTTTCTCAAACACCCATCAATTGAATCAGCAAGAATCCTCACATAGCATATAAAATGACAAATTTAAAGAAAAATAAGTAGGAATTTTAACGAAAACCCATCAACTGGAGTACAGAAACTCTATAAGGATACAATAGTCACTTTTTGGATGGTTGAGGTCAATAAAACTGTAACTCATCTCCACAAAATCGCAAATTAGAGACACAAACTAAATCAAGTAACAAAATAAACCCTAACTTAACTCAATCAGATGACGCAATAAACCCTAACTTAACTCAAAATGAAGTTACAAATAAACATTAACTTAACTCAATCAGATGATGCAATAAACCCTAACTTAACTCACCTTTGAGAACCTCCACAGAATCGCTTGAAAACCTCCACAGAATCGCCTTAATCGTGCTTGAGAATCGCGTGGAGCGATCATTTATAAACACTCGCATTTGCCTGAATCGTTGCCTTGGGGACTGAATCGTCATCTCTGTAATCGTGGAGCGTGGAGAGAGCGCGATAGAGAGAGCTGGACGTTGGGCAGAGTTGCGTTGGAAAGAGGAGCGTCGTTTGGAACTTGGAAGCGATAGAGCCAGCCGGACCTTTAGTGCTTCATAGGGTAGTACTAAATGCATAGAAAAGTTGTACATTTTTAAGACTTTCTGCATTAAAGGGTAGTACCTTATGCATGTTAAGATGTTTTTAAGACATTGGGTAAATTTGCTTTATAAAGTAGTATAGATATAGATAACCCGAATTAATCGATTTTTAATCACCAATTACCAGTTTATTTCCTCTTGTCATCATCATACCTTCTTGAGACATTCTTCATCCTTTTTTTTCTTTTTTTTATTTATTTATTTTAAATATCAAATTTTTATTTCTCTCACCCCCATAATCAAATTCTCCCACCATTGATCATGGATGCTTCATCTCCATCGCTGATGAGTTCTTTATTGAAGTTCACACAGAAAGTAGCTCTAATGGTCATCAATGGCGGAAATCACCAAATCCAGATAAGGAAGAAGATGGATCCATCACTTAACATTTCCAGCAAGATACAGCAACAATCGGTCTCGATTTCCAGCCAAGAACCAAGCAACCTTTCTCTTCTGCAATCGTATATCCATCGCAAATCTCGAGTTTTTCGAGCCAATGTTTCGCCTGAACCGCCAGTTTGATCGGTGCCGCCTGGAACCCCGCCCGGCTCATCCGCCTCCGCCACTGATCAACCCGCTCGTGCCTCTCGACTCGATTCGGCCCTTCGCAGCTCACGATGTTCTTGATCTCTTCTGCAAAGTAAAACTGTTCGATTTTCGCACGTTTAGTGTCGTATTTTGGAAGCATTGCATCGAGTGCATCGAAAATGGCGGAGTAGTAATGCAGCGATTCCATAAACCGTCCGAGGAAGAAAGGCCCGTTGTGATTCGAATCTTGTTCGACAAGAACCACGGCTTTCGGGCTGAGCCCATGGACGATTTGTAGAACCGAGTTTAACGCACCCCGGCTCTCTTTTACGACACAGTGAAGTTGGAGAATGCTGTTTATTACCAAAACTTCGTTTTTGTAGGTTTTAATGTCTTCTCGTTTTAGGGTTTCCAAACTACTTTCGATAGCTGAAAACTCCAGGTTTATGTTGTGTTCTCCGGCGTAGGTTTCTAGTTCGTTACCGATGGTAACGAACTGGCCAACACAGGGCCCGACTGCAGTGATTCTGAGGCGGTGTGGAGTCCGAGTCTGGTTGGCACGACCAGCCAAACTCTGGATTAACGCACGCCACTGTTGTCCATGTCGTAGACCCAGTGTCATTCCCAAGTCCACGACATGAACATAACTCTCTCCCTCAAAGGCTTCCAATATCGTTAAGTTGGCAACGTAGTGACCGAATCGGATATGCGGGCACGTCTCGTAAACGAGTCGGAACGCCTCATCCTTTCTTTCAAACGCAACCGGGTTTACATTTCGTGCAGGGGCTACAAGCCCGACTGCACCGAGCGGCTGCACCATTGCCAGCCGGTCTGTGAGCCCCTGCATGAAACACGATGCAACCCGTTGGAACGACGAGCCGAAAACCAGTGCGTCGGCCCGAAGCTCGGCCAACAAATTGGAAGCGTGCGTTTTGTCACGGCAAGCGACAGCCTCGGCGCATGAGACCAGTAGCTGGACGAGATGCATTTCGTCCTTATTCCCATCATCCCCAACATTCCCGTACTCCGAAATCGCGTCCTTGATGGCCTCAGCTTCAAGGTACGGTTTCGTATACGTCCAGATATGGTCCCGAAACCGGAGCTTCGGAAAGCTATTAGTACTGCTACTCCGATGGATACCGGCAAAACTGTTATCACTGAAACTAGATTCCGGCATGCTTTTTGATCTTTTCATCTTGCCATTCGACGATCCTGGAAGCTGCCAACCGGTCACCGGATTGTCCAAAACCGGCAAGTAACGACGGTGGTGGAAGGAGGAGATAGAAAGATTCCGACCACCGTCACCATCGTAATCTTCATCATTAACAGGCAGTTCAGTGGTACCCAGATCGGAAAACGCTTCTACTTTTCTTTTGGTGCCACCCAATCGGAATCTTGGATCGACGCCATGGACGCCCATTTTAAGACGATCGAAGATCTGTTCATTATACAGTCGGTTTCCCAAGAACCCTACCGGAGCCATTGAAATCTGTTAATGGCTCTGAAAAAACCATAAACCATACGAGATGGGATTAAATAGACCGTCATTTTTCTTGAATTTAACGAAAATTTATTAAATTTTAAATGCTAAATATTGTTTGAAAATGAATTAAAATTCGGATATTATTGAAAACTAAAAGGGTATCCGTGCAGTGCAGCGAGATACATCTTTGTTGTAATGTTTCGTTTTATTTTTTTGTCTTTATTGATATAATACGATTTATGTGGTTTTGAGAAAGATAATGGTTTTACTTTTGAATAAAAATAAATTTAAATACATTATAAAATTTTGAAAAAACATATCGATATTAATATCAAATTAACTATTTAAAAGTTTTTGTTTTTTTTACAATTTCTTTAATTTAATTTTTTATTGTTATTTAATTTAGGTCAAATAGTGAAATAATTTTTTTGTAGCTTAACAATAATTTTTTAATAAAAATAATGATTCTGTTAGAACTCAAAGATTATGCTAATTATATTTTAGATTTTTTATATTTACAATGAGATGTTTATCCTATATTTGATTATGTTTATCCACAGTTAGTTATACGAATTTAAAAATAGAACTTTAATAAATTATACTATACAAAATTTACTTATAATCTTAAATTTGAGATAATATGCATTAATACACAGTAATTCATGCATAAAAAATGGTTTTTAAAGGTTTTTGTTAAATGTTTTATAATATATTATAGAATGAAGAGATGTTTTCTACTATCATCAAACACCCTAATAAAAATAAAAAAACTTTAATCTAACAGTATGTGAGTTTTTAACCTCTTAGGATTCAAACCTCATTAAAAGTAAAGAAGATGTGTGAATTTATTTGTTTTTTTTATCGTCTATAAATATTATATACCTAAAATAAACACCCTAATAAAAACAAATGAAGAATTCGGAGGTCTCTCGAATGTATCCCGATAATATTAAATTAACCATTTTTTTTTTAATTATGAAAAAGCTGTGTTTTTTAAATTTTTTATTTGTCAATTTTAAGGTTACCAATAAAGGAAAGTCACGGGTTGGAATTATGGCGCCATTTTTTTATTTTAATGTAGGAGATTGCCAAAATAAAACACATCCGGCCTTAGATAATAAATAGCATCACCAAATTAAAATAATGTTCTTTATTATAAAAGGGATTTGCAAATAAAATAAGAATTTGGGTTCGTTTACCAAACATTTATTCGGTAAATGTTTATCGGTAAAATTTAACACTACTATTTATTTATCGGGTAAGAGTTTAGTCCACCAAAACGGTGTTGTATGCAATAATTTACGCAGTAAACGCTTACCGTGGTAAGAGTCGTTGTCTTCACTTACTGGATAAGACTCTTGGTCTTTGTCTTGCTCTTACTGAGTAAGATTCTTGATCTTTATCATATTCATTCAGTAAGGTAACATGATTTGATAAGCGTTTATCTGAATAAGCATTTAGTAAACGGCCCATTAGGGGCTGTTTACCAAACACTTACCCGGGTAAGTGCTTACCAAGTTATGTTACTTCACCGGAGAAATATGATAAAGACCAAAAAGCTTATCCGGTAAGAGCGAGACAAGGACCATGAATCTTACCCGGTAAGTGAGGGCGACGACTCTTACCGCAGTAAGCGTTTACCAGAATAATATATTAATTCTATTTTGACAACTAATAAAAATATTTAATTAAATTTCTTAGAAGAAAATATTTAATTAAAATTAGTTACCTAATTACATCGTATTTTAAAGACGTTTGTGAATTAAAGTGTATTATAGTGATAATGTTCACAATGTTTCACGTGTATCACAATGTATTTTCTTTGTTTTATGAAATATATCATAGTGTGCATTTTCGTTATTTTCATTTATTTACAAAGGGTATCACATTGTACATCTTGTATGTATATATGGGTATCAAAGTGAATATCGTTTATAGATATCACAATATGTATCTTGTGTTCACATAAGGTTCATCGAAATAAGGTTCGCCGATGAAGAGAAGAAAGAGGAAAGACGAGAGAGAATATTTATAAAATCCTTAAAATTCCCTTAATTAACACTTTTAATTAAAACTACCAAAAATATTAATTTTCTAGTTTAACCTTTGATTTGTGGTTGAGATTGTATCTTACGGTTACCACAAACAAAACAATTCTCATCTGATTAGACCCCTATATATATGTATGTGTGTGTGTGTGAAGACATGGTTTCATTTACAAACCATGTCATTAATACAAACCATGCAAACCAATTAATTAAAAAATTTACAAAAATATTAAGTGTTTATTTATTATGATCTAGATATTTATGGAAAATCATCAAAGTTCATTTATTATGATCAACACATTATATCATAAAACAACCGAGATATTCATTGAACTATATATTTATTAGATTAGATGAACGATCGAGATTGACTTGTATGGTCTATACTAAAATCGTTAGGTTTATAAATCAAACCACTTATACGTCTTTCTTTTCTCTCTCTCTCTCTCTCTCTATATATATATATATAGTAATATATATAGAGTCGCCATTGTTACAAAGTATAGTTGCGTGTCATAGCGTTCTCTTTACGTCATACCAAAACGACCTTGTGTGCAAGTATCCTTCGTCAAGGCAGAACACCTCGTTACAAAACCGAGGTATATGTTACGTGTTTGAAAAATTTATAGCTTTTCGCACTACGTAACGTAAAAAATCGACCAATCGAAGCAAAAATAAATAATAATAATTTAAAAAAATAATTAAAGATCCGAATTGAATTAGTTGGTGTTTAATGGCCGCCGAAACAAACGGGAACCCGAAATATAAACAAATCGCATATAAACAAAGTGTTGCATAGTTGTGGCAACAAGGAGAACCGCATTCATTGGCTGACTTCTATTTCCCCTCCTTACACCGTCTCCCCACTATCATTATTATTATTATTATTTTATTATTATTATAAAATTGTAAATATTTATATTTATTTATGGGATTTAATATAATTATTTATCAGAGTTGTAAACGAGTCGAGCTGATATTTGGACCGAAAGTTGATCTGTAACTTTAACTGGTCCTGTATGGAATCTATCGCAAAAAAAATCAATGTAGGGAGGCATTTTTTGGCTCACTTAACGACTAAGAGGTTGTTTGACAGTTGCTGAATGATTTTGTGCAGAATGATTAAGAGGCTCTCATAATACAGTGCAAAATGAAATATAATTGTTTGGTAATTATTTACATTGAAATTAGGGTGCTGAATGGTTAAGGGAGACTCATGATACAAAATCATTCAGAATGTTATAGAACCATTAACAGACAGACTTTAATTTTTTGCCGAACAAGATTCACCTCTTAACGATTCAGAGGTTGTTTCTTAATGGAACTATTAAGAGGTAAACAAGCAACCCCTTAGGTTAGGGCTGTTTGACAGTTGTTAAATGTTTTAATGCAAAATGATTAAGTGTTCAGAATGCTTAAGAGACTCTCATAATAAGTGCAAAATGAAATATAATTATTTGGTAGTTGTTTACAATTAAACTAAGGAGATGAATGGTTAAGGAAGACACAAGATACAAAATCATTTAGAGGGTTTTAGAACCATTAAAAAACGGACTTTTTTTGTCAAACAAGATTCACCTCTTAACGATTCAGATGTTACCTCTTAATAGAACTATTAAGAGGTAAACAAACAACCCCTTAGGTTAGCAGGAGGATTTGGAATCAAAACCAGAACATGTTTTGTATTTAGACAAAATCGTTCGAGCTGAGTCTGAGCTGATATTGAAGTCGAGTTTGACTCAATGATTTTGGGTTGAATTTGAATTGATGGTCCAACAAGCTAATATTCGCTCAACTTTGAATATTAGGGAAATTCCTGTTGAAACCGTTATCCTTTTATCCTAAAATAAATGTCTACAATAAAAAGATACATGGTTTTAGAAATGTGTAATTATTACAGTTTTTTTAATTAAGTAAACGACATTACTTTTAATGTAATTAAGGATATTTTTTTTGAAAAGTAGACACTTATTTTGGGACAAAATAGAAAAAATATAAACACTTATTTTTAGACGAACAGAGTATTAAGAAAACAAGTTTGACCCAAAAATACATACCAAATTTTCACTACAAGTTTGAAACCGGTTCGGACAAATCTCGTAATAGGTAACGTCCAACAATAGCATTGTTTCGAGAATAACTGACATTAATCACATATGTTGAGCGGACTATGCGACCATCTACACAAGTTCTATATTCGTGGCGCATGCCGTGCACGACCTTCAAGCTCGCCAGTGTTTTTCTCTTATGCGCCTTTGTCTCCAAGACCTCCAGACCTGCTTTCGAAGTCGCGTACAACACATAAAGGTTGTCGGCCACCAGGATTATGTTGAAAGACTCTAGATCTGTATATGCTATTCTGCGAACATTTAACCATACTAAAATCTGATAAAAATATATATTATTTTGCATAAAAAGCATGTTCATGTCACCCTTAGCAAAAATAGGCAAACATGTAGTGAGAAAATATACGACAATTAAAGTATATACTATTTGGCATAAAAAGGTGAATTTCCTAAACTGGTAATTGATTTAAAGATGTTTTGGGCAAAACCTATTCCCAGGGTGTGACGGGCGATGTCTACAGGGCCCAGGTACATATTCACCGCGACATGCTGATCCGCGATTACTAGCGATTACAACTTTATGTTCCCGAGTTGCAGAGAACAATCCGAACTGAGGCAATCTTTCTGGATTCGCACCGCCTTACAGCCTTACTTCCCAGTAATTACCATTGTAACACGTGTATGACCAGCCCATATGGTGTCATCGTGTACATTCAATCCTAGGTACTAGAATTTGACTAAATCAAGCTTGAAATATTCAATAAACATTTTGACTCGCTTGTAGCCTTAGAATTCAAATCTTAAATTTTTTCAAGTCCATAAAATTCCATTCGGTTACTTAACCAGATCTTCATATGCCAGAAATTTTAGACTGTTTTTCATGTTTGACGGCCTCAAAAATTCGATTCGAATATTGTCAGGTATTACGAACAATTTAAGATAAGTATGTATATGTAAGTAGAGCCCCCCTTATTTTACAAGCCAATATTTTGTACAAACTTACAAACCAGTTTTCATGTGTTGTTAAGAAATAATAGATGTGAAAAATACAATTTTATTTCATATGTGAAACATTTATAACTGTTTTTTCCCACATCCAAAATTGTTTTTAATATTTTAATATAAAAACAATATTATATAAATATTGTATTTTTAGGGTTTATAAATTTATAGGATTTGTACAAATTAAAACCATGATAAGGTTCTAAAGGAGACATTGAACTATTAAATAATAAAATTTTCAAAATAAACAACGGCACGTGTTTCACTGCATCAGTCACGTGCACATGTTCTTGTATAATTGGTTTTAGGTTTTGCATTTTTTTAGAAATTAAATACGTTATTTTTATAACAAAATTTAATTGATTTATTATATAATCGTATTTATGTCATGCAAAATTTTAACGTCGTATATTGATCTAAATAAGTTTTTAAAATTAAAACCATGATAAAAGACTATTCAAAACCAGTAATCGAAAATATTTAACGGATAAACAGTATTCAAGTCTAACATTTATTAAACGTTAAACAAAATTTCAAAGGGTTTGGTTTGAAATTCCTAATGTTTGGCAAATCTTGTGAAATTCTATGATACATAGGAGCTATTTGACAGTTATTGAATGGTTTGGTGCAGAATAATTAAGAAACTCTTATGATATAGTCCAAAATGAAATATAATTATTTGATAATTGTTTACAATAAAATTAGGGCGTTGAATGGTTAAGGGAGGCCAATAATACAAAATCATTCAGAGGGTTTTAGAACCATATATTTTTTTGCCAAACAAAATTCTTCTCTTAACGGTTGAGATGTTATCTCTTAATGAAACTATTAGAAGGTAAACAAACAACCTCATAATAAAATTTATGATGAAATTAATATGAACTGCCACGTGGTTGGATCAAGGGGCGGAAAGCGATGCACGCTAACAAGAGAATGGCAGAGGAAACACCGTCATCTTGGAGGTGTGACATGCTTCGTTTGAACTTGGTTGTGTTTGCTTTGTTATATTGAGTTACCGATCGAGGTTGATGACGGTGGCGGTGATTTTGACTTTTGTGTTGTTGACTTTGTTCATTCTTGACCTTTGAAACCATCTTCTTCTTTGATCAATTTCTTGGAAAGCAAGTGGGGATGATGAAGGTGTTTGGAGGATTTTGTATGCATGGGGAACAACCATACTATACACTTTCTTATATAGGCAATGACACCAAACCCTTGCTTTATATGTTGAATCGTGTGTGTATATATATATATATATATATATATATATATATAGAGAGAGAGAGAGAGAGAGAGAGAGAGAGAGGGGAACGATCAAATGAAAACCACTCCAATTTGTAAAAACCGTAAAAACTACTCTCATCCGTCGTTAATCTTATGAAATTTTTTCATGAAATTGTTAATCTTGTGAAATTGTTTCATATAATATTTTTTTTGATGAAGTTGTTTCATATGTGGTTATGAAATTGTTTCATATACTACTTAATGAAATTTTAATGAAACTGTTTCATGTATTTATCTAAAATTAAAATAATGAAAATGATAATATCCATGATTAACACCCTCCACAACAAAAATGGTTAATCAACCTCTCATAATTACAAAAAAATGAACAAAATAAAAAATTATGATTGGTTGAATGAGGTTTTCAAGGTTTTTACAAATTAAGTGGTTTTTATTTGAACCCACTCCTATATATATATAGACTTGGGATCATGTAAGATCAAAGGTTTTTCGTGAGACCCGTAAGACCAATTCTCAACCCGTAGATTAGATCTACAATCTGAATATTCATAATAAATATATATGTTATACTCTTACGGAAAATGTTATACACACACACACATATATATATATATATATATGTACATATATTATATGTGTGTGTGACATTATATTGAGAATCTAATTCGTGATATCTCTGAAAATCAGTGCATCATATGCTATTACATATGATTTTTTCCAACTATAGCTATAACTTAATGTAGTCATTAACATATATTTGTTACACAATGTGTTTGATTCATATGTACTCGGTTCACAACATAAAACTTTTTTGCGTGTTTGTGAAACAAAAAAAATACACGTAAAAAAGTTTTACATTATAAATCGAATACATATGAAACAAACACATGTTATCAGTAAATTATATATTATACTTAGATGAAAAAAAAAATATAAAATAAAATCTTAAAGTAAAATTTTTTATGGATCTCACAAATTTTATACTGATATTATACTTTATGTTATGTTGGTAGATAGATTTTTTAGATCTTATAAAATGTCAAAGTAATAATTTATTAGCAATTAATTGGTAGCCGTTGATTTGCACATGAGTGCATGTTCCTTTTTTCATTTTTCGTATTTATTTTCCTAAATATTTTATTGGGTTTCAAATAACATAATGCTTTTAATGAATAATGCGTCCGTTTTTTTAGTTTCATAATGTGAGTTTATTTGAGCAGATTAGAATGATACTCGTACAATACAACGATATATATCTTGATTTTAATATTTTTTTTATTTTTTACTTTTGTTGGTGTAATACGATTTATATGATTTTGAAAAAATAATAATATTTTTATTTTTAAATAAAATATAAATTT
>NC_037533.1:18885632-18888309 GCF_001531365.2 Cynara cardunculus var. scolymus | reverse complement strand
ATGTTTAATAATGAAGTCACTTATTTTTGATTTAATAATATAATTTTTATAAAGATAGTAATTAAATATTTCGTTATTTTTATTCTAATTATATTTTAGAGTTATTATATTTTAAATGAAATATTTATCTTGTTTTTGATTATGTTTATCTACAGTTAGTTACACGAATTAAAAAATTGAGTTTTAATAAATTGTACTTATGTGATAATTTACTGATAATCTTGAGTTTCAAGTAATATGCATAAATAAACAGTATTTCATGTATAAAAAAATGGTTTTTAAGAGTTTATGTCAAATACTTTATAATAAAGCATAAATTTTTTGTAATAAAAAATAAAAAGTTAAATTTAAAAAAAAATTATTTTTGTATTCGTTATTATTTAAATATTTCAACATTAATTATATTATTAAAAAAAAATGATAATCATATAAAAGTTTATTATAATATTTGAAATTATAGATTCTTGAAAACAATTTTTAAATTATAAACGGTTGAATATGTATTTTGAAACTATACTCTACGATGACAATATAACTGAATGAACGTATACTCGTTTTTTTTAATACAATTTATCATATTAAATATTATTAATATAAATATAAAATTTACCTTTTATAACCACAAGGGTGGTATCTGATTGGTTTGAGCTTGGTTCCAAAGGTTAAAAGTACCAGGAGGTCCCAGTTTCAAATCCAAGTAGAAATAAAAATCTTCTTGTGGCCACGGAGGTTCAAATGCGGTGACTTCGGACTATCTACAAAGCAGGTGGTCCTCTGGGATTAGTCGGCTCGCATAACGGGTTGGATATCCAGATTAATCAAAAAAAATATTATACCTTTTATACGAAGTATCGTATGAGAATAAACGTTAAGATGAGAAGTGTAAGAAGATATTTGGATCTTTGATCACTTTTAATCTTAAATCATCCCATGAATTGCACTTTAGAAAGGACTTGATCATATGTTTCTCATTAATGTTGATCTAGTGGAACTCTTCGATTAAGATTGATCTAAGGAAGAAGATCAATTTTTACCCTTCTCACCATAACTTTCATTCTCATTGGAACCAAACTGTTGTCTTTTAAGCGTGTGTGAGTTGAATACGAACTTTTTGATATATTTTGACAACTCCAGTTGTTTTTTGTTAATATTTAACCGAGTGTTTGCACTTTTGGTTATGGGTTCAAGATTCAGTACTAAAAAATATGTGTCTGCTTTCTTTATTCAATAGTTGACTTATCAAAAACGAAGATACAATATACCTAAACTGTATACTCTTCTAAAATATGCGTTCGCATAAGACATAATAAAACTTGAAATCTAAACCGATATGATGTTACCAATATTTTTATGACAAATTACAATAAACAGTAACTTAGGGGCCGTTTACCAAACACTTACCTGGTGAGCGCTTACCGGTAAAATTCAACACTATCATTTACTTATCAGGTAAGATTTTAGTCCATCAAAACAGTATCATATGCAACAATTAACCTGATAGGCGCTTATCGTAGTAAGAATCGTCGCTCTCACTTACCGGGTAAGACTTTTGGTCATTGTCTCGCTCTTACCGGGTAAGATTCATGGTTCTTACCATATTCATCAGTTAGGTGATGTGATTTAGTGTTCAATTACCCGAATAAGCGTTTGATAAACGACCACTTAGTTTCATTCATTTTTTAATTCGATCACATTGAGCAAATCCAGGTTTGATTGATAGTTATTTCTCCAGAGTACGAGTTCATGATTGAGAGAGAAAGGTCTGTAAAATGCATAACAATGATAAAATTGATGTGGTAAAATCACGAACCTCTAAAAATCAACATGTCTAAAAATATAAAGACAAAAAGAAAAATAATTCATAATTTATAATATTAATTAATTAATTAATGTCTCCATTATGCTTATTAAATGGGTCTATTATGCCATCCTTTGTCTAGATTGAACATGTTAGAGAAATAATTAATAATATTTTAATTATTTTATTAAAATATGATTTGTTACAAAAATTAATTTAGATATAAATATATAATTAATGATTATTTTTATATTTAATAATATTTTTAAATAAACAAGAAGATTTAAAAATATGGTTTATAATGTATTGTTGGACTTGTAATTTGTACATCAAGCAAAAAGGTAATAATTATATTGTATGGTTTTGGGTCCTGAAATTTGGACAAAAATATGGTTATCGGTAATTTCAAACGGTTCTATACGAAACCCATCTTCAGGAACATTATTGTGAGGGGTGTTTTTGATTCATTCAACAGTTGAGGCTGATGGAGTGAGATTGAACCCAAGACATGTCTTGTATTTGGGCAAAATCATCACATCTCTCTGTCAACTGAGTTAGACTTCAGAGGTTGTGTCTTGATGTATATCCTCTTAAGCGGTTTTTTAAAACAAAAGAATGGATTTTATAAGGATAGTTTCTAGAATTAGTTAAAAAAAATTATATATATATATATTAGAGGGGTACTCGCAAAATGCAATGAAATACATCTTGATTTTAATATTTTATTTTATTATTTATTTCAGTAAATGTTATAATATGCTCTTATGTGATTTTGAAAAAGTGATGATGTTTTTAGTTTTGAATAAAATATAAAATTGAAAATATCATAAAAATATGATAAAAATATATCAAAATTAGTATCAAATTAACTATTTAAAA
>NC_037533.1:18852342-18885382 GCF_001531365.2 Cynara cardunculus var. scolymus | reverse complement strand
ATTATTTTGTTAGAACTCGATAATTATACTAATTATATTTTATGATTTTTATATTTTAAAATAAGATGTTTATCTTCTATTTGATTATGTTTATTCGCAGCTAATTACACAAATTCATATACGAAGGTTTAATAAGTTGTACTTATGCATAATTTACTTGTACTCTTGAATTTTAAGTAATAGTACTTCATGCATAAAAAATAGTTTTTTAAGAGTTTTTGTCAAATGCTTTATAATATAATATAGATATATGATGTGAAAGTTAAGGTAATTCTTGATTCAGTTTACAGATTCATTAAAAAAAGTTAGAATAATACTCTTTCATTTTCAAAATAAATGTCTAAATTACTCTTTAAATCTGTCTCACAATCAGTGTCGACTTTTAAAAGTAAATGTTTAATTTTTTATTCTACCCTTAATTATGAGATAAATAAAATTTCTTCTTCTCTCTCTTATTAAAAATAAAATTGTCTATTTATTAATTAAAAAATGTAATAATTATGAAATGAATAGCAACTTAGATATAAACCTCCATGGCCATAGAAAATGTGATGTTACCCAATCTGGTTATTTTGGCCATTCAAGATTTTGAATATCATATCTATAATATCTCACTTAAGAAATCTTAAGTTACCAATTTTATAAAATCTCCAATAAAATAAAAAAATTGATTAACCTCAAAATACGGGATATTAATTTTCTAGAAAAACTTCGAAATGTATGTTCTATTTTAGTGATAAAACCACCAAAAACACAATTCCAAACCGGACATAACGGATTTTTACTTAGAACCCGAATTAAATAGCAAAATAAACGAGACATGCTTATAACCGGAACAAGACTATGTACAATCTACACTTACTACATCTATGAGATACAGTAATAAACTACTATATACCAAAAGTAAGTTCGTAGTCTTCAAGTCCCCTGATAAATCTCCAAGTCAAACAACAGATTCTTTCTCTTTATCCGTCTTCTTTCCTGAGAGGGGTTGATACTTAAATGGTAAGCCAACGCTTATAAAGTTAGATAGTTAAATATTACATATCAATATCGCACATATTTATAAACATGCATAATAAACTCTTATCAATAAAAGAGTTTAAGACATCATCCAAATGCAAACTGAGACTTACAAGAAACCGAGTGAACAATTACGTATCGAATATTAAGATCATAGAATTTCATATTCAAACCACTATAGCATACCATACCATTGATGCTTTTGACATTATTCACCAAAATGATTTGTTTTTAAGTCAAAATGGTCGAACGTACAAAAAATTATTGTATTTTTATATGTTTGTTTTTTTGAAATTAGAAAAATTTTCACTTTTAATTAAATCATTAATTAATTATATAACACAGATAATTAATAATTTGATTAATTGTAAAATATACCGTCATTGTGTTATCTATAAGAGTCATCATCTTCACTTACTTTATTGGATAACATTATTTGGTCATCAAAATAAATTGTTTGTAAACAACTTTTACTTGGTAACTGTTTACTTGTAAGAATTTTTTTTCCACTTACAAGATAAGATTTTCAATTCTTGCTATGTCTCTTATCGGATAAGATTATAGGTAATTGTTATACTTACCCGAAAGGTAAGTGACGCTCGGTAGATGCTGACATAGTAAACATCTGGTAATCCGTTGCTTAATGTGCAGTTTAATAACTCTGCACATTTGCAAATGTATCTTGTAATTGAGACTTAGGTGTCACCGAACACTTATCATGAAGGTTTATTTATTGCATTTGTTGCATATAAATATTATATACTTAAAAAAACAGTCATCTACCCTCATTTACTTTATTGAAGAACATTTATAACCATTAAAATGTATTGTTGGTGAACATCTATCACATGATAAGCGCTTACCAAGGAAGAGACACCACCTTTGGAGCATCTTCAATAAATTCTTTATAATATTTTTATAGTAAATTATGTTTTTCGTCCGCGTGGTTTGTTTCAAGTTACGGATTTCATCCCCGTGGTTCCAAAATTTCCTTTTTCATTTTTATGGTTAGTAATTCATTTCTATTTTCATCCAAAGTCCAAAAGATCACTTTAAGTATGAAAAACTGAAATAAAAATGAATTGTAAACCATAAAAATGAAAAATAAATAAAAATAAATTTTAGAATCGACAACATTTTTCGTCCCTATGGTTTACACAAATCATCGAAAGTGTCTCTAGACTTCAATAACCACAATTATCCTCCTTACTGTTTATATTTTGCGTTGAAAGTTGTCCCTCAACTTAAATCTTTTAATTTTTTTACCGTTAAGTTAGGAGTATTTTAGTCTTTTTACCTTTACATGGACAAGTTATAATATTTTGTTTAAACTATAGTGTAATTTAGTCTAATTTATATTGATATTATATATATATATATATATATATATACACACACACACGTATGTACATCTGCAACCAAACGTCGTAATTGGCGACAAACGATGTCTCTGGCGACCCAACGTCTCTCCTTTTGTTTTCGTTCACATCACCCATCTCTCCTCTCCCCTTCCATCTTTGTCCTAAACAAACAAACACACACACACACACACACGTTACTGTAGATGCCATCTCCAGCGACAAAAGAGGACACCATCTCCGACATCACCCAGTTCTTCCTTGTGATTGCCCTTACTACCCATCTCCCTTCCCCATCCCCGCTATCAACCAACATCTCCATCGATTTCATCCAACATCACCCCAATTGTTTCCCTTCCTTTACGTCGATTCAGAAACCAGATGCTGGAGGTGAGGATTTCACCGGTGGAGGAAGAAAACAGTTAATGCAAATCACAACCGATCTCTCTTCCTCTCCATCTTTGATTTTTGTTTTGATTAAGTCTTTATCTTTGATTTAGGTTGGATTTTGATTGGTTTCAGATTTGGTTTTTAGGTGTGATTTAGGTTAGATTTTGATTTAGGTCGAACAAGATGACTGGAGCTTGGTGGAGGTCACCTGAGAAGACCATCGAGGTGATTGGTGCTTGGAGGAGGTCAACAGAGTGATGGGTGCCGAAGAAGGCCACCGGATTTTTGTCCCTGTGGTGGCTGGAGGTGAGGGATGCTCTTGGCTGAAAAGCAAAAAAAATCAAAAACAATAAAAGGATAAAAATAAGAGAAAGACAAATAAAAAGTGTAAAAAGACAAAAGTATCCCATATTTAACCAAGTTTTTTTTAACAGAGTTCGTGACCAACTATGATTTTCAACGTAAAATGCAAACAATAGGTATGTTAATTGTAGTTATTAAAGTCTATGGACCATTTTCGATGATTCATGTAAACTACAAGGACCAAAATTGTATTTTACTTTCCTTTTTTAATACTAGAACAAATAAGGTAATGAATTATAAACCATAGGAGCAAAAATATACATTTTTAACAAACCATAGGGACTAAAAATGTAATTTACTCATTTCGAGTTTTAGAAAATTATCTATATTGAGAGTTTTCTCTATGATTCTCTATTTTAAAGAATAAGATAGAGAAACTGTTGGAGCATTATAGAGAACAAAAAATTGATTTTCTCTATTTTAGAGAAGCTGTTGGATGCTCTCATTTATCTGGTAAGAGTATCAGTTCTTGTTATATCCATCTAGTAATGTAAGTAACCCAGTAAATGCTTACCCGGTAAACGGCCCTTATTTTAGCAATTATCAGATTTTGGTGGTCCATTTGTAATTTAACATAAAGATTGATGGCTTATTAGCAAATCAAAACAGTACATTTACAAAAACAGTCCCTGTTTTTGCTTTTCTTTACAATTTGGTCACTACATCTTCATACTCTATATAACTAACCAAACCAACTTTATCCACTCTCTTACTCTGAGCAAGTGAACTATGCAAACCCTCTTAAACCCTCATCCCATCTTCTTCCTTCCTCCCAGAATCCTAAACCCTAATAAGCTATGCAAACCACGTACCCACCTAAATCCCTCAATTCAGTTCGTCTCCAGTACCTTCACCGGAAAATTCACCGTCAAGGGTTTATCAGCCGATGAATTCCCGGTTGATGAGGAATTCATTGAGAAATTCGGTCCAAAAGACGTGGAAACTGAAGACGAAGCGCGTCGACGCAATTGGATCGAAGGAGGTTGGGCTCCATGGGAGGAAATCCTCACTCCAGAAGGAGATTTCGCGAGAAAATCACTCAACGAAGGCGAAGAAGTAGCATTGGAGAATCCTGATTCGATTGAAGCGTTCAAAATGTTGAGACCTAGCTACAGGAAGAAGAAAATGGAGGAATTAGGGTTGACAGAGGATGAATTTTATGCTAAACAGTTTGAGATTAAGGGTGAAATTCCAGAGCCATTGAAGACGACGTGGGCAGGGCCGCTGGTGATCCGTCTTATACCGCCACGAGATTGGCCGCCAAGGGGGTGGAAAGTGGATAGGAAGGAGCTGGAGTTCATCAGAGAATCTCATAAGTTGACATTTAGGGTTGATATTGATCAAGTGCAGAATGAAGCAAGGAGCAATACAGATGATTTGTGTTTGGACAGATATAAGGTTTTTCTGAAGCAGTATAAAGAATGGGTGGAAGCAAATAGGGATAAATTGGAGGAGGAATCTTATAAGGTTCATTTCCAACACTACATCCTTAATATGTTCTCTCTAAGAAATCATTACAATTAATGTGTTTTGCATTATAGAGGATTACAAAGATGAATTTGTTCTTGCACCCAAGATGCTAGTTTCAAGTGATTCATGTTAATACTAATGGTATTCATAATGAATATACAGGTTGACCAGTATGTTTTCTCTAAGACCATCTCCAATGGGGACACCAAATGCCGAATTTGACATCAAATCACCCCGATCGGGACACCACATCTTACACCAACTTTGGTGTCATGAATAGTAACATACCAAATTTGGTGCAACACTATTCATTTACATCAATTGGAGAAGATAAAAAGGAATGTACCAAGAATCTTATATTTTGGTGTAAGATTTGGTGCTACCTGTTGGAGAAGATTTATTGTCTGTACTAAATTTTATACCAATTTGTATGGATTTGGTGTTACCATTGGCGATGCCTATTAAATCATCAGAAAGAATGTGTTCAAATTATAGGGGATCATATTGCCTGGTAATTGAATACAAGTCCCAAAGATGAACTTATTCCTGCACCCAAGATGCTAGTTTCAAGTGATTCATATTATGTACTAATGGTATGCATAATGTTTATACAGTATGATCAAGATTTTTATCCTGGTAGGAGGAAAAGAGGGAAAGACTATAAAGAAGAAATGGTAAGATGGATTATGCTGAGCTAATTTTTTTTCAGCAGTTTCAATTGGGATAATTGATATGGATTTAGATCCTTTAGTTTCTTATCTATTTTACCTTTTTCCTTTTTGCAGCATGAGCTACCATTTTACTATCCAGGACAAGTAAGTTTAGTTTTTGTTCTCTCTGCCATTCCACTTATTTAGCAGTTAACACCATCTTAATTTCCCTTTATGTGATGATTATAATGGCTCGCTGTTAAACTTTATTCTAATTGTAGAGTCGTATTTTAGTAATCTATGTATTCATTGTACATGATATTACTAGAAATTTATACAATAGGATGTGTGATGTATGATTCCTTGTAATGTTCGTTGTTTCTTAATCATGTTCGTTGTTTCACTACTCTCCATTCTATGTAATTAGTAATTCGTTGTTTCTTAATAATAAGATAATATTCATTGTATTTTTACTAATACATTCAATGTATGATGCTTAAAACTCTACCCATCAATGGCTTACAATTTAAGGGGTGTCACAAAGTCAATGACGTTTATACACTAGAATCATATTTCACTAAATTGTCTTAGTTGTGGTTGTTTTGAAGAATTTTTAATTTATGATATTAAATGGACCATATATTTATAAAGGGGGCTTCCTAAAATATATCATCTTATTATCTTGTTAAAATAAGTTACTTCTTCAAGTAGCCCAAATCAGGATTGGAGAAAAATACTATCTTAGAGAGATCATTAATTTATCGAGTATTAAATTAAACGATGTTCTACTATATCAGTGTGCACTCGCATGAACTTGTTAATTATATTAGCCTAAAATGTAAATCATGTTACACACACACGCAGATACATACGTATGCACACACGTCTCTCTCTATCTCTATACAAACATATATATATATATATATATGTATATATGTATATGTGTGTGTGTGTGTGTGAAGGTTCAGGAGAGGTGGAAAATATTACATGCTGTAGGTATGGTTGTTGGGAAGGAAATAAGTTAATATGGAATATCTTATGCAGGTTTGTGTCGGTAAAGTGACTACTTTGCATCTCTATCAAGGAGCTTTCGTTGACATTGGAGGTGTACATGATGGGTAAGTATCGCTCTTCCTTTTCTTATGTGAGACGATTGGAATAAATAATCAAATGCTTTAATGGTAAAAGACAAAAGATACAACTGCAACCACAATGGTGGTGCCCAATTTGTTTGAACTTGGGTTCTAAAGATCAAAAGTGCTTGGAGGTCCCAGGTTCGAATTCAAGGAGGAATAAAAATTCCCTTGTGCCCACAGAGGTTCAAATGCGGTGACTCGGGGCTACTCGCGAAGCGGGTGGTCGGCCTGGGATTAGTCGGCTCGCATAGCGGGTTGGATATCCAGGTTAATCAAAAAAAAAAAAAAAAGATACCAACTGCCTGTTTATGTGATTTAGTTGTGCAATCATGTATTACGTCATGATGCAGCTTCTTAGATTCTCAACTCTAAAGCTCTGTGGCCATTTCAGGTGGGTTCCGATTAAACGTAATGATTGGTATTGGATACGACATCACATAAAAGTCGGTATGCAAGTAATTGTTGAAATTTTGGTGAGTTACGACCTTTTAAATTCTTAACATTTTATTCCTTCCGTTGCATGTGAACATGCCGTATTATGTGTGCCATTATTCATCCATTCATCCTTTTTGTAGGCAAAACGAGATCCTTACCGTTTTCGATTTCCTATTGAGATGCGATTTCTTGATCCTAATATCGACCACCTCATGTATGTGGACTTTTTTTCTCCTACTTAATATTGTTTATAGTTGGTGAATTAGCTAAACAATACTCCCTCCGTCTAAGGGTGTAAACAATCGAGCTTTTAATGAGCTACTCAAGCTCAAGTCGATCTCGAATACAAAATAAAGCTTGCTTAGCTTAACGAGTCGAGCTCCATAACACCAATATTTGACTCAACTCGTTCAAAACCTCGATTAAACGTTACGAGCTGAGCCATTCGATCATACACTTTTTCAAGCCAAACATATTTATATGGTTACAAATTATGTAATCAAAATATAAAAAATATCGAACTTGAGTAAATAAATGAGTTAATCGATCTCGAATTTGAGCTCATAAACGAGCATTGAGCTCGAGCTCAAACATTGCAAAAATATCGAGCTCGAGCCTGACTTTGAAAAAGTTAATCGATCTTGAGTTGAGCCTAGCTCGAGCTTGATATTATTTTTCGAGCCGAGCTCGAATAACTTGCTACTTGACTAGGCCCTTTTACACCCCTGCCTACGTCCCAAAATAAATGCTCATAATGAAAAAGGCACACAACTTTAGAAATGTATAATTATTACACTTTTAAATTATCCTAATGACAATTTTACCCTTAATAATAGAGGGAATGATGTGTCTTTTCATATCATAACCAAGGGTAGACTTGGAAAGCAGACATTTACTTTATAAAGTGGACACTCATTTTTGGGCAAACTAAAATAGAAATGTGGATGCTTATTTTAGGACGAAGGGAGTATATCAGAATGTTGTGTTAGCCTTTTAAGGACCTTTAGACTTTAGTTATCTATGATATCACACCATTGTCTTTCTACTTGCAGTTTTAAGAGATTCGACTTCCCACCAATTTTCTATCGTGAGGAGGATACTAATATGGACGAGTTGCGTGTAAGTATCGATCTTTTATAGAAAAGGATTCATTTCTCTTACCCTTCTTCATGCTTGGAAGTCCTAATATATTCTAATTGTTCCTTAAATATATATGTATATGGTAGATTTGCTGGAATATCAATAACTTATAAATGGTAAATAAATCCCGTACCGTAGTTTCAGTACTTACCTACTCCTTTTATCAGCGGGATGCTCGAAGACCCCCTATTTCTAAGGATGATCCTGGAATCAAGATCGAGGAGGAACCACTGATATCTAATCACCCTTATGTTGATAAGGTATCATTTTTTTAATAGTTTGACTATTACGTTCTACTTTGCTGACCAGTTCACGTTGTGCAAAGAGGTAATTTTGGATAGAAAATGTACCAAATAGAGAAATGATGTATTTATTTTGCGACATTCCATAAAGGGTGTGTTGGAATTGTTTTGTTTGGTTTGGTTTACTCTTGATTTAGGCCTTTTTTACACAACCTTTTGTGTTAAAATGTCGGTTTTCTGTGTATTGAACAGCAAATGCATTCTGATTTTGTATGCAGCTATGGCAAATACATGTTGCTGAACAAATGATTATGGATGATATGGAGATTAATCCCGATAAATACAAGGATAAAAAATTGTCGGAGTTAACCGATGAGGAGGAAATCAATGAAGAAAACAGTGTAGAATATACCCAAGCTTATTATAAGGAAACTTTGCTACCCAAAAGGATAGTGGTGAGTCCCCTTTCGCTCGCTGAGCACCACCAGTAGCTTGTTAAAATCGACATAACTTACATTTCTGTTTATATGCATCAGAATGTGAGCATAAAAGATCTCGACTTGGAAGCTGCATTTGCGGAGCGCCAGGTACTCGATTTGATCTTTTCTTCTTCTACTGGTTATTGTCGGTATTTCACTTTTGTGTATCCTTGTTTGTTTTACCTATTTTCCTCACATGTGCCCCTGTTGCCTTGCCTGTTTTTGTACTTGGTGCTTGTGTGCACATACTCTCATGGTCTCAGCTAGAGATCGACATGGACCGTCCGGGACTGTCCCTATAAAATCTGGTCTGGTCTGGTCAACGGTCTGGTCAAACCGGTCCAAGAAAGCCTGGCCTGGTCCAGACCGGCCTTGGTCCGGACCGGTCTCGGGGACTGTTTGTTAGCAGCTTAATGAGCTTAATGAGACTCGTAGCTTATTCAGTCAACTATAAATTACTGTTTGGTAGTGGCTAAAATAATATAGAAAGTGGCTTATTCAGTAAGCTTCTAGGAGGGAGCTCAATGCAGAAAGCCAAGTTTTTCCCAAACCTACCCTTCCCAATTAAAAAACATGCTCATTCTATCTATGAAAAAATCTTCTCAAACAAAAACCTTTCCAATCCATACAAACATATTAATCCACACAGACAACTTTATCCATACATGACTTGATGGAAAACCGACCAAATAACCCCTTGGTCTGATTTGATTCAGCCTGGTCTGTCTCCAAAAAAAGTTTGGACCGATTAAGGACTGACAATTTGGTCTGGTCTGGCCAGATGACGTCATGGTCTGATTGGGACCGGTCCGGTCTGGATTGAACGGTCTCTACTACCACCTGTAGCTTGCTCTCTTCACACAAACAACTTCTGTATCCCAAGGAATGGTTTGTGTACATCCTACCCCCTAGAGCCCACCTCTGTGGGGGATTTTATTGGGTTGGTTTGGTTTTAGTGTCATGCTATTTCAATTTGTTTGCTTGATGGTTGATTTAAACATTAGAAAACCATATTCTTATCGTTATTGTTCGACTGAAGAGTTTGCATCTGAATCTAACGCATAATTGGGCACAGCATCATAATGATTTGAAAAGGCAAGCGATGGAAGGTGGTGCAACGTCCTACAAAATAGACAAGTTGAGGCGTAATCATGAAATGGATGAATACGATTTGGTTCATTGGCGTCGGTCCTTGGAGGAGAGGGAGGCTTTACTTAGAGACATAAGCTGGTATTCTTCTCATATTTTCATTGCTAGATATTCACCCGTATTTTGCATGGTATTTTCACTCGAAACATTACAAAAGTCTACAGGTATGCAGTATGCTTAAATTCGGAATGTATGATTACTTATCTAATACCCCCTCCCCCCCGGGGGCGCATGTCCAAATCACGAAATAAGTGTCTACTTTTAAAAGTTTGAGCTTACTTTCCAATTCTACCCTCAATAATGAGATGAAGAAATTCATCAATCTCTATATTATTAAGGGTAAAATCGTCATATTGTTAAATATAAAGTGTAATAATTACACATTTAGAAAACTGTGCTTTTTTCATTGGGCCGTAGGGAGTATTTACGTTGCCAAAAGAACCCTTAAATGGGAAGAATCCGAAAAATAGGAAACTTGATTATGATGACAAAAACTTTCGGATTTAATTTTCGACAAATTGAAGGGATGATTCTTTATAATAATCATAGTTGATCAAGAACTGTAGCAATTGTCTTAATGATGTTGGTTTATCTTCGATAAATTTGTGGCAGCCGTAGAGCTCTTGGTCTGCCATTACAAGAGCCGGGAAGTTACCATGATCCGAACAGTGTAGCAAAAGACAAATACGACCCTGAAAACCCTCTGTATCGATACGATTACTGGGGGGAACCGAAGAGTTCCGAGAAGAGCAAGCAAGAGCGAATGAGAGACTTCCACAACAAGGGCATTATCGGGAGAGGAATGGTGTGGTATGAAACATCCTACGAAGATGCAATGAAGAGAACGGCAGAAACAGAAGCTGCGGAAATGCTGCAATCGAAGCACCAAGACGAAGATGATGAAGACGAGGTCGATAACATCATTTATAGCATCATCACGGAACCACAGCCTGAAGTTAATGGCGTTCAATCGAATGCGTTTTCAGATGAATTCGACTAGAAACCGGCATTGTTGTATGTACAGCTATAAGCATTGTTCAATTAGAGTGTCGCTGTGTTCTGTTAAAAGGCCTTGAACTTCGTAGTGATAAGAGTTGATGTTAAAGTCTGAAAACAAAATTATCAGTATATTTTAGAATCAACAAAACCATGAGGAATTCAAAAGAGATGGTGTTTTGACAATGTTCTATTCATAAAAAAATGACTTTTTATTTATTTATTAGCCTGGATATCCAACCCGCTATGTGAACCGACTAATCTCAAGGCGACCATTTGCTTTGCAGGTAGTTTGGAGTTACCGCATTTAAACCTCCGTGTTCATGAGGGGATTTTTATTTCTCCTTGGATTTGAACCTGAGACCTCCAGACAATTTTGATCTTTGGAGTTCAAGCTTAAACTAATGAAATATTGTATTTTTGGGAGTGTTAAAAGAAATTTTATCGCCATTTTACACATATTTAAGTACAAACCGTCTCGCACAGCACCTTATTTTGCAATTGCGTTAGCGGTATTTTACAGTCTATACGTGCACAGTTTTTATGATTTTGAAAAATGCTCGAATCACATGTGATTTCGATTAAACTGCAATGTATAACAAACACCCAAATCCAAAGGTTACATGTAAAATAAAAAATGTAAAGGTTCAGAATAATAAGTCCGTGCAAAAATCCCCATACATACATGCATGCCAATGTACTAAAATGGTATTCGCACAATACAGTAAAATACATCTCGATTTTAATATTATTTTTTGTCTCAGTCGATGTTATAATACGATTTTTTGTGGGTTTTTTTTAGAAAACGATAACGTTTTTATTTTTGAATAAAAGATAATAATTAAGTATTTTGTTAAAAGATAATAATTAAGTATTTTGTTATAACTCAATAATTATCCTAATTATATTTTTAATTTTTTATATCTAAAATGAGATATTTATTATCTATTTGATTATGTTCATCTGTAGTTAGTTACATGAATTCAAACATAGAGCTTTAATCAATTGTACTTACGCATAATTTACTTGTAATCTTAAATTTTAAGTAATATGCATCAATAAACAAAATGCTAATAAAAATGGTTTTTAAGAGTTTTTATCAAATGCTTTATAATATAATATAGATTTACCGATCATTAAACCCTGAGATAGATGAAATGTAAATCAGTTAAAAGTTAATTTATATACACTTACACCAACATTCGCGTGAGATTAATTTGATATAATCAATTAATTGAGTTTTAAGTTATCGTTGTGACAATGTGCTAATATTTTTTTTGTTTTCGGGTTATTATACGTTTTCTTAGGGACACGATCACCTCTTATTTCAGGTATACAGTATAAGATTACATGTGTTAATTAAATGAAAAATTAGAGGTAAATTGCATGAAAAAGTAACATACTTTGATTTTATTCTTATTTTGGGTAATGTACTTTCAGAACTTCCATTTTGACACCAAAGATATAAAGTTTTAAACATTTAAGTATCCGGGTAACTGATTGAAGCATTAACTGGTTACCATGTTGATATGACGAGTGATGAGATGAAATTGGGTTGGATATCAAATAATACTGAGTTGGATATCACATCACTCGCCACATCAGCATGGTAACTGGTTAATGTTTCAACCTGTTACCCGAGTACTTCAATGTTTCAATTGATCCTTACTAAATCAATCCCCACATCTCTCAATTAATGTATTTTAAGAGGATGTAAATGTGTTAAACACCGTTAATGACATATTTTCGTTTAAATAAATGTTAATTATATAATTTAGATGTTATTTCATAATGATGATGAATAAATATGTGAAATTGTATAAATTTATCTATATATTCAACATTATAATTTTTAATGGGTAAAATACACAATTTAAACAAATTCATATGTTTATTAATTTACAAAAACAAACAGTCTTATTGATTCAAATTACAGACTTCAACCCCATCTCTTGTAAATCAGAAGTGAAATAAGACTTCAGATTTCAGCACCTCTTAAAAAACAAACGCCACCAAACTGTATTTCAAGTTCAATTTTGTCTTTATATTCTTTTTGAAATAAAAAGATCATAGCGTTTAACATTTTGTGCATTCGAGTCAAATAAATACGTTGTAGCGTGTAGTCGGGAATCTTTTACTTGTTATTCACATTGTTTTCAATTGTACGATGCAAAACGAAAATGTGAGTTACGAAGGACTTGTATAACTCCACGACACTGCAAATGCATTTTCATCTGTCAATTTTGTTTACTGATATTGTACGAAAACATCAGTGAAGTCGTTATTAAATTGATTGAACATGTGGGGTACCAAGATACAAGTGTATGATCAATCCAACGGGTATACCGTCCACGTTGACATTAATGAAAGGTCAAGAACCCTACGTGTAGCACATCTACACATCTAGATTGAACTTAACGTATATTGGTCCCAATAACAGATCCGAGAATCTCGAACAAGACATACGTTATCATAACAAATCCTTTTCAAAATAAGCACAATCATCCCTACCTGTCGGCATAAGTCTACCCCTGGTCAAATCAAAACTGATATATTAGTCTTGACGACCAAACCCATTTTGGCGTAATACGTAATTAAAAGGTAAGAAGGTGATCATGATCCTTGCAAAGGAATGAAAGGTTTGGGGTTCGAGTTCGAACACCACACACCTCAGACACTCATTAATTCATCACGGATACACAGATAATGGGACCGTAGAAAGAGGTATAGAAATCACCTGTTCCAAGTTCTAGCGTCTCATCATAGCCACCAATCATATAAAGGGTTGTGTTCACGTGAAACCAAGAGTTTTCCGTGAGACCCGTATGACTAATTTATGTTCATTGATCAACTTTATAAGCTAATGATCTAATGGTCTAAAGTTGCACGGTGACAATTTTGTGATTATTGAGAAGTCTCGTGGCGTTTATGGATGTTCAGATTGTAGATCTAATCCAAGGGTTGAAAATTGGTCTTACGGGTCTCACGAAAATCTCTTGGTCTCACATGATCCCAAATTATCATATAAATACACAGAAAGTGAGCATGAATTAAATAAATTTAAAATAACTGAAAATCTAATGTGTTGTGTGACAGAAATGAGAGGTGTGATTCTAAGACGGGTGATATTAACCGTAGACTATCCATCAAACGTTTTGGCATTAAAGGACCGTCTAGTAAAAAAATTGAGCAAGTACTAATCAGGTAAAATACTATTCCAAGTAGCCTATTCATTCTTATTACCAGGTCGGTATCTCGGTCTGCAACATTTGTTGATCAGAAATTGTTGAAACAATATCATCTCTTATCTGATTCGTATTATTTATCTGATTAAGAAATTGTTTACCAAATGCTTATTTGGATAAGCGCTTACCAAAGTCAGATTACCTTACTGGATGAATATGGAAATGACCAAAAATCTTACCCGGTAAGAGCGAAGACAAAGGACCAGGAGACTTATCCGGTAAGTGATGACGACAACTCTTACCACGGTTAACTCTTACCAGGTAAGTTTTTACATATGATTTCGTTTTGGTAGACTAAAATTTTATACGGTAAGTAAACGATAATATTGAATTTTACCATTAAACGCTCATCGGGTAAGTGTTTAATCAAATGACATTTTACTTCAATTTCTCCACCTTTAATTTGTTTTATACACTAAATCTCTTTTCAAACATCTTTTATAAAAACTAGGGTTAATAAAAGGTAACATCACTTCATCTTTACCGTCCTAAACACAGCGCAGCTTTAACGTCCAACCGCCATGCATAACCACCGTTCTGCAACCTCCAGACGTCGCACGGCGCCGTCAGGGACGACGGCGACGAGCTACTTTCAGTCCCCCACGTGACCTTCACCTTGCACGTGAACGCCGGAAGAGTCACCGGCATCCTCACCCGATTGAATTTCTTCACCACCACCGTTTCGTCTGAACCACCGCCCACTGTCATCTCCCTATACGCCGTATTCGTCCACACCACCATGTCTCGACTATTTGTAACGAACGACGGACACGTGTCCATCTCCATTTTCATTGCCGCCGGCTCGTCTGTAAACCCTACTCCGCCACCGTTCGCCCACGTCTCCGTCACGCATTCCACCGTCACAACGGAAATTACTTGCGGTGGTGGTGACATCATCACAACCGCATGATCCGTAACAGAAACCACGTGACTCGCCGCTCCCTGCACGTGACCATAACAAACTGTTTGTTTGTTGTTTAAGTTGAACGTGATCGGTGATAACAGATCTGGATTTTCACTCTCTGAATTACTCCTTGCCGGTAACTTCTCTTTCCGATCCGGCAACAAAGACAAGGTAACCACCTCATCTCCACCACCGGAAACTGAAGACGATGACGGTACCGAAACCTTCATTTTCTTCGAAACTGTAGTATTTGCATCCTTCTTAGTTTGTTTTCCCTTACCTCTAACGTACTTTCGCTTGCATCGTCGAGTTCCGCCATAACCTTCGCTGTTTTCCATGGTGGAGCAACTAGAACCAGATCCAGCGGCCATCGGCTTCGGCGCGATCGGCCTGAACTTGAGCATTATCCTCTCTACCTTCGATATACCATAGCTAATCTCACCACCACCAACACCAACACCAGCACCACCACTGCCGGAGTATCTAGCTATACAGCAACCACCTGTACCATTCATCTTCTTCCCACCTACCGATTTAGGTATACTCTCTGACGCTATACATAAGACTTAAAGAGGATGGTAATGGTATACATATAAAGGAATGAGATGTCTTTTCAAACTCATTCATCGGTTTCTAATAAAAGGTATTTAAAAATGTGATGCAGCTTAATTTTATTGATTGAAACATAAATAAGACGCCAGACAACAGATTTTGTTCTATCTTGTTTAGTGACAGCCAAAAACCGGTTCCGGGCCGGGCCGGGCCAGGCCAGGTCGAGTCGGTCCCAAATTTTGTCATGACCGGTCCTGGTTTCGGTCGAAAATGGTAAAACCGGTCAAGGTTATTCACAATTGGTCCTTGGCCGCCGGTCCCGGTCCCAACTAGTCCTGCCCATTAAAAAATAATTTTTTTAATTTTTTAATGATATATATTTTTAATACATTATAAATTTTGTAACTAGGTCACTTAAATACACTTTAACAATACATTTTATTATAATTAAAATTATATTGTCTTTCAAGAATTTATTATAAATACATTTCGGGCCGGGCCTTAACCGGTCCCATAAAATCGACAAAATCCATAACCGGATGTAACCGGCGGTCCCGGGCCGGGCCGGGTCGGTTTTGCCATCACTAATCTAGACACATATGATTAGAACAAAAAAAAAAAAGTGTGGAAGCTTTTTAGGGTTTTATTTCGTTTGAGTTATTAATTTATCAATTTTGTCTCGTCTCCTTGATTTTTGTTTTATCCATTAATTTTGCTTTCCCATTGGCCAACAAGTTTTTGGATTGTTTTAATATGTCCTACAAATATACGAAACGCACAGGTCCAGTATATTATTTATGGTGACGCACGTATTATTTTATAAATTATTACATCAATTTTTTTGTCATATTTGTTACAATTCTATAAGTTTTCTTATTTAATAAAGAGTAAATTGCATGAAAAGATAACGTATTTTAACTTGATTTTTTATTTTAGATAACGTATTTCAAAACCTTTTATTTTGATACCTAAGATGTAAATTTTTAACTGTTTAGTTTTTAACCGGTTATCCGTGTACTTAAATGTTTAAAACTTTACATCATAGATACTAAAATAGAAGCTTTGAGAATACGTTACCTTAATTAAAAATCAAGTTAAAGTATGTTACTTTTTAATGCAATTTACCTTTTGATAAAATGCACCTAACAATTATAAACCCTTTTATAATTTATTAAATAGGTCTCATTTTTCTTTGAAGCTTTATGTGTTTTTTTAATCACAATCTGGATTAACATTAGCGTTTTTTTGATAATATTAATTATTAATAAAAATTAATTATTATTCCGAATATTAAAAGTGTCTGAAAAATGATTATTTTTATTAATATAAAGTGTACAAATTAGTTATTTTCGTTAATTTCTCTAATTTTTGATCAGATGTCCATACACCTTGTTGGTACTTCTAAATTTTTATCAGATTTAGGGGTCGTTTACTAAACAGGACTTTATGCATAAAAAAAAATGGTTTTTAAGAGTTTTTCCTAAATGTTTTATAATATAGTATAGATAAGTTTAAAGGACTAAAAATAAAATGTCATATCTTAAACTGTTGTAACGAGTTTATAGGAGGATTTTGAACGTTGTAACAGATTCTTTAAAATGAACTGTTATATCAGCTATTTCATACAACATTTGAAAAAGTGTTAATAGTTAACATAAACGTCATATAAAATTATGGATTTATAGGACATTTCTCAAAAGTGTCCTGTAAAATAACTAAATATGGCACTTTACGTTAAATAGTCCTAAAAAACTTATTACGACGCTGTAAAACAAGAGATAAACTTATTATAAGAATTTTAGATATTAATATAATTGTTCTTATAAACTTAAGTCCTATAAAACTTTATATTAAAGACACTTAGGGACCATTTACCAAACCCTTACATGGATAAATGTTTACCGGCAAAATTCAATACCATCAATTACCTATCAGACAAAATTTTAATCCATCAAAACGGTACCATATGCGACAATTTACCCTGTAAGCGCTAACCGCGGTAATAGTCATTGTCATCACTTACCGAATGAGATTCTTGGTCCTTACTTTTGCTTTTACCAGGTAATATTCTTGGTCCTTACCATATTTATCCGGTAAGGTAATGTGGCGTGGTAAGTACTTACCCGGATAAGATTATGGTAAACGATCCCTTTAATATTTTTAGAATATTTAAATTTAAAAAAAAGCTAATTACCAAGGAAAAGAAACTATAATTCTTTAAAAACAAAATTAGAATCTTGCTAAAAATGGTAAGCATTCTTGCATCATAATCTTTCTAAAAACAACAAAAAGTTAGAAAAAGTATATTTTGATTATTCGGAATCATACAATAAAAGTGATTTTGATTCTGGGGTCGTTTACCAAACACTTATCCGGTAAGTCTTTATTGGTAAAGTTTAACATTATCATTTACTTACCGGGTAAGATTTTAGTTCATCAAAACGGTATCGTATGCAACAATTTACCCGGTAAGCTCTTACCATGGTAAGAGTCGTCGCCCTCACTTACCGGGTAAGACTCTTGGTCCTCGTCTCGCTCATACCGGGTAAGATTCTTGATCCTTACCATATTAATCCGGTAAGGTAATGTGACTTGGTGTTCACTTACCTGATTAATCGTTTGGTAAACAGCCCCTAAGATGAATTATAGTTAATTTAACATGAGGATGTCTTTACCAAATAAGCTCTTATCGGTTGTCAATTACTTTAACAATTGAGCACTCAAGGACCAAGAACCTAACTCGTAAGTAGAATAGCAAGGATCGAAAATCATATGCTAAATGAGGTAAAAAAAATTATACCCAGTAATCGTTTATCGGGTAAAATATGTTTACCAACAATCCATAAAAGACTTGAACATATGATCTCACATATGAAAAGTAATAAACTAACCAACAAACCAGTGGCGTAGTAGTTGAGATCCTGATGAATATGATATAATATTTCATCTGTTAAGGATTCTGTTATAAACGTACAAGAAAATTGTAGCCACTAAATTTATCGTGACTCATTTTTACCGTCAGTTTATCTAAGGGGCTGGTTGGTAGTTGCTGAATGATTTACTGCATAATAATTAAGTGGTCAGAATGATTAAAAGACTCTTATGATATAGTGCAAAATGAAATATAATTATTTGATAATTGTTTACAATAAAATTATAATGCTGAAATGGTTAATAAAGACACAAGATACAAAATCATTCCTAAATTTTTTAAAACCATTAAATAATAGATTTTTTTGTCAAATAAAATTCACCTTTTAAAAATTCAAATATTATCTCCTAATAAAACTCGTAAGAAGTAAACAAAAAACCGGATTAAAAAACGGTTTGGATGTTGGAAAAGTATTCTGATCTTATCATTGGTGATATAAAGCGATACCTTAGATATAGGCCGCGTGTATAAGAGACATATGACACGTGTCCACGACACCTTTACTGAACCGGCGGGAATTTAGTTAAAAGTTGATTGGCTAAGACAAAACGTGTCATTTGCTAACCTATTTTCACGCTTTATTGTACCAAACGGTCCCTAACCAATCAGATCACGAGGGGTGTCCCTCACGAGGACACGTAAGTCACTGCATCTTGGATTTCACGTTTTCCTGATAAGCCAAGTTCGGGTCGGATAATCATGACACGTGGTCCACTTACATTTTAAAGGACTTCCGGTACACCGCAAGGATTCTGCCACGTGTTATGGGCATTTTGTAAACTCTTGACCGAATGTCGTAGGTTTTGGTTCTTCTGGTTTTCTTATTGTTTTATTTTCGTCCCTAAAATTTCTCAGACTAAACAACAAGAAGTTATATATTTGGTTTGAACTTGACTTTAAAGGTTAAAAGTATCTGAAGATTTTAGATTTAAATTCAAAGAGAAATAAAAATTTCTTTATAACCACAAAAGTTCAAATATATTGACTCTGAAATATCTACAAAATATATGATCATTCTGAAATTAATTGGCTCGCATAGCAGTTTGAATATACAGGTTAATAAAAAAAATTAAATCTCAGAGTATTTAATATTGTTTTTCATTAATTCATCTCATTCAACTATTAGTATAAATCATGTAAAACAATATTAATTATTTATTTAATTTAATGAATATCTGGTTTAATAAATATTTCAGTTATTTATTAATATAAGTGTTGATAATTTCTCATAAAAATCTAGATTATAATAAATAAACTCTTATCATTTTGATAAATATCTCAATTAATTAATTTTTTTTATTTATATCAATGGTTAGATTTGTAAATTAAACTGTGAGATCCAATCTCAACCACAAATCAAAAAATAAACTAGAAAACTAATATTTTTGATATTTTGACTTAATTAAAGGGCATTTTAGGTATTATATATATATATATATATATTTATCTCTCCTCTGTCTCTCTCCTGCTTTCGGCTTTCGGTAAACCTTATTTCGACGAACATCACGTGATACCTAAAATACACAATATAATACCCAAAATACATACAATATAATATCCAAAACATACCAAATAAACTTCGACACGATTATGATACCAACATCATGGTATATTATTAAACTTTTAAAATTTATATTAAAAATTGAAACCATTTACTTAATTTGTATAACTGTCGCAACGGTGACGTATTGAGTGGTGACTCATTGGATAAGGACATAGATTTGCTTGGTCATAAACTGCCAAGTGCCAAGTCTTACATTCACATTTTCTAGTCGGGTTTTGGTGTTGCTCTAAATTACAATACTACCCTTCTCTCTCTCTCTCTAGAATATATAGAGAAAAATCATATTTATTATACAGATTTTTAATATTTGTCTATTAATTATAATTTTAGAGATGTACATGAATTTTAATTAGAGAAGGGTATTTTTGTCAAATTTTTATCAAGTAAAGGACATTAACTGACAATAAAGTAATGGATTCTGTTGTCGGTAATCGTTAAGCAGTAAGCATTTGATAAACGACACTTATTATTGTGTCCATTTGAATAAGAACAGAAGGTTCATGCAATCAATAGGGTTATGTTATATCAAACCAAACAGTAATTTAATAAATGAAACTGATTTCATTCTAATTTTATCTGATTATAGGACACTTGTCGTATAATAAAGTTAATACGGCATTTTATTTTAAAACTGGTCCTAGCAAAATTGTTAAAACGTCCTCAAAACCTATTGTTCTTTCTGATACGTTTGTTGTTATAAATTTAAGTCTTATAAAGTATTTTATTAAAATGTTTAATGTCCTACAAAACTATTTTTTTTAATTAACATGGATATTCAACCCGTTATGTGAACCGACTAATCTTAGGGCGACCATCCACTTCGCGGGTAGCACGGAATCACCGCATTTGAACCTTCGTGGCCATAAGAGGATTTTTATTTCTCTTTGCATTCGAACCTAGGACATCTAGACACTTTTGACCTTTGGAGCCCAAACTCAAAACCAATATCGGATAACACTAAGTGCTTTCCGGGTAATTTTTCTCACCGGATAAACATTGCAAGGGCCAAGATTCTTACTCGGTAAGAATGAAGAGTCTTATCCGGTAAGTGAGAGCGACGACTCTTATCCGGATAAGCGTTTACCAAGAAAATTGTTGCATGAAATACGTTTTGATGTAATACAATTTTATCCAGTAAAATAAATTTTAATGTTGACTCATAACGATAAATACTTACCAGATAAATATCTAGATAAACAACACTTTACTGTAGTATTAGATTAGCTTTATAAATGGAAAATTAAAAGTGGGGTCAAACATGATAATGTATAGTAAGGGCATGCTACATCAAAATATTGCCTTAATCGGAAAGTATCCCCAAAACTGTGACAGCTGTTGACGTACTACCTACCAATAAGCCATTTGTGGATTCTAGACCTCTCTTTTATTCTTTCTTTTTTTATTAAATAACTATATATTACATTTATTTTAGAGTTAGGGGTTTGATCGTTATTGAATGATTTAATATAAAATGATTAAGTGGTTAGAATGATTAAGAGGTTTTTGTAATATAGTTAAAAATGAATAATTGTTTGAGAATTGTTTACAATAAAGTTAAGGTTTTTAATAATTAAAGGAGACTCATGATACAAAATCATTCAAATGGTTTTAAAACCATTAAGAGACAAATTTTTTTTTTTGCCAAACAAGATTCACCTCATAATGATTCAGATATTGCCTCTTAATGAAACTATTAAGAGGTAAACAAACAACCACTTAGACATTGTTTGACACAGATAAGTTAGGTTTTGTTTGTTTTAGAAAAAAAACTGTTATCAACCCTTTATATCTGATTTGATAAGAGGTTGGTTATTTAGACTGTTTTTTTTTTTGGTTTTTCAGAGATGCTCATGTTTTATCGTTCTCTTATTTGGTTAAAGGTACATCAACTCCTTATTTGCCTCTTATTGTTTTTCAAATTCTCAACATCAGACGTTTCTCAATCACTTACCCCTTAATCGATCCTTAACTAGTCAATCTTCATCTTTCTCAATCGATTAACCTAAATCGCTCCGCAGTCTCAATAGATCTCAATCTATGTTAGGGACCATTTACTCGATAAGCGCTAACCGGTTAAATTTAACACTATCACTTACCTTACCGTGTAAAATTTTAGTCTATTAAAACAGCATCGTATGCAAAAAATTAACCGAAAAGCGCTAACCGGGTAAGAGTTGTCGCCCTCACTTACCAGGTAAGATTCTCAGTCATTACTTTCGCTATTACTAGGTAAGATTCTTGGTCCTTGCTATATTCATTAAGATTCTTGGTCCTTGTTATATTCATTGGTTAAGGTAAAATAACTTGGTAAACACTTACCAAGGTGCAAGCATTTGGTAAACGACCCCTTAATCGATCTCATCTCTCTATCGTTGTTCTCAACCAAGTGTTTGTAAATTGAAGTAACGAAAATGCCATCATTCTTCACCCAGGTAGATACCGTATTTCACTAAATTTGGAGATAGGGCTGCAATCAGATATCAAATTGGATGGTTTTGTGCTCCTAATGGTATTTAACTGTGATGAATTGTAGTTTATATTTTAGATGTAAATTTTGTAATATATGATGAATAAACATATAAAATTGTATAAATGTATATAAATTCAGCGTTATAATATTTTGAAGTGTAAAATAGACAGTTATGCAGACTCAGACATCTACCAGTTTATAAAAACAAACAGTCTTACTGATTATGGTTTTTCAAACTTCAGCACCACATTTTGTCAATTAGAAGTGAAATAAGACTTCAAATACAGATATATCAGACAGTAAAGTCAAATCTTAAACTTTTTATGTCATATTGATGATTCTGCGTTTTTTAAGTTGTGACTTAAAACAACAAATTTGTGTCATATATATATATATATATATATATATATATATATATATATATAATCTTTCTATTTATTGTTGAATAAGATAATGATGTTAAGAGATATATATTTATATTAGAAGAAAATCCGTAAATACTGACGGTGTCGTTTCCGGCAAATAATAAAGTTTATAATTGATGCCTATTACCTTCAGGCTCGTTCTTGACATTTTTAGGCCCTGGACGAACATAAAAATAGGGGCCCCACTGCAAGAAACAAGGCTTTTAGCAACCACTTTTGTTGTCGCTAAAAGTCCGTTTATCATTAGAAATAGTATATAACAACATGTCGTCGTTATAACTTGTGACACATGTCATCGCTAAAAGGYGCATCGTCAAATCTCACTTTTCTTGTAGTGACCTTCGGTAAGTACGAAAAARAATTCAATAAATGTTTTTCATTAGTATAAAATTGAGTACAAAAAATGCTAATAATTTACAGAGTAAAGAAATCTTATTTATCTTTATTATAGATATACAAGAGAGTACTTAAATTTACGTACTTCTTATTAGGTAATTTTAAACCAAGAGTATATAAACTATGGTTGATAAATTTTTATAAAACGTAAGAAATTTTTACTTTATAACAAGAAATATGTGTTATTTTGATACAAAAAGAGAATTCGTGTTAATGAAATAATTGTGAGGTCAATGAGAGATCAATAATAAAGAAGATTATCAAAGTCTTCTAGACAAGTAGACAAATGAAGATCAATAAGAATATGAAAGAAAAGATGATCTATTAAAATCTAGTAAAAATAAATAATGAATTAAACATATAATATGCAAGCTCAACAAATGATTGTTTGAACACTTAAATAGAATCTTGTGGTGTAGTGGAATCCCAATGAAAGATACATAAGTCAAACAATTGATGAAAATATTTAAATTCTATTTCCTTTTTTTTTTTGCTCAACTAAAATAAGATTTTAATATTAAAAGTTTATGGAACATGACATATATAAGGGACATTACTAAATACATCTAGTAGAAAAAATTTATTGATTAATCACAAAACCATGAAACACGTCATAAATCATAAGAACAATAGATTAATTGTCTAAAAAAAAGTAAAATATTTTATGTAGAAGCAAAAATAGATAACAATAGTCAACAAAAACAATTAGAACAGTATAACCAAATAGCAATAGTCAATAAAAATAGAAATTGATAAAACTATCTAACGTTGAATTGTTGAAGCACGAAAATAGTGAAGCATATAGAGATAGCAATAGCCAATATCATTGGACCTTGGTGGAGATAAAAAAAAAATTAGAGGGGCAATAAACAATAACTTATAATGAATGACCAATTAATTTTGTTTATTTTCTTCTCCAATGTAATTAGTTGATATATTTTTGGGCCCTTATTATCTATTAAATTATTTTTCTCTCTTATTATATGCTACAATTTTTTGGTTTCGTTAATTTATTAAATTCTTTTAGACTACTATATATTTTAAGGAGAAATTTGGGCCCCTGATATTTTTGGTCCCTGGGCGTACGCCCGTGTCGCCCTCCCCCAGGGACGGCCCTGATTACCTCTAAAACACAACAACTTGTGATAGTGATAGGTAGGGTCGTCTCCTCAGGGACTCAGTGTTAACCGTCAGTCAAGACGTAATCACTTGCTACTTATAATCATATTTTGAAACAGAAATTGAACTTACAAATGGTAAAAATCAGTAAATGACGAAGAACCCTAGGAACATTCTCCAAAATCGACTCCAATCTCCTTGAAATTCCGAAAATCGGCTTTAGATGTTCTCTCTTTCCAATCAGTCGATTAAGAAAGTTGGTTCCTCCCTCCAAACGACGGTTTTAGAACTAATTTTTATACTTCCTCTCATGAAACCATTCAAAATGGGACGTGGCCACTCGTACCAATAGACTACGTGATTAATGACATGACTACTTATTTTTCAGATACAAATAGTAGTCTTTTTTATGTGTTTGTTCGAAAATTTATTCGATCCTTTTTTAATAAAGCTGGTGATCCAGCCCGTACAGTAACCTGCACCCGCTATTTTTTATACCCGAGGCTTATTTCTTTCAACGAGCATTCTCAATAGCATGCCTTGAAGAGGACTCGAACCTCTACGCTCTTTAGCACGAGATTGGACCATAAACGAAAACGCCCACTAAATCGATCACAAGAATACCATCTATCCGCTATAAAAGTGAGACCAAACCACAAGGGTGGTGTCTGATTGGTTTGAGCTTGACTACAAAAGTCAAAAGTACCAGGAAGTCTCAGGTTCAAATCCAAAAGCAAAAATAATAATCCCCTTTTGACCATAGAGGTTCAAATACGATGACTCCGGACTATCTGCAAAACAGATGATCGTCCTAGGATTAATTGACTAACATAACAGGTTGGATATCCAGGTTGATAAAAAAAAAGTGAGACTAATTTATTCAGCTTCAGTAGCAACAAAAGCATTCCAGAAATATAACAAAGCAGGAGATGATGGCATTACATTCATAAACCATTATTACAAACATCATCAATTATTTAAGCTAAAATAAGCATCCATGGCTGAATAACTCAGACAACAAGCACAATCTTCCACAGATATACAGCCAACAAGAAAAACCCTGCAAACCCATCACGACCGCCATTAAAACCGGCTTTAAAGCTTCGATGATCCTCTGGGATGATGAATCACGATGTGATTGTAAGCATTTAACGTCAGAAAATCGTCGAGCACCGGTGCCGTACATTGTCGACTGAAAATCTTGCAAGCCTCCTTATACATTCCCTTCTTGAACTTTTCTCGGCCAACTTCCCGTTCTATTCTCGCCATTTCTTCCTCCACCACCTTCCCGAAAAGCTCCGGGCTCACCCGCACGCCGACGCCATCACCGTCCAACTCCACTCGGTATTTCAACCACTGCCAGTTCTGGACTCGGCTGATCTCGGCGGTGGCGGCGTCTTCCATGAGGTTATACAGCGGGACTGAACCGGTTCCAGTGAGCCAGGCGGCGAGGTATTGGATCCCGACTCGGGTGTTTAACCTAAGACCCTCCATGGTTCGAACCCCGCGGGGAATCTGCAAGAGGTCGTCTTCGGTTAAGTTAGCTGCATCTTCGCGTTTCATGGTTTCGATTAGGTTCAGAGAGTTGTTCATGTTGGCGGTGAAGACGTCCATGATCGCCGGAATCAAGCCGGGATGTGCTGCCCACGTCCCGTCGTGCCCGGCTCGAACCTCTCGCAGCTTGTCTTTCTTCACGAGCTCCAGTGCCGCCTCGTTTGCTGCTGGATCGTCCCTGATCGGAATCTGAGCCGCCTACACCAAAATTGAGTTTATGGTATAAGCTTATTATAACACTTTTAGATAAGACGTTTTATTTTTTTTTGCTGGCGTCTTATTTTATTAAGACGCTTAAACCCTTTAGGCGTCCTTAAAGAATGAAAGGATTGATAATTCTTTGCCAATTTCGTGATTTCAAGACGACCCAAATTACCGAAATTTAGAAACTACATACCATTCCTCCCATGGCGTGGACGCCTCGTCGGTGGCAGGTTCTGATGAGTAGATCGGAGTAGCTTCTCATGAAGTGTTGGCCCATACCAACGAGGACTCGGTCCGGTAGCAACCGGTCAGGGTGCGCTTGAAATGTTTTGACGTAGCTAAAGATGTAATCCCATCTTCCGCAGTTCAAACCGACGGAATGATCCCTTAATTCATAGAGAATTTCATCCATTTGAAACACTGCTGGTAGTGTCTCGATTAGAACCGTTGCCCGGATGCTACCTTTTTCGATCCCGGCCATTTTTTCCGCCCTCTCAAACACGTTGTTCCATATCCTCGCTTCCCTGCTCGCAGTCGAATGTCCGTTAGCAAAGCCAAAAAACATTTAGGGATTAACTAGGTCGTATCACACAATCAGTTTTACAAGATGTTAAATATGTCTGATTTATGGAATTCAAGTTTATATAACTAAACAATTGTGAGTTGATTCCTATTTTGGGTAACATACTTTTAAAACTTCAATTTTGGTACCTAAAATGTAAAATCTTAAACATTTAAGTACCCGGATAACTGGAGATAGCATAACCGGCCATCATGCTGATATAACGAGTGATTTGGTATCCAACTCAGTACTATTTGCTGATATGGTTAGTGACATGGATTTTTTTTGTCTAAAATTAGTCTTTTTTTAATCTAAAATTAGTTATCAATCAGTTACACAGGTAATAAAATGTTTAAAACTTTACATCTTAGGTACCAAAATATAAGTCTTAAAAATACGTTACCTAAAATAAGAATCAAGTTAAAGTACGTTATTTTTTTCATGCAATTTACCCTTTTTTTTATTAAGAGTTCTTTCACAAATTTACGTACTCGATTGTGGATGTTTTAAAAGTGTCATAAAAAAACTTATTAGAATGTGTAATTATATTCAAACATCCTGTTATAACACTTAATTTTACATATGACGTACAGTTGTTCAATGATATAAACTAAAGTTCTATAAATAACCGATTAGAGACATTTGAACGTATTTTACACCTTATAAAGCCCAATTCCATTATAGTGATCAGACCGAACCGAACCGAACCGAACCGACCATTAAATAATTACCTGGAATTTTCCATTTTTGGAAGATAGAAGAACGGGCCGTATCCTTGGCCTTGTGTTTTACGGAATGCCGCATGGTTGTGATGGAAGTAAAGGCCGAAATCCACAAGGCAACCGATCGCTGGTTCACCGTCAATGAAAATGTGAGACTCGGGTAGATGCCAGCCTCTGGGACGAACAAAAAGCTTCGCGATCTCGTCGTTGAGCTTGTAAACCCGATTTCTAGCCTTATCTTCAAAGCTAATTGTTCCATTAACAGCATCCTTTAAGTTCACTTGGCCCTTCATTAGATTCTCCCATGTTGGTGATAATGCATCTTCAAAATCAGCCTGTTTAAAATCACCCATGAATATTTTATTTTATTTCTTTACCAAACGGTTTTTGTCTAGTGGTATGTGAGTCTTTAACCTCCTAGAAGGTCAGAGGTTCAAACCTCACCAAAGGTGAGGAGAGTGTGTTAGTTTATTTGTTTTATTTGCCGTATATAAATATTATATATCTATACTATATTATAAAGCATTTGATAAAAACTCTTAAAACCCATTCTTTAAGCATGAAGTACCGTTTATTAATGCATATTACTTAAAATTTAAGATCACAAGTAATTGTGCGTAAGTACAACTTATTAAAGCTCAATTTCTGAATTCGTATAACTAATTGCAGATAAACATAATCATATACACGATAAACATCTCATTTTAAATATAAAAAATCTAAAATATAATTAAGATAATCATTGAGTTATAACATAATCATCTTTATAAAAATTATATTGTTAAGCCAAAAATAAATTACTTCGCTACATAAATTAGATTATAATAAAAATTTGCATTAAAGAAATTGTACAAAAAAATGAAAACATGTAAATAGTTAATTTGATAGTAATATCAATATATTTTTTCAAATTTTTATGATATCTTCAAATTTATTTTTATTCAAAAGTAAAAATATTAATATTCATAAAATTATATAAACCGTATTATATTAACAGAGACAAAAAAATAAAACGAAACACTAAAATAAAGATATATCTCGCTACATTGTGCGAGTACCCTTCTAGTACTTCAAAAAAAAATATATGTATTTTATTTTTTCAACATTTGTAATCGTGATTCTTTAAAATTAAAACGTTGGATAACGTTAAACTTGTCAATAGTCGAAAACTAAGATTCACTGTGATAAATTTAGGTTTATAAGATGCTTAAAATGTTTAAACGTCTTAATAGCATAATTTATAGGACTTAAGTTACAATAACAAAAGTGTTATAACAGGTTTATAAGATTTTTTTGAGTATTTTAACAAATGTTTTAGGATGTTTTTTAAATAAAATATTGTATTAATTATTAATACGACAATACTATTAGAAATATTGTCCTACAAACACAGGTATTCTATAAAAAAGATGGGTCCCGTAACACTCCGATCGTCTCTTAAAACTGTTACATTAATAATTATCCTTTAGAAATATCACATTAACTTTTGTAATTACCGTCTATGTAAATGCATATGGTCCATCAAAAATTACTGATCTGCAAACATAACGCTGTACATTTGCACCACTTTATTTTATAATTAGATCAAATCATGCATTAAAAATGTAAAAAAAAAAACATATTTAGCTACCACCTGCATATGTGATCACGTGTAAAATCAAACCAACCACAAGGTTGACACCTGATTGGTTTGAGCTTGACTCTAAAGGTCAAAAGTGTTTGATTGGTTTGAACTTGGCTCCAAAGGTCAAATGTGTCAGGAGGTTCCAGATTTAAATCTAGTCACGGAGGTTCAAATACAGTGACTCCGGATTACGTGCAAAGCAGGTGGTCGCTTTGAAATTAGTCGGCTCGCATAGCGGGTTAGATATCCAGGTTAATAAAAAAAGTGGACATCTGATTCGTTTGAGCTTGGACTCGAGCTGGAGGTCACAAATTTAAATCCAAGGAGAAATAAAAATCTCCTTGTGATTATGAAGATCAAATGCAATGACTCTGGACTACGTAGAAATCAGATGATCATTTTGATATTAATCGGCTCGTATAACGAGTTGGATATCTAGGTATAATAAAATAGATAAAACCATATGTTTAAATAATGACATGCAGGGTTCATTGCAAACAACAAAACTGCTAAAACACGAAATGCATGATGGAACGAAGTGATGACTCACCATGAACACTTTGGCTCCAGAATTCAAAGCATTAATAATCATCTTCCTTTCCACCGGACCTGTTATCTCCACTCTCCGATCAGCCACCGCCGGCGGCACCTCCGCACACATCCAATCTCCATCTCTGATTATCTTCGTTGCCGGATCAAATCCCGGCAACCCACCGCCGTTATACCTCATCTTTGCTTCCTTCCGGCACTCCATTGCATACTTCACATGATTCCTAAACTCCCTGTGCAATTCAGCCACAAACATCAAAGCATCCTTCGTCAGAATCTTGGCAAACTGTTGGTCAAATCTCCCTCTAATGTCTACTCCTTCAGGAACGTCGTATCCGCCGGCGACAGAGCCACCGCCGGCGATCTTTTTCATGGCGGTGTCGCCGTAATAACCCATACTCATTGCCATTTTTGTGGTGTTGTTTGGTGGGAAAGTTGGCGGTTGTTGAAGTTATGTGATGAAGATGTGGGCTTTTTTGAAGGTTTATAAAAACAAGGTGGAGGGATAAACATGGAAATGGGTTTGGATTTATGTGCGTAAGGTGATAGAATGTGACGACAGTTTGTTGATAAGATAGAGTCATCAATTTATCAATTTATTTGGGGATTTGGAGAGTTTTTGAAGTTTGTACGTTAATTAGGGGTGCTCAAAAATCCGATCAATCTAACTTAATTTAACGTAAAATAATTTAACCCAAAGTAACTTGATGTTTATTTAAGTTGTAAAATTTTTAAACCGTAGGTATTGGGTTATTATTATTTGAACCCAATCTAACCCGATGAACACGATATCCTTTTATTTCTTGGATTTAATATGATTGTTGAATTTATATTAATATATACATTAGACAATTACACTATCACGTACGCTCTTCGTATACAGATCTTTTCAATCTATTCACATCTCTATATAACTCATCCATATATATGTTCAGTAATTGTAAACATATAAACGTAAATCGAGAAAATTAACTGAATGTGATATACGTAAGAAGTATGGATAAGTTGTATCAAATGGTTGATGATGAAAAAGAAATTATGAATAGAGAAATAACATATTCAAGGTTAGAAGAATATTCTAAGTACCAAAGCATCAACCCGACCAACCCGTACGGTTTGGGTTGGGTTGGGTTAAGATTTTTCAAACCGTAACCATTGGGTTGGGTTGTTGAAATATCTTCAACCCGATCAACTCAACCCATGAGCACCCCTAACCTTAACAGAGGATGGACCCAGAAATTTTTAAACTGTGACACTATTTGATTCAGAAAATGACATTAACAGGATTCGAACTTGGGTCTGAAGTGGAATAAAAGTCTTGCAAACCATAAAATTTGTTTTTATTGTAGTTTCAAAATACATACGGTGACACACAACAAATTAATACGGTTACATCTTTCATGAACCTAAATATTTTTACCTTTCAACGGAGGAATAAGACAATGGCATGTGCCGCCGTAACCACTATACTAGGTTTGTCCCTGCTTAGAACTACATTCATTCAAATAATATACCATATTGTGTATCGTTTTGTTAACCATTAGTATAAATTCACATGTGATTTGGTTGTTTTTTGTATCTTTTTCGTTTGTTTGTTATTGTTCTCGTTTGAACATCCTAAATCTTTCAATTATTCATCTAAAAATAAATGTTCCAAATTAAATACACAAGGGGATTTTTATTCCTACTTAGATTTGAATCTAGAACCTCATGATACTTTTGACCATTGAAGTCAAGCTCAAACCAATCAAACACCACTCTTGTGATTTACATGACGATTTTACCTCCAATAAGAGAAGTAAAATTTCTACACCTCGTAATCAACTATCGAAAATGGACATTTATTATAGAACAGACTACAAAAATATAAATACTTATTTTAAACGGTATGTGAGATTCTAAATTGGTTGGAGAACAAAACAAATATTGTCTCAATGTATTTTTAGAAGTTAACTATATATGTAAATAAAATGATAAATTGCATGAAGAAGTAACGTACTTTACTTGATTCTTATTTTGGATAACGTAATTTTAAAACTTCCATTTTGATACCTAAGATGTAAGTTTTAAACATTTAAGAACTCGGTTGAAATATTAACTGATTACCATGCTGATGTGGCGAGTGATGTGATATCCAATTCAATATTATTTGCTGAAGAATTAACCGGATACCGCATCACTCGCCACATCAACATGCTAAACAGTTAATGATTCAATCGGTTAACTAGGTACTTAAATGTTTAAAACTTTACATCTTAAATATTAAAATGATAATGTTAAAAATACGTTACTTTTTTATACAATTTATCATAAATGAAATTTATACACTTAGGGTCGTTTACCTAGATGTTTACCCGGTAAGTGCTTAACGTTAGGAGTCAACACTATAATTTATTATATTGGGTAAGACTGTAGTACATCAAAACGTATCATATGTAACAATTTACCTGATTAGCGTTTATCTGGGTAAGAGTCGTTACCCTCACTTACCAGGTAAGACTTTTCATCTTTATCATCGCTCTTACCGGGTAAGATTTTTGGCCCTTTCATGTTCATCCGATGAGAAAAATTACCCAGTAAGTACTTACCAGGTAAGCGTTTAATAAACAACCCCTTAAATATACTTAACTTATTTTTCTAAAAATTCAATAATTTGATGAAATGATTGTATTTTTTCCATTGGGAAATGTGGAAGAATGGATAAGAAACATGGAATTGATGATGTCATCCCATGCTTTCATATTTTTCCTTTTTTTTTTATTCTTGGGGTTATTATCCCCTACGCCATACCTCTTAAATCATTTTAATATATACAATTTTCCCTTCAAAATTATAATATAAACCAATTTATTTTTATCTATACTATATTATAAAGCATTTGACTAAAACTCTTAAAAACTCTTAAACTCTTAAAACTCTTAAACTCTTAAACTCTTAAACTCTTAAAAACTCTTAAACCCGTTCATCCCTATCCGATTTCATCCCATATCTAAATTCGTGTAACTAACTGCAAATAAACACAATCAAATACAGGATAAACATCTCATTTTAAATATAAAAAATCTAAAATCTATACTATATTATAAAGCATTTGACTAAAACTCTTAAAACCTCTTAAACTCTTAAAACTCTTAAACTCTTAAAAACTCTTAAACCCGTTCATTCCTATCCGATTTCATCCCATATCTGAATTCGTGTAACTAACTGCAAATAAACACAATCAAATACAGGATAAACATCTCATTTTAAATATAAAAAATCTAAAATATAATATTAAGTACTAACAGAATACTTAATTATTATCTTTATAAAATATTATATTATTAAACCAAAAATAAATTATTTCATTATTAAACTTAAATTAAATTATAATAAAAAAATAAATTA
>NC_037533.1:18845802-18850397 GCF_001531365.2 Cynara cardunculus var. scolymus | reverse complement strand
CATATTATAATATCGACTGAGATAAAGAAGAAAATGAAATATTAAAATCATGATGCATCTCGCTGCATTGCGCGAGTACGCTTCTAGTAGATTTAAAATATCAATAACACATTTTGACAAATCATTTTTATTTTAATATTAAGAAATATATTCTTAACAGTTTTATATAAAAATATTTTTATATGTTAATTACATGTAAAATTAACGTACTTTAATTTTGGTCTTATTTTGAGTAACATACTTTCAAAACGTTTATTTTGGTACCTAAGATGTGAAGTTTTAAACATTTAATTATCTGGATAACCGGTTGAAGCATTAACATGTTATCATGCTGATGTGACGAGTGATGTGGTATCCAACTCAGTATTGTTTGCTGACGTAGTTAATGACATGATTTTTTTAAAATCAAAATTAGTATTCAACCGGTTATCCGGATACTTAAATGTTTAAAATTAGTTGAGTTGTCATCAATGGCTCCTGCTTGGAAGCTCTCTTTTAGTCGGAGAAGTGCTACCTGTCAACTCATCGAAGTTCCGTATCGAGTTGACTTAACTCAACCGAGTTGAACTCGGACTCGAACTTGGGCCGGCTTTGATTGAATGTGGGCCGAAATGACAATAACTGGCCCAAACCAATAAATGAAACAAACATTTAGTGCTTGAACGAAAGCCCATTATCCCTACTGTCTATCCATCACTATCGTCCACAAATGAAGGCCCATTCCACTATCGATGACGATGACTGTTGATGCTCGTCGGGATTTCATGATTCATGCTCCGGTAAAGACCTTTTCATTGATCTTCTACCTCTAATAAACCCTAATTTGAGATGTGGAATGACGAAGACGATCACCGACTATTTTTTGTTCTTTTTGTGGTCTCTATCTTTCATCAAATTCACATACTGCATCGAATCCTTCTGTTTTTCATGATTTTCCGTCGTATTGTTTATGCTAGTTCGCATTCAACGGAATCTGCATTTGTGATTTGGAGCACTTAGCAATTGTATTTGCTATTTGATGTGTGAAATAACGAAGAGGATGATTTATTGATTGCTCCTTTTTGTCTCACTTTGTGATCAAATTCACCGACTGCATCGAATCCAATTGATTTTTGCTATTTTCCATCGTATTTTTACTCTAAGTTCGCTTTGAACGGAAATTGCGTTTGTGATTCAAGTATAGCAATTGTATTCGTTATTTTGATGAGTGGAGTAACGAAGAGGATCACCGACTTGATTTCTCGTTTTTGTCTCTCTCGTTATCAAATTCACTACTCCGTTGAATCTAATAGAGTTTTGCGATTTTCCATCATACTGTATGCGTTAGTTCGCTTTGAAATATACCAATCGTATTCGCTAAATTCCTCCAGGTTTATCGAGTATAATTTCAATCGTCTAAGCTCTGACAATCAATTAGGGTTTCATATTAAATTTAGGGCGTTCTATCGGTGCTCCTTCACATCAGGCGGCAAACGGTGTTCAAAACGATAGATATTGAAGATTCCATCGTATTTTTACTCTTAAGTTTCGCTTTCAACGGAAATTGCGTTTGTGATTCAAGTGTAGCAATTGTATTTCGTTATTTTGATGAGTAGAATAACGAAGAGGATCACCGATTGATTGTTCGTTTTTTTGTCTCTCTCGTTATCAAATTCAAATTCACTACTCCGTTGAATCCATTAGAGTTACGATTTTCCATCATACTGTATGCGTTAGTTCGCTTTGAAACGTACCAATCGTATTCGCTAAATTCCTCCAAGTTTATCGAGTACAGCTTCATTCGTCTTCTGACTAAACAACTAGGGTTTCATATTAACTTTTGGCAGCAAAAGGAGTTCAAAACGACAAGATATTGAAGATCGTTTTTGATCTCCAAATTCGCTAGAAGATGATATCGAGCAATTTCAACTGCTGCAGGTATGATCTCATTTGAATGTCAGATAAATATAACTTAAAACTTGTTAGGTTGTTGGAGCCCTTCAGTAGAAGGGACTCTCCAAAAATAGGCGTATGCCACTGTGTGCGGCGAGCACACGGTATTCTTTAGTAAAAGGCGAAAGAATAGTTCGCTTTGTGCTCACCGCGTGGCTGCGTGATTTTCCGTCTTCCTACACCCTTTCATTATATGGTCGCCTCCTCTGCCTCTTCTCTTTCTAAATCTCCGATGTGGGATAACCCACCTTTCACTTTCATCCTTACCTTATTTCTCTTCTTTTCCTTTTATCTCTTTGTAACCACATTTTGATTCTGAATATTCCGAAATAATCAGAAACGTAATCATTTTATCCAAAAAAAAATTAAAATTGAATATTGCAATTTAAATTGTAAGAATCAATTTAAGTAAAAGAATTAGAACAAATTTTATGAAAAGGTAACTTATTTTAACTTGGATTCTATTTTGGTTAACATACTTTTAAAACTTTTATTTTGATATCTAACTTGTTGAAACATTAACCGGTTATAATGCTGATGTGACGAGTGATGTGGTATCCAAATCAGTATTATTCGCTAACATGGTCAGTGACATGAACTTTTTTGATCAAAAATTAGTTTTCAACCGGTTACCGGAGTACTTAAATATTTAAAAATTTACATCTTAGATACAAAAATAAAAATTTTGAAGTATGTTACCCCACATAGAAATTAAGTTAAAATATGTCACTTTTTCATAGGATTTGACCAAGAAATTATATCATTTAATTGTTCGAATACTTTTCATTAAGGTTTATTTTTTTTGGTTTTTAGGTGAAATGCGGATTTTTCTTTTTCACAATTCTATGTATAACAAAATGTTAAAAATATATTTCATATCTATTTTGATGGGTAATTTGTTGCTTTATCTTTACATCAAATATGGATGTTAAGTATTTTAATCAAATATAAGCCGAAAAATTATTGTTATCAAATAGTAGAAGATCAACAGATTAACAAGCAATGTTGAATATATGTTTTAATGGTATTTTTTACTATAAATATGTTATTGTGTTTCAAAATATTAAAAAAATAATCTTAAAATAAATTTAAACATGAAAATTAAACTAATCATACATCATAAATTAATTTAAATATAATTTTATAATTAAAGTATTAATAAATTATAATAATCAAAATACCATTCACAATAAAATAAATAAATAATACGTAAATATAAGACTGGAAGGATAATTTGTGAACTAGAAATATATACACCACCAAATTTCATGTTATATTATTCACCAACTCCAAAATAATGTGAGATTTAGTATTGATCAAAGTTATTTGATGTTAATTGTTTAAGAAATGCTTTAGAGCATTTTTAGGAAGTGTAATGTCTAACCAACATTGGAGAGAGTTTTTATAATAATTTTATATCTTTTGAGTTTTTGAACAAAAACCCTATTTATTATATTGACTTTTTGGTTTGTAATGATATTTTGTTAGTTTTTTAAATTATATATTTGATATTTATTATAAAACTTTAATAATTATCGATGTTGGGAAAAATATACGAGACTCGTAAAAGAGGTTTTCATAATAACTATTATTATGAAGTTTTAAATATGTTTTTAATTTGATGAATTAAGAATAATGTAAGAATAAAAAGTAGATTCTTCAAAAACCTCCGTTAAAGATGCTTTAGAGACCATATAATAAAATAATATTCACTCTTTTTAAAAAAAGAATGTACTAAAACTTCAAAAAAGAATAATACTCCCTTCTTGTACATATTTCTTTTTTATTTTTTTTCCCTGACTTTTTTCTATTATTTTACTTTATTAACTAGTTGTATAGACCATAAAGATATCTAAATGATCTATTTTATTTGACTGGCCATCGTATGAAAAACTATAACCGAAATCTTTTTTATCTAGCATTAACTTCGAAAACATATTTATTTTGACTCAGAGGGCGAAATTTACTGGAAAACCGATGTGTACTAGTTATCGCTGCAAACCCCAAGATACTATTGCGGTGAGGGAGAGGAATTGCACATGTGGACGACTTCTAGCCCGGATTTTAGTTTTAGAAAGTCCAAAGAGTTTTAACAGATTTTAGAATGTTCTAGGAGTTTTAACAGGTTTTAGAATATTCAAGGACTTATTTGTTCTAAATAATTGTTGTTCAAGAACTTATAATTTCAAACACTAAAGTCAATTGAATTTCCTTAAATTTTTCCTTTTTCAAAATGTTATTTAAAAAATGTAATAATTATACATATATAAAATTGTCATTTTCATTGTAGACATTTTTTGGGAATGTGTAAAAACGTTACAAAACATATGCAAACATTCAGAAAATGATGAAACAAGACCCAACAATTAGACCTAAACATGATTTCCCTACGATTATTGGCATCTTCATTAAAATGGGTCTTATATGGTCTGGTAGAATGCCAAATGATTCATATATGTCGAGACATATCTTCTATTAGTTTTTCAGTCATGCATAAGCTGTAAATCACATACAAAATCGGGTTTAAAGACGGTAACTCCAACAAGTAATCATCTTTTACATAACGCCAACCTCTACGGCTTTTGACTTGGATCTCTTTTTCTTTTTCCGTGGCTCGTCCTCGGTTCCATCTACGGCATATGATTTGGATTTCTTTTTCTTTT
>NC_037533.1:18798360-18845737 GCF_001531365.2 Cynara cardunculus var. scolymus | reverse complement strand
CCGTGGCTCGTCCTCGGTTCCATCTACGGCATATGATTTGGATTTCTTTTTCTTTTCCCGTGGCTCATCCTCGGTTCCATCTACGGCATATGATTTGGATTTTTTCTTCTTCCGTTTAACAACGGGTGGCGACTCCTCTTCGTCTCCGTCTTTTAGCTCTTCGTCATCTTTTACCTCACTTGGAGGCAGAGGGGCCACAGAAGCAACTTCTGTTCATGCAGGTTGACATTCAAATTGTAGGTAAAATAATCGCCCTTTTTATTTCAGTTAGTCCAAAAAATATTAACTTTAAAAAATAAGTGCTACTTTCCAATTCTACAATTTCACTACTTGTTCATTCTATTATTTGCACAAAAAGTAGCTTACCGACAACCCCAACCGACCCCACACAGAACCCCTCCTTCAAGGATACTAATGTGAGGGGGCATTTTTTTGGCTCACTAGACTAGCAGAGGGGCTGGGATTGAACCAGGGACATGTCTTGTATTTGGACAATGTCACCCCACCCCTTTGCCAACTAAGTTACACTTGCTCGTTCTATTTTTTAGGGTAAATATGTCATGTAGTTGATTAAAAGATCTAATAATTACATATTTCTAAAACTGTGAGAACATTTGTATTGGGACCGAGGGAGTAATGGTGTTATGCATCGTTTCGAATATTATAAGAACGACAAAGGGGAACACAAGAATCAATTGCAGAAAGAGACTAACCTTCATCGTTAAAATGAGAATCGAAGACGACATTTGTGAGATGCTGCTTTAAGAAGACCTGCATTTATTCGATGTTGCAATACCATCAAATTAGTAGCAGCTAAAAACGACCTTATTCCAATAAAATCACAAGCAGAATAAAGCTTAATGCAACCCGAATAATTCAATTCAAATTTGAAATTAAAAGCAATCCCCATACTTCAATGCCAAATGTAGAATGAAGGGAGAATACCGTAACATGCCACAACCATTGGATCTAAAAAAACAGATAGCTCATATCCAGATTCAACGATCTTTATGATTGTGAAGTTAGTTATGGCCAAATGTAAGGGGCCGTTTACCAAACGCTCCAGTAAGCGCTTACGAGGGATCACTTACCTTGTGAACATGGTAAGGACCGACAATCTTACCCGATAAGAGGCATAGCAAGAATTCAAGAATCTTATCTAGTAAGAGGCATAGCAAGAATAAAGAATCTTACCGGGTAAGTAAGGAAGAAGACTCTTACTGGTAAGTGCTTATCGGGTAAAATAAGCTTACTAACAATCCATTTTAATGGCCGAAAATGTTACCCGATAAGGTAAGTGAGATAGCGACTCTTGCTGGTAAGCATTTACAGATTTACCCCAGTAAGGGTATGTTTGTTAGGCGCTTAATGAGCATAATGGAACTCGGCTTATTTAATCAACTATACATGACTGTTTGGTAATGCTTAATAATATAAATAATGACTTATTAAGTAAGCTTCTAGGGGGAGCTTTACGCAGAAAGCCAAGTTTTTTCCAAATATGCTCCTTCCATCTATGAGAAAACCCTCCCAAACAAAAACTTTCTCAATCTATTCAGACAGATTAATCCACAGAGATAGCTTAATCTGTATAGGACTTAATGTAAAACCAACCAAACAGTCCCTATGTGTCGGGTAAACAACCCCTAAATGTTCCTATTGTTCATAACGTTGGATTCTTCATATACATAGACATTGCACCTGCTCGAATATATACACATCTATCATCTATCCATCAAACTCTCAGGTGCAACCATGCCCTTCACAAGGGCCTGAGATAAAACAGATTTGAAATTTTCAAATATCATCCAATGAAATATGCATGTATTAGTATATACGGTATACCAACATACCGCAGAGAGTAGCTGCCTTGATTGTATATCCCAGATGCGTAAATAGCTGTCGAGTCCTACATCAAAATGTTAGCTTAGTCATACTCATATCAACGTTCTAAAGATGAAATAATCATCAAAAAACATCAGCCTACCATAAATTAAATATGATATCCTTGAATATAAACCAGAGTGCAACAGAAATATAAGCCTGCCCTGGCCGAACCAAAATGAACCCACTATATGCCCACCTGAAAGTAGGCTCTAGAAGGGGGCAGGATGTATGTAAACCTTACCTCAACCACTAGGATCGAGAGGCTGTTTCCATGAAGACCCCCGAGTTGTGCACGAAACAAAGGTGTGTGCAAGCAGGTAATATAACAGGTAATCGAGAAATACAACAGTGCATCAAAAATATGAAGTGGTTGAAAGAAGACTCACCACAAGAGGCAATCACTGGGAGATCTGGGTGCCTAGCTATTGATCTGATGCTTCCGGAGCATTTCCCCAAAAAGCATCCCAGTAGTTTCCCTTAAGCATTTCAACCAACAAAGGTAAAAAGTTAATAACTTGCATAGAACACAAGTCAACATTCAGGGGGTGTTTGGTCAGAGGCATTAAGCAGTAATCAATGGGAATGAAAATAAAAGAAACTGTTTCTATAGTATAATGGGCTCATTCCCCCATAAGCCCAAATTTTCATTCCAGGTTAAAAAGGGGTAACGAAAATTCATCCCCATTTTCATTTTCAGTCCCCAGTCTGAACCAAACAGCCCCTCATTTCTTGGTCGTGTGAAGAAAAAGAACATACATTTCTTAAATATGCTTGCTTAAATATAAAGAAATCATAATCATCGGCACTAGAAAACCGATACAGTTTATGGGCGAGCAAATGGCACAAGAAAAGGTTTTGTGTATTTTTGCAACCAACCTAAATCAGAGAATCTGCCATGTGTCCATGACAAGCCATAAAATGAATTAATCTCCACCAAGCAATGAAATATCATAGCATTAGTATGGATCATGGTAGAGGTTACTGATAACATTCCATTTTTCTTTGGATTTCGGTGTTTATGATAAAAATATAACCAGGGTCTATTACGGATTTTGGTTGCAAAAATACACAAACTGCAGGATGTTCTCTGCTTTAGGAGTGGAAAAGTCTACAACGGAAATAGCAAGTGTTTAGAAAACTGTGTACCTGTGCGTATGTCAACAGATGCAAGATCACCAGACCCATTCCCAATGTATATCGTATTACCATCTAGATCTTCAGTGACGGCCTTAATAGGGGTCTCGCGAAAATCAAATGACATGACAGGTCTTCTCTGAGCAGACATATCATAGAGACGTACCTACATATACTATTTTATTTAGATATATATTGAAAGTTAAATTAAAGCATATATGGCATATATGGAAACCTTACTCAAGAAACAATACAACAATATGCAATAATGTACAGCAGCAAATCTCACGAAAAGAAAATCAGGATGTGCCTTCACATCTAAGACAACAGGTGGTACACCGTTATCATGAAAGTCCAAGGCAAACAGACAACCGTATGGATGCAAGAGTAAGACTCTAGCAAGAAGTTAGCATCATGCTTTCTATTCAAATTCAATAACATCACATGTTCCATGTCTTATGAGGTTTTGGGGTTCCACGTATTATAAGATGGTATCAAAGCCAAGGTCTACCACTCAGGGGACTTGACAATCTGGGGCAATCTGTACTCGTCTAGCCCCCTCGCCTGTCTAGCCCCCCTCTCAACACTCTTAGACAATCTGTTCCCACACTGTCGGGCAATCTATACTCATCTAGGCCCCTCGCCTGTCTAACCCCTCTCAACACTCTTGGACAAACTGTGCCCACACTCTGGGGCAATCTGTACTCGTCTATCCCCCTCTCAACACCCTGCGACAATCTGTATCCGTCTAGCCTCCATTGGATGGGGCATGTTGTTGTACCACATTGGCTAGACTTGGACCATTTCTCCTCTATATATGTTGGAACCTCCCTTCTCTCAATGGCTCTTTTGGAGAGTAAATCTGGGGGTTCCATCTTTTCTCACAGGTTCACTAGTGACCTTGATTTTCATATTGAGTACAATATCTCAGAATTTGAGACTATATGATCAGGATGCTTTAAATTACTAATTAAAATGTTTCCTAACATGTCCATAAGCAATACATCTACAAGCATATAATGAACAGCTGAAGTTATACGGTTTTGGTAAATGACCTGATGGCTGTTGGTGCCTGCCACAAACTTGCGGTGATCATCTTTGCTTAAAAATGTGGCAGAAGTAAACCAAGTAGGTGTAAATATACCAAGGCTGTTTTTAGGAGGCTGCAAGGTAGATAAAGAAAAAATCACATGGTAAACAAATAGATGAAGCATTTGCCTTCACAACCATAAAAATGTGCATGGAAAACAAATGAACTTACTGATTTTGCCGTCCAGATTTTCGTATGCGTCGCAAGATCCCAGATATTAACCTCTACTCCCTTCCTGAGGTGTAGCAAACTTGTCATATCACAGTATTTGAAAGCCACCATATGCTCCTATTCATACAGTTGAGCATAAATAAATATAATTAAAATAATTAATTAAAGACTCACCCTCCATATAAGGCATAGTTTTCACTTTCATCCACTTTACAACACAAGACATTACCAGCTGCACACACATTCCATGTTGTTGGAGGATCATCACAAGTCGAGTCCCCTGGGGATTTCGGAATTATCGTAGATCTCAGGCTTGTAAGCCCTTTCATTGTGCATGTAAGCAAGGTGCACGACCTACGTCAAGATGCAACATCTTCTATAAATGACCATTTCTTGTATAGAAATTAATATTATAACCAACAGGATACAAAGTAGTAATTCACAAAAATAAACTAACAAATGGAAAAACAACATTCTGCAACTTAGCAAATATACATGTAACAAAGCCTGCATGATTCAACTTCACTATAATAGAAAATTACTTTTTGTGCAATGAAAGAGCATACAATTTGACAGCAAAAAGCATCAAGTATAGCTTCAATTTCTTGTGTTTTATTTTCAGTTTGTTATCTTGTCGTATTAAGGACTCACATACATTCCAAGGGCGATAAAAACAAGTGAAGTACAATATGCAAATAGAACCAATTGCTCTCCATATCCATCCCACAAGAACTCAAAATTTTGGCCATTCTTGCAAAGTGAGACCGACTGCTTTTTAGACTTTAGAAATGACACAATCTCCAAAACAGCAAACATTGCAATTCTTATGGAGCATCCTAAAAAGAAACATGTTGCAAGTCTTTTAAGCCAAAGAAAGTATAATCTAAACAGATACCTGGATGATGACTCTGAGGTCCGTTTTTTGAATAAATGCAACCCAACAATGTCATCTTCTTGAGACTGAACATCAGCTTGGTTCTTAATGGTAAAAGAAGCTCGAACATCTCCATTAACAGGGCTAAGTAACTCAATCTGTTTCGTACAGAAAACTACAGTGAGGCCACAAACCATGCAAGTGCTTAATCGAGCAACGGTTTGGATTTATGATTGATGCTATAAACTTACCGCGCCATTTTTCCTTGCAACAGCTAACAGCTGCAAAAAAGTAGCAAAAAGTATGATTAAGAGCTCTAAATAGCAGTACTCGATGAGGAGAGTTCATTAACAAAAAATTGGCATGTTGAAAAACTTGATTTGCTAGCTTTCTACATTGCTAAAACTTGGCATCTACATAAAGCCAAAGACAACTAAAATCATTCCCTGTGTGATTAGCTAACTGTGTTTGGCCTTTTATGCTTTAATATATATACACACACACACCCTTGACTGTTCGAACCAAAAGTACAACAGAAGTTCCATTAAGAGAATAGATTTGTTCGACTACTATTAGCATTTCTATACATAATTTCTAATCCAAAATCACCAGAAGCAATGCTATCAAGCAAACCAAAAGCATTTGAAATCTTCTATTACATACTTTTACATGTTCAAAAGCATACTGCAAATTTTCAACTGTGAAACTAGAAGATATGAATGAAATATATGCAAGTCTTAACAAATTTTGAAATGAACTATCATATGAAGGAATGTAGAACATACAGGATCAATTTTACGGTCATTCATAGAAGCGGCAAGCACGCATCGAGAGGAGTCAGGCTCCCCCCATCTCTCTACCACCTTAGCAACTCCTCCTTGCTGACTCCGAGCTTCTGTAACTGCAATCATGGAGTAAAACAACAAAAAACAGACCGCTGCAGTTACATACATGTATCTAACTACGAGGACAATATGTAAAAATGTTCGGTTTAAATTTCACAAATGTTTAACAACACAGAACGATCAATTCAAACGTAAATTAGCTAGTATTGTTGAATCTAACCTTTAATGAGACCGAGAACATCGAAAGTTAGGGCGCGAAGCGGAGGACAGCCAGCGGATTCTACGGTGGTTGTTCGTGGCATCTTTTAACCTCGTTTGAGTTCCAGCTTAGCTAATGATGGAGTAAGAAAAGGTACTTCACTCAATGATGAGTAAATTAAAGAACGCAATCTGCGAACGAGAGGAGATAGAATGACTAAGACTAATAAGCAAACGGAGAGCGGCGGCGGCGGCGGCGGCGGTGGTGGTGGCGGAGCAGACGACGGCAGCAACGGAGTAGGTTTGTATTTTCGTTAAATGAGTTATTGGCAAGGCTTTACTCCATTTTACACAAAAAAAGAAACCCTTAGGGACTTTTTGGTAATTTAGCAAAAGTGAACGGCCTGATCATAATAAGCCTATCTCCTTAGGTTTTTGGACTAAGCCTAGCCAAATGAGCCCAATTTGAAGCTTTACCCAGCCATAGACAAGAATGGTCACGTAATACAGCAACGTAAATCTTTATTTAAATATTTATTTTTTATTATTTATCTCTATCGATATAATACGATTTTATATGGTTTTGAAAAATTAATATTTTTTTTATTTTTAAATGAAATATAAATTTGAAGATATTACAAAATTTTGAAAAAATTAAATCGATATTAGTATCAAATTAACTATTTCAGAGTACTCGTTTTTTTGTGTAACTTTTTTAATTCAATTTTTTTATTATAATTTAATTTAGATTTAATAACAAAATAATTTATTTTGTGTTTAATAATATAATTTTTTATAAATATAATAATTAAATATTATGTTATAAATCAATGACTATCTTAATTATAATTAAGATTTTATATATTTAAAATGGATGTTTAACTTGTATTTGATTATGTTTACCTATATTTAGTTGCACGAATTCAAAAATAAAGATTTAATAAGTTGTACTTATGAAAAAATTACTTGTAATCTTAAATTTCAAGTAATATGCATCAATAATCAGTATTTCATGCATAAAAAATGGTTTCTAAAAGGTTTTGTCAAATATTTTATACATTGTTACAAGTGAATCCAAAAGCGTTTTAAGCATTATATTTTTTGCCACAATTGTCGGAAGGAGTTTATGCAAGTTCAACTCTTGATCATAATAAGCCATTTATCAAACGTTGATTCAGGTAAGCGCTTACCAAAGCATATATCCATTACCGGATGAATATGACAAGTACCAAGAACTTTACCCGGTAAGTAAAATCAAAGACCGAGAGTCTTACCTGGTAAGTAAGAACGATGATTCTTACCATGGTTAGCGTTTAACAGCTAAATTGTGGCATATATGCCGTTTTGATGAACAAAAATCTTACCCAGTAAATAAGTGATAATGTTAAATTTTACAATAAACACTTACCAAGTAAGTATTCAAGTAAATAGCCCCTTATATAGTTAGATATGAACTCTTCATAAAATCATTGTTTGCAACCCAAAATTCTAATTTATTGTCAATCCAGTTCCAACTCCTATTCATGTTTTTTTTTCTTTTTTCTCATCACTGAATAAATCCATTTTCTTATATAACTTGTAAAAATATGTATAACATGTAAAAATATTCATATTTTGCTTGATTGTCACTTATCTTACCATATGAGCATGACAAAGACCAAAAAATCTTACCCGCTAAAAAGTATAGTAGGGGTTGTTTGTTTACCTCTTAATAGTTCTATTAAGAGACAACTTCTGAATCGTTAAGAAGTGAATCTTGTTTGGCAAAAAAAAAAAAAAAAGTCTGCCTTAATGGTTCTGAAATCCTCTGAATGATTTTGCATCATGGACCTCCCTTAACCATTCAGCACACTAATTTCATTGTAAACAATTACCCAACAATTATATTTCATTTTGCACTATATCATGAAAGTCTCTTAATCATTCCGACCACTTAATCATTTTGCACCAAACCATTCAGAAACTACCAAACAACCCGTAAGAACCAAGAATTTTACCAAATAAATGAAAGAAAAAGACTCTTACCCGATTAACAATTACCAGGTAAAAGACGTTTACCAACAATTTATTTTGATGGTCGAAAATGAAATCTGGTAAGATAAGTGAAGATGATGACTCTTACCCGATAAGCATTTGGTAGATGGTCACCAGAGCAAATTGGATAAAAGATAAATGGAAAACATGGGTGAACAAGGACAAACCATTATGCACCTAAAGACTGCCTTTATTTGAAGAGTTGATCAAAAAGCCTGAGAGGGGATGGTTTAAGTCATTCCTACATGTCTTTCATCTCATCATACAACATATAAATATCATGGAAAACCAAAAAGACTCCGATACACCGATCTCCAAACGTCTGATCCGATGCTAATACTAAACTCATAACAAAAGAACCGTCTCACGATAGCACTTTCTGGACCTCTGCCGTCACCTCTTGAGGCGTTTTTTCTGCGGGAAGGTTTGCCACGATGTTTTTCTTCTTGTAGTAATCAATGACCTGCACACCCGATGCGGATTTTTTTCAAAAGTTATTGCAGAAAATACATTGCACATACAACAGCATGCCAGAACACTATACGGTCGTTACTAATTGCTGACCACCTCTTACTGGGTAAGAGACGCTTACCCGCTAAGGGGTGAAGCTGTTTACCATACACTTTTGACTGAAAAATGATGATGAACGAGATGCTGACTCGGTAAGAAAGGAAAGGCTCTCATACTCAGTCAGGACTTGCCCAGACCAAACCTCTTACCCGGTTAGCGTCTTAGCCAATTTGTGTTGATAAACGGACCCACATCACAAGTGCTGATTACTAGACGAATGTTTCAACCAACCAAATCCATTATAGTGAATGAAGATGACTGACTTCAAGTACACATATACATGAAGGTCTGCTGGTTGTAAACCAAATCAAACAAGCTTATTATATCCCACCCAAAGGTGGGTCTTGGAGGGAGAGGGGGGGGGGGTGAGATATACACAGACCTGACCTCCAAATAGTTTTCGTGAAAACCCACTGCTTGTGCATAGTGAAAAAAATAGCAGAAAGAGGACATAAAAAAACCAATATTGCATAAACTGTGCAAAACCAGTATTGTATCTAGCTCTTGTATAGCCAATTAGCCATACTTGTTACAAGTTATCATAATAGACTCTGCTTAGATTCAAGGAAAAACAGATGCTCAGAAACGAGTTATATTACAATTTCAACACGATCATTAGTCTATATTTTCTTGCTATAAGGTTTACCATGGTCAAGACTAATAATATCTCCATAAGCTTTGGAAACTAAATTGATTTTGAAGCTGGAATGTAACTTATATTGGCCTTAACCAATATTGCATTTGGTACGCGAGACAAAATGGGAAATGGTATGCGAGACAAGAGAGAACAAAAACTTATGTCCCATGCTTGGCCCGATGTTAGACAAGAACAGAACAGAACAGGACTCGGTGGGACAAAATAATATTTTTTTCCCACCAAAATAGGTGGAAGAAAAATTAAGGTGATGAGGCAAGACTAGTAAATTACTAAACCACCCATGTCAAATTAAAACCCTAAAACCTTACACAATTCTTTCACCTGCCTACCTCACTCTAACGCACCCTTAAGGTTCTAGACAACACAAGGGAAGAATAAAGCATAGATCATGAAAACTTTATCAAGCTTGTTTTGATCTAGTTATCGTAATATCCAGCTCTTTGCAGTAGCAAAACGCAAGTCGAAAAGTGGCACATACCGGCTCAGTCTGTTTATGGAATGCCTCCAGTCTTGACTTCAAAACAGCTGCAGTGTCATCTTTACGTTGAACCAAAGGTTCTCCAGTGACCTTCAAGAAGTTAGAAACCAGGTAAGGATAAGGGAAAGCATTAGACCACAAAACACAACCGTAAAGAACTTGCTTTACAATTTATAGGTGGCCAGTCGCACAACAAAGATTTTTTCATAGTAGAGAAAGTAAAAAAGGTCCACTGATATGAGTGGAGTTTGACAAAGAGCACTAGAGATACCTTGCTACCATGTCACACAGCGGAAAAACGAGGTTTATAATAACAGAAAATTAAGATTGACCTCAATTACATCACAATTAAACTGGAAAGATACCACTGAGGTATCAGACACTTGGTGCAAAAGGTTCAAGTACAAGGAAGGGACTGTTTCGTTGGTTTTCCATCAAGTCCTTATGGATAAAGTTGTCTGTATAGATTGGGAAGTTTTTTGTTTGGGAGAGGCAGGTTTAGGAAAAACTTGGCTTTTTGCATAAAACTCTCCCTGGAAGCTTACTAAATAAGCCACTTTCTATATCATCAAGCCACTAAGTCCGATTAAGCTGCTACCAAACAGGCCTGAAGCCTCACACTGGCTTTCATCAACGCTCTTCAGATTTCTGGTTTTCCTTTTTTTAGTTAAGATTCTTAGGTTTCAACAACTTGGTTCCTAGGTTTCACCTTCGCTATCTTCAAATGCATCTAGCAAGAAATTACTGGCTCCCTCACAAAGTTAGCGTTCATATTTCTATTTTAGTTTGTCCCAAAATACATGTCCATATTTCTATTTTGGTTTGTCTCAGAATACATGTCCATATTTCTATTTTGGTTTGTCTCAAACTACATGTCCATACTTCTATTTTATTTTGTCAATTTCTACATGCTGATATACGGATGCTATATGTTGCTAACACTCTTCACAGGTAGAGCTTGTATGAATGTTTTCACCACTCTTAGCAAATGAAGGAACATGAGAAACTTACATCATCTATGCCAGGAACTTTAGGAGGTGCAAATTTGGAGTGGTAACTCCTACCACTAGAAGGATGGATCCAACGACCAGTAATCCTCTCCTCCAAGATTGCATCATCTATCGCAAAGTTAAGCACCTTGTCAACTTTGGTCCCTCTCCTTTCAAGCATGTCATCAAGCTGCATAAGAAAGAATTACATAAAAGCACATTCAGGATTTATTATGTGGGATAAAAATAGAAGAAACTCGATTGGGCTAGCATCTTGTTGCCAAGAAAGCAAGTACCTTTTCTGCCTGAACCACGGTCCTTGGGAATCCATCAAGAATGAAACCTTTTTGGCATGACGGCTTTTTCATTGCTTCATCAATTATCCCCACAACTAACTCATCAGAAACAAGTTGTCCCTAAGGAAACAACAAACAGAGTAGGAAGTAAGCACAAAGAAGCAGGTGCTTTTCTATAAATCATATGCATGCATACAGCAGATACGTACATTGTCCATAGCCTCTTTAGCTTTGATTCCAAGAGGGGTTTTAGCAGCAACAGCAGCTCTTAGCATATCACCAGTGGCCAAGTGGCACAGACAGTACTCATCCTTGATAATTGGTGACTGGGTGCCTTTTCCAGATCCAGGGGGGCCTGCAGAATAGAGCATATTTAGTTATAATGGCAACCATAGTTGATAAATAAAACATCTACAACTTCCACTAACAATTTCAAAGATTCACAAAACCATCCACGATTTCAAGAAAGGGGACACGATAGAATATAACAGACTTCAGGTCCAGTACGACCTTAATCACACAATGACACAATCTTCCGTACCCAGATGATAATTCTACATTTAAGGCATATTTGAAAGAACTAATGAAAAAAAATATCAGGTGCTGAGAAGTTAAAGCTCGGAAAATGATTAAGACCTGCTAGGCTAAGACTCTGGTGAACTTAACTCACCTTCAAACATGTCTAGGGACTTCTGAACAGACTCCTAGTGCAGCTGAAAAGGTTCGCAAATCTTTGTAATTAAGATCCAGAAATATCTGATGAACCCAAGTAAATTGCTAATGCTCAATCCCTCTTTACTTTCTTTTAATACCATACAGTTATATAATTCATAGAAAAAATATACCTTCAAATGTGTTGCTAAATAAGAAGCAAGGTGGCATCATGTACACATTGGTGGCAAAAACTTTAAAATAAAGGGGATCCATATTTTTGCATGCTTAGACAAACTTCATACTCATATAACTATATAAGTACCGAGCGGGAAATGGACCGAAAAGGTGTTCACTGTTCACATCTATAGAACGGCTAATTAGCATTTGTAACTATTTCACTTTGCTTTAACTTAAAGAAACCATCATTGTTGCAAAAATCCAAAAGGAAACAGTATACTTGGAAAAACTGAAGATGTCCACCCCAATTTATGCAACCACAAAAGGGTTTTCCAGGATCAAACCAAGTTCAATGGTTGAAAATCGAAGTTTTTAAAGTATAGTGCTTTTTCCAGAATTTCTGCAGCTACAATGGTTTTTCTTAAAGTTAATGCAAGTGTAATGCTTACAAATGTTAATCACTCCTTAACAAACTCATTAACAGTTAAAAGATTTGACCAATTAAACATGATCAGCTTTAAATAGCCTGCAGCCAGTACATTTTTCAAGTCAATATTGCAGCTTGGACAATTAACGATGGAACTACTAATCAGCCAGAAAGCAAGCCAAATGAAATACCCTTTTACCACGAATAATACAAATATGTCACATAATTTACAGTAACGTTGATATAAATAGAATCCCCCCCCCACCCCCTTACCTTTCTTCTCGCTTTCAGTTGCCATTCTATGATATGCCCCCAATCGCTTCCATCATATTACATGCAATAGTTGTACCAAAAGTTGAATTGTTCGTAATACACTATGCATTCTATTCGCTTCAACCACCCCTTATGAATTTTACCTTAGATTTCATTGTCTATCTGGCTATTATATTTTCCTCCTCCCTATCCAAATGAATGCTTTTGCAATCTCCTTTAGAAACAACAATCTCTAACTAAACCAAATCCAAAATCAAACACCTGATAACCCCACTTTTAGGAAATTTGCGTATATGCAGCATTTTGAAACACAAAAAAGAAACATAATAACTCCTAACAGAAAACTCTTCAGTTGACTAAATCACATCGGATCTGAGCAAATTAACAACACCAAAACTCTGTTAAACAAAATTCAGATGGAAATGCTTAAAAAATGAAAGCACGAAGAAGAGGTTACCAACGAGAATGAGACGTTTGTCAGGTTTGGTAGAGCATTTCATACGACGAAGCAGCTCAGTCATTAGATCTACCGACGGAACATCCTCCAAAATCGCCGACGCTGAACTTGCCATACCTCCGTCTAGGGTTTTTCAGTCGCAAAATCTTTCAGAAAATTGGGATCAAAGAGAAGAGTTGTTCTTAGAGCATCTCCGTTTGCTTTGTGAGGGGGAGTTCGGTGCTTTTAGATATGCTTCGATTTCAAGCATGCGTTATACGAAAAAGTGTACCCACGGATTTCCACTTTTACCCTTCTTCAAAACTATTTAAAATTCTTTGGATCTATATCCAAATTAGGGATAGAACAGGAAAGAACCAAAAACAAAATTCAATGGTTTGGTACAGAATGATTAAGGTTATTTGTTACTTTTTAATAGTTTTATTAAGAGGTAATTTTTGAATTGTTAAAAGATGAATCTTGTTTGGCAGAAAAAATATGTCTTCTAATGGTTGTAAAACCCTCCGAATAATTTTGTATCATGGATCTCATTTAACCATTAAGAGCCATAATTTCATTGTACACAATTACCAAACAATTATATTTCATTTTGTACTATATCATGAGAGCCTCTTAATCATTCTGACCACTTAATCATTATGTACCAAATCATTCAGCAATTGTCAAATTAAAAGACTTTCATGATATAGTCTAAAATAAACTATAGTTGTTTGGTAATTATTTACAACGAACTTAGGGCGCTGAATGATTAAGGGAATCCCAAGATTTTTATAAAATCGTTCTGAGGATTTTAGAATCATTAAGAGGCATGTTTTTTTCGTCTAACGATTTCAGACAATGCCTCTTAATGGAACTATCAAGTTAAAAACAAACAACCCTCATCTAAATTGTTAGATTTCAACGGATGTGATTAAAAATGTGGTTAGTTTGGCATCCATTTTAATATATATTTGTCTTCCCTTTTTGTGTGATTCTCTGACTCTTTCTTTTTTCAAGGTTTTATGTAGATTATTGGATGGACGAGGCTGAGGTAGAGGTTGTTTGACAATTGTTGAATGGTTTGATGCAGAATGATTAAGTGGTCAGAATGATTAAGTGACTCTCATGATATAGTGCAAAATGAAATATAATTGTTTGTTAATTGTTTATAATAAAATTAGGGTGTTGAATGGTTAAGGGAGGGTCAGGGTACAAAATCATTCAAAGGTTTTAGAACTATTAGGAGACAGATTTTTTTGTCAAACAAGATTCACATGTTAACGATTGAGAAGCCGTCTCTTAATGGAACTATTAAGAGGTAAACAAACAACCCCGTAGACGAGAGAAAGAATTATGAAATGTTTTAGAGTTTTAATTTGATATGAACAATTTAGTAATTTAACAATCTTGTTCTATCTTCCTTATTTTTTGTTCCACCTAATTTTGTGGTGTAACAAAAAAAAAATGTATTTTTGTCATGTTCAGGCCAGGTTATACTTTCTGATGGTTTTGAAAGCTTACATGAGAGGTAAGGGGGAGTTTAGTTACCAAAGATCATTTGGCCTAGCGGTATGTGAGTTTTTGCCCTCTTAAGAGGCCAGAGGTTTAAACCACACCAAATGTGAGGAGAGTGTGTGAATTTATTTGCTCTATTTGCCGTATATAAATATTATATACTTCAAAAAAAATAAGGAGTTTAGTTTGACAGAATGTTTTTTAAGGATTTAGATTTCGTGAAAAAAATTGGAAATTTCGACAAGTTTATGTTGTATGATTTAAAATGAAATTGAATATATTATTTATAGATATAGAAATTGATAAGAATAAATTACAAAAATAATTAAATTACCTTTTATTAATTAATTAATAAAAAAAATGTTTTAAACATATTTTAGAACGTTGTTACAGACAAGTCATATAAATTTCACTTGAAATACAAACTATCCCCCAGGATTTCTAGATTTAATGCTTGTGGGTCATTAAAATCTCGGGATTTTAGTTCTGGTTTTTCTTTTAAATGAAATGCAGAATTGGAATGAAATCTGATTTCAAATCCCATCGAATCCTGCAAACTAAACGGGTCCCGTAAGATTTTTGTAAAGGTAGAGATGCAAATATGAAATGAATAAAAACAAAAAGTTTGAAAGAAATAAGCACAAAGTGTCGGCGTCACCAAATTTGGGGTCACCGATCTCTTCCTTGAAGATGGGGATGAGTCAATATCGGTTGAAGATGTGAAAACACTTCCTAATGTCGAATTCAAAAAACCAGCAAGAGGTTCCTCACTCTTCTCTGATCCGTCTTAGGGTCGAGTTCCAGAAACAATATCGGACGTTATTCCAGTTCGTCTCCATATTAGTGAAACTCTTCCTAAAGCAAGGCAGACTAATCTTCTACTGAGTTCCTTTTGATTGACCAAATTGTAAATTTTATAATGTATTAAAAATATATATCATTAAAAAAATTGAAAAAAATCTTATTTTTTAATGTCAGAACCGGCTGCCCATAACCGTTTATGAAGTCCCTTGACCGGTCTTACCATTTTCGACCAGGACCGGGAATAGCCGGTTATGAGAAAGTTTCGGACTGATCCGGCCCGGCCCAGGACCGGTTTTTGACCATCACTACCCATAAGTATAACTGTACAAGAGATGAAAATAGCAATAAACTACAAAAAATAAAATACTAAAAAAACATAGGAATAAAAATCATAAAATCAAAAGTATAGAGACAAAAACAGCAATTCCAACAAACCACAGGGACTAAAAACGTAATTTACTCAAAGAACAATAACATCACCAATTCAAAATCTAAGACCAGTGGTTTATTCAATGTTACAATCCCATAAAGTTTCTCAATTCAAGAACAAAGCATGAATCAAGATTTCACTTCTTACCCAAATCTTTTTCAAGCATTGCTCTGACCCTCATAGGCAATCCATACAGCTTAATGAACCCAGCAGCATCAGCTTGATCGTAAATCTGCCCGCTTTCAAACGACGATATATCCTCCCTGTACAGACTATACGGGCTCTTCCGGCTAGCAACGATCACCGAGCCTTTGTACAGCTTGAGTCTCACCGAACCGGTGGTGGTTTTCGTGATGTTCTCCATGAATGCATCCATGGACTCACGAAGCGGGTCGAACCACCTGCCTGCGTAGACCAACTCGGCGTACTTGAGGGCCATGGTGTCTTTGAATTGGATGGCTTCTCTATCGAGGGTGAGAGACTCGAGTTCACGGCAAGCGGCGGCAAGGATGGTCCCACCGGGAGTCTCGTAGACCCCGCGGCTTTTCATTCCAACGAGACGGTTTTCGACCATGTCGATTCGGCCGATACCGTGTCGGCCACCGATGTCGTTGAGCTCGGACAAAAGAGATGCAGGGGAGAGTTCTTTTCCGTTGATGGAAACAGGGATTCCGGAAACTATCCCTATTTCAAGGTACCTAATGTAATAGCAATAATTGCAGTTAACGACAAAATGTCTACATCAATGGGTGTTGCTAGGATTTTATTATACTTCATAACATGTAGCATCTGGAACTGGAACATATAAAGCTCATGTTTGTCAACCATTATCAAACTTATTTTTTGAGCTTATTGAAAAAGCCCAAACTAACCCGTTTGGTTAGCCACAACTCAAGCTAGTTTTTTGGAAAGCTCTTTCAATAACCTCCAGGTTTTTTCCAAAAATCTTTTCATTTATGCCCCTTATATTTATTCTATACTTGATGTATAAAAAATGGTTTCTAAGATTTTCTATTAAATGTTTTATAAAAATAAATATAAATTTGAAAATAAGTTGTACTTACGCACAATTTACTTGTAATCTTGAATTTTAAGTACATGCATCAATAAGCAGTAATTGATGCATAAAAATGGTTTTTATAAGCTTTTTCAAATGATTTATAATATAGTATAGATGATCAATGTGGGCAAACAGGGACACATCACTCTCCTTTGTCCCCCCGGTTCGCAACAGGAAAAAGGTTTGCAATTGAACTTTCCTATATATAAAGCAAAACCTTAATCCACAAAAAAAACAAAAATGTAAAGAGAGCTTACTCGGGTTTGTCGGGCGCATCTTCTGGGTCAACAGACATCATGTACATATCCTTGTTGGGCTCGTTTGCAGGGTCCTCCAAGATATCTCCCTTTAATGCCACAGAAAAAAGATGAATAAAGCCGAAGAAATAAAGATTCATTTTGCTCGACACAAATAAGCCTGGGAATCTCAAGTAACGAAGGAGAATATACCTCGTGACTGAGGTGCCATAGGTTCCTGTCTCTACTATAAATGGATTTCTTTGTCACGGGGACAGGCACATTGTGTTTCTTGGCATACTCAATAGCATCTTCCCTTCCCGTTATATCCCATTCCCTCCAAGGAGCCACGACTTGGAGATCAGGATTAAGGGAAAAGAACGTGAGCTCAAAACGCACCTGTACTGGGACAAGAAAACACACACAAAAAATGAAAATTATGTAGAAAAGTACCACATTGTAGATGACGCTATTTTGAAGCATGCCTGATCATTTCCCTTTCCTGTGCATCCATGAGCAACAGCATCTGCTCCAACATCTTTTGCTACATCCACCATTGCCTTTGTATTTGCATCACATATCATCTTTCAGTTAACTTCAGAATAAAGAAACTACTCCCAACGTCCCAAAATAAACGTCCATAATAAAAATGAAACTTTTACTATTACACTTTTCAATTCACTAAATGACAATTTTACACTTAAAACAGAGGGAGTAAGAAATTCTCCATCTCATAGTTAAAGATAGAATTGGAAAATAGACACTAACTTTTGAAAGTGGATACTTATATCAGGACAAACTAAACATGAATTGTGGAAATAGATTTTGGGACTGATGGAGTAGTAGATTACCTTAAACAGAAATGGAGGGGGATCATTTCACTTGTTTTAGTTTAATTACTAATATTTAGTAGGTTATCAGCATCTATCTATTATCTTAACATGTATTTTGAACTTCACCTTTGCAATAACAGGCCTGGCCATTGACGTTCCCAACAAGTACTTTCTTTCGTATACTGCCCCAGCTCGCAAACAAGGGTATACATAATCTTTCACGAATTCTTCTGTCAAATCTTTCACCACCAATTGACAGGCTCCACTTGCCTTGGCCTTCGCTTCCAGACCTTCCAATTCCGAGATCCCCTAAAAACAAATAATAGAAAAAGATTGAATAACAGGAGGTGAGCGATATATGGGTCTCTCGCTCACACATTCTTGATTGATGGCATGCAAAGAAATAAGATGACACAAGTGAAGTCGACCATCAAGTCTACTTTTATTTACAAATGAACTAGATTGATCGAGTTATATGGCTTTTTTTACAAACTAGCTAACGAGAGTGAAGATACCACAGAGGCGGTTGTTAATTCAGTTAATAGGACTACCCAGCAATTACATAGTTTTCCAAGGAGTAATGTGAAATTTTACATCTGTAAGGGTCGTTGAGCTAATACCATATTCTTTAGGGGTTTGTTTGTAAACATTCCTAAGTTATTTTCCTATGTGTGTGTTCATTTTCCAGTTAATCAAGACAGAAAATTCTACACAAATCTTCAAAGAGATCTCTAACCGTTACCCATTCTTGCAAAAATTCTAATAAAACACTATAGTTTGCCGGGATGAATGCTTTTAGACAAATGTTTGTAATGTATAGGCAAAACAACCATCATACATTGCATTTTTTCCGAATTTGGCTGTTCCTGTAAAGTGTAGTGTTTTCTGGCATATAAGCAGTGCTTTGCTTGCAATGAAAAGCCAAACATTATGTTTTAAAAGCCAATCAATCCAACTGAATTAAATAAAAACATTCTATAGAACTTACTTGGCCAACATCTGCAGTAAAGCAGACAACCTCACAGCCATAATTCTCCCTGCAACATTGAAGGCAAAGTTGGGAGAACTCAGATGCAGTATGAGGCAAGCAACATGAAACTAGAAAAACACATAGAAACTAATAACTAACTGAAGAAACGCATTACGTTCATCATGTGAACAAAAAATTATCCTACTATAATATGAATCAAACACTAAAAACTGCCTAAAATTCAAATTTGCATGAGTTCATGGATTGTTGCAGAAATTTGCAAGCTCTATATGAATAAGCAACATAAGAATAAGTTGAATGAGTATCATAAGATGATAATTAATCAAAGAAAAATCTTGTTTTGCTTTGTTTGAAGCCAAAAATCCACAAGTGAAAATCTCCAACAAGGTTTAGACTTCAGTGAAGTTCCCAAATTTGCCTATGAAGGGCAGATGGAGGGCCAAGAATCCAATCTTGGATTCGGTATGGATAGAAGTACGTATAATTGTACCTTAGCCAAGGAACAATCACCGACGTATCCAAGCCACCACTATACGCTAGGACAACTTTGTTCAATTTACCACGTAGACCCCTTCCATTAGTGGCACTTGATGCATCTGTTTCCTTATCACTGGCCAACACTGCTCGAATTCCTGCCCATCAAACACATTCCTTGTATTAGGCTTTTTCACACCACCAATATTATATAGGGTTTATGCCCTAGAATGCACATATTAAGGTGCATTTAGTGTCCCTAAATTCTACTCAGAAAAAACCATTTCCTACTAATTTTTCCCTCTACCAAAGTCACCTTTCCCTTCTCTTGATCAAATTAACTTTTAACCAAATTTGTTGAAGGAAAAAATTAATAGGAAATCGGTTTTTCAATTAGAACAGCTAAGACAAAACCATAAAATAATTATAATAATAAACCAGACAAAAAGGAACTTTCACAGGCGAATTTGTTAGGGTATGCTCATTGCTCAAGCTCAAAGTACTGTTCTAATACAAATATTCTCAGTTCGATCCTCTTTTCTCTCATGGTGATCAACACCAAATTGCTAGTAGTTCTATAAAGAGTTACGAAGAAGCGACCAGGATACTGAACGTCGAAAATTGCAAAATATATATAAAAAAATGAAGTGATTAAGCCAAAAGTACCTTGAGTTTTACATGCCTGCGAAAGATTCCTAGTGCTACGATAAACAAATGGAACTCCACGAAACTCACTTGCTTTAGCCCCTAATTTACATTCTACGAAAAAAACGTACAACAGATTCACAAACGGTTATGATCTATCGAAGAACAACAACAATCAGAAAGCATCAAAACACAGTGGAGCAAGAATCTGAACTAATTTGATACCAAATTTGCAGATAGATTACCTCGATTTGGAGCAGGAGCAAGGGGATTTACGGAAGATGTCACAGCTTGCAAGTGAGCCATTGAAGTGTCAGTGGTGGCTGCGTTGTGTATCTGTTTACTCCTTCACACGCAGAGTGTGTTTATCTGACAGTGATGAGTAGGGTTAAAAAAAATAGTAAATTACAAATATTGTCCCTGTGATTTGGAAGAACTCTGTTTTAGCCCCTTGACTTTAACAATTAACACTAGTAACCATGTGGTTTGCATTTCGTTATGATTTATGGTCCCTGACCCCAACGTCTGTTAGTATATGCCATTAAGTGCCTACACGTGCTAGTCATGTGAGCGGCATTTTGTTTATTCAATAAAAAATTCCTTTGAAAATAATTATCGTAAAAACTTTGTTTATTCAATAAAAAATCGTGTTTATTTATCCAAACAAAGACCATAAAATAAACATAGTTTTTTAAGCAATAGGTCCATAAAACATATACATATATAGGGTTGGGTTCATATGAAGCTAACATGTTTTCGTGAGACCCGTGAGACTATTTTTTTACACTTGAAATTTCATAACAAAACGCTGTGAAAGTAATATGTCGTTAATGAAATATAAAATACATACATCGTTTGGTTTATATAATGAAATATGTCGGGATTATAATACGTTAAAGCAATTAAATTAAATTTAATCATATTTGACCATGCACCTTGGAGTTGGCAGAAATTAGAGTGAAATATGTTAATAGAGTTTGAATACGTCTACTCATTCATTGAATAAAATAGTGATGGTGGGGTGGAGACGCTAGTAGTGTCAATGGTGGTGGTTGGCGGTAGTGCTGGTAGTAGTGGCAATGGTGGTGGTGGTGTTGTTGCTGTTGCTGACCATGATGGTGGTGGTAGCGGTGGTTACGACAACAGTGGTGGTGTAGGTGAAGGCTATAATAGTAACGACGGCGATGACAGTGACAACGGTGGCAGCAACGACTGATGGTGACATCGATCATGATAGGAGGGGATGGAATGGTAAGAGATAATTAAAATTCTTTGTTAGAAGTCTAAGGAATCTACATTCCATCATATGTGGAATTCAAATTCCTTGTCAAACTCAAAGAATGAACCAACATATGAATGGAATTAACCATTTCAATTCCTTCAAATTCCGTTGGATTCCAACGAACCAAATGTCATCTGAGTGATATTAACAGCGAGGAGGGTACATGAGTATTTATCATACATAAATATTGTATACTTCAAAATGAAAATCTTTAACACATTTGTACCTAAAACCCACTAAATATCATATCCAACCTGCTATACGAGCCGACTAATCTCAGGGCGACCATCTGCTTTGTAGATAGCCAGGAGTCACCGCATTTGAACCTCCATGGCTACAAGGGGATTTTTATTCCTCCTTGGATTTGAAACTGGGACCTGCTGTACTTTTGACCTTTGGAGCCAAGTTCAAACCAATCAGACACCACCATTGTGGTTAGAACCCACTAAATATTAACATATATTTACAAATATTAACATATCGTTACAAATTTTAACATAAAAAACTTAACATACCTTAACATGAAGACTTAAGATGATAAGATCACGTGAAAACTTTTTTTTTTTGTAAGAAGACGAATAATAATACACCCAGGGACGGACTTACAGTCGTGCCAACAACAGCACGTGTCACCGTATTATTTCTCCGTCGAAGAGTACAAAAATTAGTTCGCGAAATATGCAACAATATGAATTTGTTACATGCCACCATATGTATTTTGAAACTACAACGTGAACAAGTTTTCTTTGGTAGAGTTGATTTACAAGGCTCTTATTCCACCTCAGACCCAAGTTTGAATCTTATTAGTATTATTTTCTTAATCAAACGATGCCACAATTTAAACTTTTTTCCTATATTTGTTTCTTATAGCCAAATGATACCACGGTTTGAAATTTTTTTTGGATCCGTCCATGAATACACCTCACATGCGTTAACATGAAAAACTTCGAACCTTAACATATCTGAAGATTTGAGACGATATTATCACATATGAAACAATACCATGACCTACACTGGAGCAAGGTCTAGGGCAGGGGCGTTAACAAGTCAAACTTTTAACATGCTAATCGAGCCCATACACCATTTAACTTAACAAGTCAGAGCTCCATAACCCCAATGTTCAACTCAACTCCTTCAATAACTCGATCAAATTTTTCAAGCTAAGCCAAACCAATCAAGCACACCCTTTTTCCCAAACACATTCATACATTCATAAATCAAATAATCAAAGTACAGAAATTATAGAAGTCAATTAATCAATCTCAAGTTCAAACCCATTAACGAGCATCAAACTTAAGTTCGAACATTGAAAGAAATATTCAAACTTGAACTTATTCAAGCTCAAGTCTCATGACATTTTTCCTAGACATGCTTGAATAACCTGCAACTTGACTTGACTTTTTTTTTCGATTAACCTGGATATCCAACCCGTTATGCGAGCCAACTAATCTCAGGATGACCACCTGCTTTGCAGATAGCCCGGAGTCACCGCATTTGAACCTCCGTGGCCACAAGGAGATTTTTATTTCTCCTTAGATTTAAACTAAAACCTCCTGGTACTTTTGACCATTGGAGTCAAGCTCAAACCAATCAAGCACCACCCTTATGGTTAACTTGACTTGACTTGTTAACACGCTGGATGGAACAACTACATCCATACAGACCCCAGAAGAGAGAGAGAGGGAGGGAGAGAGAGAGATGTAGAAGAAATGCATAAGATTGATAGAATATACTAAATTTTATTGGTGTGAGTGAGTGAGTCAAATGAAATAAGGGTGCAAAAGAGATGGGGGGGTAGAAACAAAACAAAAGCCAAAAAGCAGCCTTTATGCCACAACCATCTCACAACAAGAACAAAACTACTACTTCACTTCACTTCACTTCTTAACTTAAGAAGAAGAAAGAGAGAGAGAGACCTATACTTGTTCAATTTTACAAACATCCTTTTCCTTTTTTCTTCCATCAAGGGTTATCCCATGAAGAAGAGCAAGAAGAATCACATGAAGTAGCTCAGTGCCTTTTTTCTTCTTGATCCTCCCTCTCCATACAGTTCATTCCATTGCACTAGCTCATTCATGTTTACCGACTCCGATGACACGCTCGCACATACCTACCATCAACACAACAATCATCTTTATAACCCTACTTTACCCATAAGGGTGTATTTGGTACGCAACATAGGACTGAACAAGACTGGACGGACGAAACTGAGGTAGGCGCGTGAAAGAATTCTGGAAGGTAGGGTTTAAGTCTGACATGGGTAGTTTAGTAATTTAGGTTTTAGGGTTTTCATTTGACATGGATAATTTACCCATAAGGGTGCATTTCGTACACAAATAGGACCCGATGGGCAAGAGTGAGGTAGGCAAGTGAAATAATTGTGGAAGGTTTTATGTTGTGTTCTCGAAACCTTCGTTATGAAGGAAAAGAAAGGGGGAAAACTAAAAAAAGAAAAAAGGGACTCGTGTTCTTGACTATTTCAGGGGGGGGGGGGGAAGAGAGGGGAAAGAAAACGGAATGAAAATAATAATAAGTTTCCTCCAAAAAAAAGAAAGAAAATGAAAAAATTAAATCCCCTTAAAAAGATTATTAAAATTACAAAACTACCAAACTTTTCATTTTATAGGATATACTTTTAAAGGGTATATTCGTAAAATGACATCTTTCCCGTTCCTTTCTCTCATATTCAAGAACATGAAAAATTATTTTCTTTCTTTTTGTTTAATTCCTTTTCCTTCCATCCCGTGAACACAAATAGAAAAAACTTCTTTTCCTTTTCCTTCCTTCCATTTATTTTCTTCCCTTCGCTGCCCAAATTTGGGTAGTTTAGTAATTTACAATTCTTATCTCCATCTCCCATACTTTTATCCCACCTATGTCAGTTTTTCCCACTCAGGTCCTGTCTTGTCCCGATGACAAACCGGGGACAAGTTTTTGCTACGCAAACAAGACTGGACCGGTGAAAGAATTGTGGAATATTTTAGGGTTTAAATTTTGACAGGGGTAGTTTACCAATTTTATCTTGGTTTGTCCCGCTCAGGTCCTGTCTTGTCCCAGTGTCAAACCGAGAGAGGGGGGGGGGGGAGAAGGAAGTGGGAGCAACAAGTTTTGTCCTATCCCATGTACCAAATGCACCCTAGAACGGAGAAGGGGCATATGTAAGATCTTACCTGTTCATGAGCAAACTTAAAGTCCTCCAAGTTTAAAGGCCGGATATCAGAACTTTCACTTAGAGCTGGAGTCGGCTTCCCTTCTGCTATAGCCGCAGCATGCTCCTGCCCCCATCAAAACATATTCCAATAACATTCAACAAACAACTTCGTAATTTAATTCAAAATAAACATGTTTTCTTTTGCCAGATATCATATACTAGGCTCGTTTGGTTTGGTTTGATTTCATTTATACGACACGTTATGGAGCAAAAGCCGCATACCTTTTTTTCCTTCTCGATGATCTCTCTAATCGGGCGATGTGCAGCAGTAACACATAGATTCTGCAATATCAACAAGTATCAGCAGTCATTCCACCTGTCACTTTGGGTGCGTTTGTAGTCCAGACAGGCAGGACAAGACAAAAAAACTAGCGTTTGGTAATACAGAACTGGATAGGACATAACTGATAAAATGACCAATTTACCCCTAATGAATTGTTTTGATCTTTTATATATATTGATTAATTTATTAAATTTTAATAAAATAAATATTTTTATAACAAAATATACCATTAGAAAGTTGTCGTCGAGACAATAAAAATGACACCAAAGTAAATTGAATGTTTAAATAGCATAAAGTGCAATAAATAAAATTTAAAGAATGAATAAAATGTGAAGAGGGAGACGTATTTGATGTTTTAGAAGAGAATTAAGTTTTATTTTGAGGTTATATTGGTAAAATATAGGTTTGTTCCACTTTGTTCCACATAAAAGTACTGCCAAACGTGGAACAATGATCCCTTTTATGTTCTATCTGTGCATTGTACCAAACGCACCCTTTAAGTTTATTTAAACGTTAAACCAAAAAGTAAAAAGAAAACCGAACCTTAAGGTCGCTTCCAGAATACCCCTCGGTCATGCTTGCAACTGCATCCAAATCTATATCAGGAGACAAATCTTCTTTTGCTAGTATAACCTTTAAGATCTTTGCCCTATTGGGAGCATCTGGTAAATTCACCATCAATCTGCAAAATTAAGAGAAAAATACATTAAAGTATACAAATTTCATCAAAGGGAAAATAGCTTATATTTCATTACCTACGGGGAAGCCTTCTAATAACCGCCTCATCAAGGTCAAAAGGTCTATTTGTGGCTGCGAGTACAAGAACCCGTTCTGTATCTTTTGTGCGTAAACCATCCCAATTCACCATGAATTCATTTTTCATTTTACGCATGGCTTCATGTTCACCCGGATTCTCCCTCCGCCCCAACATGCTATCCACCTTGAAATATGAATTTACATATGCTTAATCAATTAGTTAATTCAATATAATATTAAGATTCACACAGGAAACAGCCGCTCTACCCTCGGGGGTAGAGGTCAGGTCTGTGTACATCTCACCCCTCCCAGACCCTGCTTTTGAGTGAGATATACTGGGTTTCTTTGGTTTTAATACAATATCAAGATCAAGACAAAAGAAATGTTTCAAAATCGTACTTCATCCACAAAGACGACACTTGGAGAAATCTTGCTAGCCAGCGTAAAAACAGCCTTCACGTACTTTTCACCCTCACCGAACCACTGAGTAAGAGACACGGGAAAACAAAAGTGAGCAAAAAAAAAATTAATGAAGTAATTATACTCATCTTTGTAAAAATGGACCTTTGATGTGATGCTCGACATGGATATATTTATGAAGTTAGCACCAGCTTCAGTAGCCACGGCCTTAGCAAGCATGGTCTTTCCGGTTCCAGGAGGCCCAAACAGAAGGATGCCCTTGCATGGCTGTATGTGAAACACAACTATATCAGACCTCAATTGTTTCAAACACCTATTCAAGTTTATATATCTATACCCATATCGGATTATGCACAAGGGCGATAACATAATTAAATTAGGGTATGAAAATGATGACAGAAACCAGAAACTCAATGAAGATTTAGGTTGCTAGAAAACCATAGTCTGTATGCCCGTAGAGCAATGTGTACCCATATATCAGGTGCTTCATTTAATCTGAAGGGCTGTTATACAGACAACTCTGAGGCCTAAAGGACATTGATCCAACAGCAGAAGATGACAGAGGGTCCGGGATACCAAATCAAACCAACCCAGTAAGGGCCTGCTTGTTAGCAGCTTAATAAGCTTAATGGGACTCGCAGCTTATTCAGTCAGCTATACATGACTGTTTGGTAGTAGCTTAATGATATAGAAAGTGGCTTATTCGGTAAGCTTCTAGGGGGGAGCTTTATGCAGAAAGCCAAGTTTTTATCCAAACATATCCTTCGCAATTAAAGGAACACGCTCATTCCATCTATGAGAAAACCCTCCCAAACAAAAACCATTCCAATCTATAAAGACAGATTAATTCACACCTACAACTATATCCATACAGGACTTAATGGAAAACTAGCCAAACAGCCCCTAATAACTCCCACCTGGAGGTGGATCTTTTTTGATAAAGGGTAAAGCTTGCTCAAAAAGATTTGCAGAGAAAGAACATAAGAACCTGAAAATACGAAAAGCAGTGCTAAAAATTGGAAATGAGTTAGAAGTAAGCAACAACAATCAAAAAAAATATACAAACAACAAAGAAAGCATACAGACAGACAAAGCAGGTATGAGAAACCATAAACAAGGATAAACATACGAGAGGAGTTGTGAAGCAATTAACTTTAACCTCCTAAAACCTATACCCCGGCTACTTAAATCATAAAAAGTCAAAGAAGTAAAAAACCTTGGTCAATTGGCCTTTGCAGAAAAGCTCGGGTCTTTGAAGAGGGAGCATCACCAACTCTTTCAATGTATCCTTGACCTTTTCCAGTGCTCCAATGTCATCAAAAGTTACTCCAATGTCACTAGGAGGTATAACATCAGCTAGAAGCCTTTTCTCAAATTCATTTTCCGTCACGACATCCTATAGATGCATCAAATAGTCAAAAAAAATTGACATTAATTCAATTTAGATATTTTTGGTAAGAAACTATTTCAACAATCTAAAGAATAAATCAATACTCCAAATCTTTAGTGGCTAGAAATCATTATAAACACCTTTAGAGACTTCTTCAAGCTCTTGGATTCATTCTGGATTGCTTGGAGGATTTCAATACCATACTGTATGCTGCGAGATGGCAATGTTACCAAATCAACAATTACGTACTCTGCAACAAAAAACAAAAGAAACAGATAGGAAAACGGTAGTTTCAAATACCTCTCATTTGAAAGAACAAGTCTTGCATCTGGATCAGCTTGAGCATGCTGCATTAAATGATGGCTTAGAGCCCATCCAACGACCTTCTCAGCACCTTCAATACAATCCCAAAATGATTATTTGATATAAATAATAATTTCTCTTACGAAAATCATTTGAAAGATTCCACATTTCCACAAATAAGTCTAACAAGTAAAGTATGTTTTGTAATAGAAGAAAAAGTTAGACATACCTTCATTTGTAAGTAATTGATCCTTTATGCACAACGTATCAAGCCCATCACATTCTAAGCCAGTCCGATTGAGGATCTGTCATAGTAAATTCAAATCATTATGATATATTATACTCCATCGCACAAAATTCAAAACCTTTGCCTTTTTTGTGATATACCACAAGTTGAAACGTTTTCATCTATTCGGGGGTGGGATCTGAACTCATGATTCTTTCAACTATCACCGTTTGGAAAAAAATAGAACATGTAATATTAGCAAATTGATTGGCAATGAAAAGTTGCTCACATTACGTAGATTATTCAGATTTCCCTTCATCTTTAAAGTTTCAGCATCTCGATCCAATTGCTGCTTCCAACTAGCAAGGAGGCCCTCATCCTGCAAAATTTCACGAATTATTGCTACTTCTAGAAAAAATAACGACGCAGAAAATTAACAAGGGACTAAAGGCACAAACCTGAGGCATGTGAATGGTCACTTTATTAGGAAAAAGTCTTGTTAAAAGTTTAGTCGCCTTAGGAACCTCCTTCCCCCTTTCATGTAGTCTCCCAAAACTATCCTGAAATGAGAGATGCTCAACGCCATTAGGCCTTTCAGGATGTTATGTTGCTAAGATCTGTATAAGTTTCATGAGTTGACAGTAAGTGCTGCTGTAGACAATAAACACATGGGTATCCCAAATTCCTATATCATTTAGTTGGTCAAACAGGAACTGGTGTTTTCAAGATCTTATCAACATAAAACTAAGGGGCTGTTTACCCAAATGCTTACCCAGTAAGTGCTTACTTATAGGAGTCAACACTATAATTTATCTTGATGCGTAAGATTTTAGTACATCAAAACGTATTGAATGCAACAATTTATCGGGTAAGCACTTATCTGGCTAAGAGTTGCCATCTTCATTTACCGGGTAAGACTCTACATCCTTTTCATCGCTCTTACCCGGTAAGATTCTTGACCCTCGTCATGTTCATCCGATAAGAAAATTTATCCGGTAAGCACTTACCAAGCAAACGTTTAGTAAACGGCCCCTAACTGTACTAAGGTTCTACGCTGTCTCCCAAAACTTAATTAGACAGTTTGCCAAGGCTCTTCGGCAGTTTTAGATGATCCCTACATGGCTGCAAGTTTGTCTCCCTGGGTTTGTTTAAGATGTTTTTAAAGGTTTTCTGAGAGTTTTGACTTGCTGACAAACAGAATCATTAGTTTGTGTTCTATCGATATCGACAATGGCATCATCAAGTGACATATCACATATGTAGACAAGAAGATCATATTCACATTGAAGATCATAGAATTTCATTGCCAAAAAATGTTAGGTCAGTAATCAAGGACGGATATGATACTTCCTAGGGATAGGTATCATGATCACATCAGGGAATTCTGCTTTGCCAAAGAAAATATCTTTTAAATGTCCTCTCCAAAGTGGGCTACTTGGATGGCAACCATTAAACTCACCTATGATTCACTCCGAATAACTATTGATTGAGGACAAGAAGCACTTAAATGATGCTAACAATCACATGAGATTAGTCTAAAAACGTATTTACCAGTTGTTACACGTTGTTATATTACAGAACCCGTGTGTAGTCAATTAACTCGTATTTGCACCATTACACCATTTGTTACTTTCTTTGTTGTGGGGTCCTAGTCTTCTGAGTAAGAACTAACAAAATGATGCAGCTATATTGCAATAAGTGGTCTACAAAATCCATATATCCGAATCATGTATCCAAATAGGAAACCATCCAATGTAACCTATAAGGGAACTCAAATTGACCTTATGCCGTGATGCAAGGTAGAAGTATCTATGCACCAACAGAGTTCGAGGAAAAAGATTAGAATATGTTTCCAATATTATCTATTATAAATACTCTCTTATCATTTAGATAAAGGTGTTCCCATGGAGTGCGATTGGAAAAACATGGCATTCATGAAGGAGTGGTAGTAATATTTTTGTTATTTTCTATTAGGTTTTCCGTTATGTTCCAACTAAATATGGGTTTCCTTATGATCATCCTCCATCCACGAGCCCCTCTTATAAGTTATTATAAAGGGTCCCTCATTAAAAATAATCAATGTTGTAAAATGCTTGCACATGCCCATGGTGCTCTATTTTCTTTTCAAGCAATAGCCCACCAAAAGTTTCACAATGCTCTCACCCATTATAAGTGTTATATCATAAATATCTTTACACAAGTGAGAGTAAGGAGCTGTTTGGTTGGTTTTTCATTGTCGTGTATAGATAAAGCTTTCTGTGTGGATTAATCTGTCTGTATAGATTGGGAGAGTTTTTTTCATAGATGGAAGGAGATGTTTTTTAATTGGGAGGGGATGGTTTGGAAAAAACTTGACTTTCTGCATAAAGGTCCCCCCTAGAAGCTTACCGAATAAGTCACTTTCTATATTATTAAGCCACTACCAATCAGTCATATATAGTTGATCAAATAATTTGTGTCTCATTAAGCTGCTAACAAACAGGCCCTAAGACTATATAGCTTTGTGGTCCCAAAAATTCCTAGGTGGAAGTCTAACCAATGTAACAAATATAAGCTAGCTCTAAAATGTTTAAATGGAACACCGTTATCCCATAACCACACTCCAGAAGTGAGCAAGTTTCTACAAAGTTCAAGGCCCTCATCCTTTCCAACTTGTACAAGGCAAGTCTTCAAATGGAAAAAAGAAGAAAACCCCAAAAAATATTAACTTATGCAATCCAATTAATTCCCTTTGCACCTTGCTTTAAGGTTTGCCAATCTACTCATAAGACATTAAGGGGATATGATAATGAACCGAACTTATATACCAACAAGTATTACAAATCAACTCCAGTATTTCCAACCAAAGTGACTAATGAATTTGCAACTTCATATAGATATGCAAAGAAAACTGTGGAGGCTAATTATTCATGTAAATGTAACATGATGCAAACCATCGAAATCGACGTTCAGGGATGATCGAGCAAGTTTTAACTCATAAAAACATTGAAACACATGAAGTATACAAAAAAAAGGTTAGAAGGTAAGTATTCTGTCACAAGACTGGTAACAGAAGTTCCAAAAGGACTAGTAAAAAAGCATTATCCATTCCAACCAAACAAGCAAGGAATGTTTATTTTCATCCTCTAATCCTCAGGACTTTTGGAGGGGCAAAACATGTCCTTACCGGAAAAGCCAAGTCAAGCAGAGCGGTTTGGTTGCTGCCAAATTTTGTGAAAAGCAAACCGCCAGGATGTGACTGCAAGAAAAGCAAATGAAACAAAATTATTAACAACAATACTTTTGTACACCTCCAAATGGAGTCCGGCAGCATTCTAAACAAACAGGTGGAAAGATAAACAGCAAGAACATATTGCAGCCTGCCAAAATTGCAAAACACCCCCCCACATAGTCTCTCTCTCTCTCTCTCTCTGTGTGCCTTCTAGAAATTATTTTGAATATGATGCTCAGAAAGTTCATGTTGATGGATACTAACATCTACGAGAGTCTCAGATGCTCAAATTAATAGGATAACGTAAATAGAATTGGACTACAAATTTCCGTTATGTTTTAAGCACCTTGATCTTGGGGGATATTACCTTTTCTTTGCGATTGTCAGTGTGAGTATGTGAACCAATTACGACAACATTGTCTGGGAGTTTTTCAAGCCTGGTTTTGAATGTGGAATATGATTCCGAGCTCCCAACAATGGACTTCTCTGCATCTTTCATGAACAAAATAAAAGGAAGATTCCGACTCTCGCTGGATACAACCTGGCACAACAGGGTATGGTCATTGGCACCCTTTAAATAGAGAGAAAAAGACTGAAACAGCAAGGAATAGAATTGTTTTCGAAACCGAAGCCTACCTCAAACAAGGTGCTGATGAGTAACTTATCCAGATCTTCTACACCGGTTGAATCCAAGCGAATTTCATTAGCTGGTAATGATAAGAGAGCATAAGAAACGCCAAGGAAAAGAACCCACATTAGAGGGAGTAAGAAACACTGAAAAAAGCAAGCCACTTAAGCTTCTGAGCATATGGTAAGTTACCAGAGCAAAAATATCCATAACCCCCATCACAGAGTCCCCCAAAATCAACCCCATCAGGAATGAGTTTATCAAACTTCACACCAATCTTTGAGAGAGAATTGTCTTCAAATGGTAGGAGAACCCTCCCACGAGCTCCAGAAGTTGGACCCCTAAGGTGAAAAAGATAGTAGCAACCATGAACACTAATATAATTCATGCCGCTTACACAGACAAACAAAAGAGTTGCACAAAGTGGAAACGAAATTGTACCTTGAAGTAGATGAAGAAGAGTATATGACTCCAGAAGCAGGACCTATAAATTTTACGCGGTCACCTACACATTTTTACTTCATTTTGTTAAAAAAGGGAAAGAATTGGAATAAACAAAGATTAAGCAATTCTTGGGTATCAGAAGACACTAAGTTCTCTTCCAGCATACCCAATTTGAATGTTGGGCTTTTAGAGGTTCCTGCAGCAGGGGGGACAAAGTCGATCTCCATTTTCTGTTGTGGTTCAAGGGGTAATGAAGAAGCATTTTCATTTCCTGGAACATCTAATTCACTAGAGGTACTTGCAGTGCCTGTCAACAGAGTAGCGGCACCAGGACTTTGCTTAGGAACATTGCTGGTGCTTCCTTCTTTCAGTAGCTCAGCTTTCAATGATAAACCCTAAAAGACAATTCAATTAAATGAGTTAATTGCTAAAGAAGAAACATGGAATAGCTAGCCGCAGACAAGCAATCCTGAGAGAAGATGGTAGATGAAATTTTATAATACATCAGACATATTAAATCTTACACCCAGGAACGAATGGCTATCGAATATAAGCAGTTTAGCGCCATAATACCGAGCAAGTGCCTTTGCTAGCATCTCCTGATAAATTTCAGATCCTAAAAAAGAGGGGTAAAATTCAGACCAAAAATTCATAATAGCAACTCCAATACAATCAAACGGCAAGAAATATAAAATTTAAGACATACCTGCGGGACCAGAAAGCAAGATTCTAGGATTCACAGTAGGGAGTTCAGAGGCATATTTAACCTGGTCTCTATGCTTCAAGTGTATATAAGAAGCTGCAATAAGCACATTTTTGGTGTTCTCACTGCATAAGCAAGTAGATACGACACATAAGATTTGTCAGATACGTTAGGCAACATGCCCCAATTCCAAGATGTACACATCTAATCCTTCTTCTAAACATTAAACAGAAGTACCAATCAGCCCTGTTTTTATATTTAGAAAACTAATATCCCTATGCAGACATATAGTAAAGTGAATATTTTGCAAATGTTGCTTCCTAAGCCTAAAACCTGCAGCCAAATAATACAAAGGGACCAACATCATGAAATGTGGGTTGGAAGACCCGGCAAAATGAGAATCATGAACAGTGCCAAGAAAATGTCCTTCAAACATTTTTTTCCTGATAACTGCATAATAGAAGTGTTCGCTATATACTTTACATACCAAGGCTTCAACAACAAGTAGACTAGGAGACTTTTAAAAGGAAAATGTGTTGGAGATGGAGTACTCAACCACTACTTTAAGCATCTGCCAGTACGAGATATAAAATTATGGCCAACTACAATCTATCAACATGATTCTCGTGCATATGATCTTAGAACATAGCCAAAGAATTCAGCAACACTCACAAGAAAAAGAGGAAGAGGGAGTGATGGTAAAATATACAGCAAAAAGAATAACATGATAACTATTTCAAAAGTATGTAAACCTGCTAGGCTGTTTTAATATATTTTTTGAAATAGGCAGCTTTAACATATAGCATGAAACTGAAAGAACACTTAAGCAGCACATCCTGTAATAACATGATAAAGTATAAAACCTTAAATAATATGGGAAGTCGTCAAAAGAAACTTCAACTTCTCGCCCATCAATAATCCCAGCAAGAATCTCTTCCTTCAACATTGCAGATCTTACAGACATTCCTGGTGCTGATGGAGGTAAAGGATCCCTGGTCCACTCCCTTGTTTCCAGCGCCTGTTGAAAATATGTTTGCTTTTAAGCCCAATTACACTAGTAGATGATGTTAGCAGTTGGGAAATAATTAGGCACAAAAAGCTTTACATTTCCTGTTTCAGTAATACTAGGGTCTAGGCTGCTGCCAAGAGGCGTGATCTTGCTTGTAGCTCCAATTTCAGATGCACTATCATTAGCAGTGTTGGTAGCTGAAGTTACTTCAAGACCATCAACCTCATCATCATGATTAGGATGACGAAGCTCCGTACCCGGATAAGGTTTGGGAGCAGTTTGAGAAGCAGGTTTCAAACGAGATAAATCTGGTCTCAGATTTGATAGAGACGCCAATATAGAAGCACCAGCAATTGCTGATGGGTCCCCTGCACGTCTCTCAATATGCAGCATTTTCAGGTCTCCACCACGAACAGATGTATGTGTTTTTAACAAGACATCACACGGTAGTTGCTGGAATATCTATTGGAAGGAACATTAAGGAAAACTATGAAAGAGGCATGGAAGCAAAAACGAATGTATAAAACCAAAAATAAAGAAATTTACGCATCCCACAAAGGCATTAGATTTCATCAGTTAACTTAATAGGTTTTTGTCTTTAAAAGGATACATAAGCATGATTCCCAAGAGGACCAAAGACCACTTCATCTCCTGAATTCAAAACACAGGTTGTACCCTTCTTAATAGTCTTCCCATTAACATGCACGGATCCTTTGCTTCCCTTGCTTTCAAGCACAGCGACAGAACTGTCTTCCCGCTGATCATGTCGACAAACAGTAAGTATTCATACTGCAAGTAGACAATATGGAGTTCATCTCCATAAATCCTATAAACCAGGTGAACTGTTTGTGCTTAATGTAATGTGAATCCCTAAAATTGAAGCAATGTTGACATGATATATTATTCAGTACCTCATTGAGCTTGATAATGCAAAGAATCGCACTTATATCCTTGATCAAAAGATTAGCATTCTTGCTTGATCCAACTAAAAAATTGGTTGTATAAACAGTCATTGTTTGATTCTGCAAGAAACAATGCATTTCTTTCAGCTCTGTGTATATTTAGGTTGTCCATGGCTGAAACTCACAATTTATCATGATAATCCCTTTGCTGAAATAATCAAGAAGCTACCGTGTTTCAATAAATTCATAGAATTACTCATTTTTATTGCCGAGTACTAACCAATGACGTCTGAGCAAGCAGCCTGCACCAAGGTGTGGCCGTCTCACAGCTCTGATTTTGCTGCTTCCATGAAGAAAATGAGCTTCTCGGCTTCTCCGGTAAAACTGGCACTGACGCTTCATAGCAACCAATACAAAGTCTCAGCCTTAACCCTTAATCAATTGAAATTAATACCATAACAACAATAAGCTGTAGCCTTTTCTTACTAGTGTCAAATACCCATAACAAACAATTCAAGAAATGCACAGAAACCCAATTATCATTTTCTTTGAACATCTTGCAATTGGTTGCCATCTTTTAGACATTTACATGTAGACATGTAACAGAGGTGTGTAAATTTATATAGACAATTAGGCATATATGTTGACTTCTGCACCCTTCAGAATGTGTATTATCCAGGCATGATTTTATTCTAAACCCTGGTGAGTTCTGGAACTGCAATCTTGTCTAGTTGATCATTTCCATCAGACAATTAAAACCATCAGCAATTACTTAACAGCTACAAACCCAAGAGATTAGATTGAACAATGCAGAACGACAGACATTTTAGTAATTTACATGCAAGAGATTTACAAAACAGCACGAAAACAACTTGCCTTGAGCGATCGGAGTGACGACGGAAGCAGCCGGAGCCGCCTCCGCCTTCCCTGCACTTACCACCTCCCCTTCACCGCTCCCATCCTTCCGTGGACAACTTGCGGCGGCATTTTCTGGTGGATCCACTGCCGTCGGCGAACTCAACTCTTTGGAATTCTCCACCACCGCAGGCTGTGATGGCTCTTGTGGCGTCGATTTCTCCGATGCACCTCCATTATCAGCCTAAAAAACATAAAAATTCAACCAAGAATCAATCAATAAAGGCGAAATTCCATAAACAACCAACAAAAGTCCGTAAAACCAAAGGGGGCAAGAGCATTAGGCACCTTTTGACGTTTGGGAGACGGGGGTTTCTGTTCTGAAGATGATGATCGCTTGTTGTTGTTGCTGTTATTGTTGGATATAGATCCACTTCGTCGCGTCGACACCATATCTTTGTAGGTTATGCTTGGTTGTTGTCTTCTTCGTCGTCTTCGTCCTCTCCTAGAGAGAGAAACAGACCGAGAGAGTCTATAGAGATAGAGAGAGAAACCGAATAAGACGAAGGGAATAAGAGAGAGAGAGAGAGATGAGCAAATAGTTTTTTTCCTCAAAAAGAAATAAATAAAAAGGGATTTGTAAGCAATTTTTAACTAGTAGACGTTAGATTTACTAAATTTGTTATTTTTGCATTTTGCCTCCCTCGACTTTCGAATTTCATACTTTGTGGACCCAATTCTTTGATTTTTTTTTTTTTTAAAAAAATTGATTTCAAGATTAGAAATAAATATTTTTTTGAAACTAGAAGTGTACTCGCACAATATAACGAGGTATATCTCGATTTTAATGTTTTGTTTTATTTTTTTTTTATCTCAGTCAATGTTATAATATGATTTTATGTGGTTTTGAAAAAACGATAATGTTTCCATGTGTTTTTCAACATCAATAATTATTATAAACTCAGTAAAATATATAAAAAAAAACTGGAAAATTGTTGCATCATACAAACTTCATGGTAAGAACCAAGGTTTCTGTATAATAATTTTTCAAAAATTGTTATTTATGAAAGAAAATTTATTTTTTATTCTTCTTACAAATGAGAATCCTTGAAATTAAGTGTATAGAAAAGAAAATTAATCTATACTATATTATAAAGCATTTGGCACGATCTCTTAAAAACAACTTTTTAAGCATTATGTACTGCTATATAATGCTAATTTACTTAATTTTCAAGATTACAAGTAAATTGTGTGTAAGTGTAACTTATTAAAGCTTCATGTTTGAATTTGTGTAGCTAATTGCAGATAAATATAATCAAATAGAGGATAAACATCTCATTTCAAATATGAAAAATCTAAAATATAAGTAAGATAATCATTGAGTTCTAACAAAATACTTAATAATTATCTTTATAAAAAATTATATTATTAAAACAAAACTAAATTACTTCGTTACTAAGTCTATATTAAATTATAATAAAAAAATTGAATTGAATAAATTACACAAAAAACATAAATTTTTAAATAGTTAATTTGATACTAATATTGATATATTTATTTTAGAAATTTTATGATATCTTTAAATTTATATTTTTTTATTCAAAAATAAAAACATTATTCATTTCTCAAAATCACATAAATTCTAGATATATCTCGCAGCATTGCGCGAGTATCTTCTAGTATTTTATAAAAGATATTGAATATTTTAATAATATTATAATATCTAAAATAGATAAGCTGTTGGATATGAATATAAATGTTCTTTGCAGATTTTGACTTTTTAATTTTCCATTTTTGGATAATATGTTTAAGATGCTTTAAATATGGATGTGTTTACAATGAAAAAATAAAACATTTATTATGGTAAATTTTAATACTTGAAAGATATTCGTACAATCACTTCCTTTTGATGATGACACACAATTTTTCCACAAAATCAGTTTAAAATATAATGCAAATCAGCATCTTCTTCGGGCTTTTGCCTTCATGGTGTTCACTAAATGTTTATATGGTAAGTGCTTACCGGCAAAAGTTACTGTCTCTCTTACTCTTACCTTGTCCAGTAACATATTTTTAAATATATAATATTTATATACGACAAAATAGAACAAATAAACTCACACACTCTCCTCACATTTTGTGAATTTGAACTCTTAACCTGTTAAGAGGTCAAATACTCACATACCGCTAGGCCAAAGGCCCTTTGGTCTTGTCCGACAACATTATCGGCCATTAAATTTTCTATATAAATCCAACAATATATATATTATATTATAAAACATTTGACAAAAACTYTTAAAAACAATTTTATATGTATGAAATACTGTTTATTGATGTATATTATTTAAAATTAATATTACAAGTAAATTATGCGTAAGTACAACTTATTAAAACTTTGTTTTTGAATTCGTGTAACTAACTATAGATAAACATAATCAAATACATGATAAACATCTCATTTTAAATATAAAAATTTAAAACGTAATTAAGATACTCATTGAATTTTAACATAGTACTTAATTATCATCCTTATAAAAATTAAATTATTAAACAAAAATAAATTATTTTATTATTAAATCTAAATTAAATTATATCGATTTTTTTTAAAATTTATATTTTGTTCAAAAATAAAATTATCATCGTTTTCTAAAACCACGTAAAACCGTATTATATCGACAGAGAAAATGAATAAAATGAAACATTAAAATCGAAATATATCTCGTTGCATTGCATGAATACCCTTCTAGTAAATGGGTAGAATACACAATTTTAACAAATTCAAACATTTATGAGTTTACAAAAACAAATAGTCTTATTGATTCAGATCTCAGACTTCAACACCACCTTTTATCAAATCAGAAGTAAAATAAAACTTCTAACTTTTAACACCTTTTAAAACACAAACGTCACCTCAAAATAAGCATGGGAATCAATCATGTGACTTACCATAAACGAGATGTTATGCTTGTTGACGTGGCAACCAATAGAACCTACAAAAATTCATTAAATATTAATAAATTTTTTTAAAAAAAATTGATAGTAAAAAAAAACAGTATCGTGTTAATTCAACCAGACCCAGATTCAAAATTCACATGTTTTAATGTGTTCATCGTGTTTGAATCAAGGCCCTATCAATGCCCGACATATGATGACTCTAGACCATTATGATTTTTCAAAGGATTAGTCAGTACACGTGAGCTGGACCAAAATAAGGGGTCGTTTATCAAACACTTACTCCGTAAGTGTTTACTGATAAAATTTAACACTATTATGAACTTACTGGGTAAGATTTTAGTCCACCAAAACGACACTGTATACAATAATTTACCCGGTAAGTACTTACCGTAGTAAGAGTCTGTCGCCCTCACTTACTGGGTAAGACTTCTGATCCTTGTCTCGCTCTTACCAGGTAAGATTTTTGGTCCTTACTGTATTCATCCGGTGAGATAGTATTACTTGGTAAGCACTTACCCGAATAAGCGTTTGGGAAACGGCCATAAGTAAATTTTTATACGAGTTGGACTTGATTGACCCGTCAACAAATCTTGCCCTCTTTTACTACTTTTATGAATATTTAATGAATTGGATATAATTACAACTATATTAATTAAAAAGAACAAATTGCATGAAAAGTAACGTATTTTAACTTGATTCTTATTTTCGGTAACGTATTTTCAAAACTTCCATTTTGATATCTAAGATGTAAAGTTTTAAACATTTAATTACCTGGGTAACCGGTTCAAGACTAAATTTAGATTAAAAAAATTAATGTCATTAACCACGTCAACAAATAATATTGAGCTGGATACCACATCAACATGATAACCGGTTAATGTTTTAACCAGTTACCCGGGTACTTAAATGTTTAAAAACTTTACATCTTAGGTACCAAAATGAAAGTTTTGAAAATACGCTTCTCAAAATAGGAATCAAGTTAAAGTACGTTACTTTTCATGCAATTTGCACAATTAAAAACGGTATAATTTGTTTGAATAATGTGATTAAAAGAGGTTGTAACCATTCAATGCATTTTCAGATGATTTTTGATCTGTTGTAGATAAAATACAAACCCAATGCTATCCATTTTAAGATAAATGGATCGAAATTACTGCAACCTATATGCATGGATCGTGACTCAGGATCATGTGAGAGCAAGGGGTTTTCGTGAGACCTGTAAGACCAATTTTCAACCCTTGGATTATATCTACAATCTGAACATTCATAAACGCCACGAGACTTCTCAATAATCACAAAATTGTCACCGTGCAACTTTATATTATTAGATCATTAGCTTATAAAGTTGACAATGAACATAAATTGGTCTTACGGGTCTCACGAAAAACCATTGTTCTCACGTGAACCCAACCCTTGCAACCTTAATAGAATAATGGTTGAATAATGAATTGTTACGACTTACGACCATTTGGTATCAAATGCAACAATTTTGACATTTACCAGTCGTACTACCCAAAGCTGCATATTTTTGTTGAATCTAATGAAAAGTTTGTACGATTGTTAAATTAGTCAACGTACCATTAAACGATTAACACGAAAGTCACGTCTTTTATTGCTAAGCGGGCTCATAGTCCAAGTCGCTTCTCTAAACAGCGCAATAAGGTCACCCGTAACACAGCTCTTTCATTTGATTTATCTTAACCCCCCAGCTATGCTATTCAATAATATTATAAGGGAATCTAAGGGACCGTTTACTAAGGGGTCGTTTATCAAACACTTACCCGGTAAGTGCTTACTGGTAAAATTTAACATTATTATGTACTTACTGGGTAAGATTTTAGTCCACCAAAACGACACTGTATACTATAATTTACCCGGTAAGTGTTTACCGTGGTAAGATTCTGTCGCCCTCACTTACTGGGTAAGACTTCTAATCATTGTCTCGCTCTTACCAGGTAAGATTCTTGGTCCTTACTGTATTCATCCGGTGAGATAGTATTACTTGGTAAGCACTTACCCGGGTAAACGTTTGGTAAACGGCCCCTAAATGTTTGCCCGGGTAAGCACTTACCAAGTCACATTACCTTACTTGATGAATATGCTAAAGACCAAAAACTTACCCGGTAAGAGCGAGAGACAAAGATCAAGAGTCTTACCTGGTAAGTGAGGACTACGACTCTTACCACAGTAAACGATTACCGGATAAATTATTGCATAAGATGTCGTTTTGGTGGATTAAAATCTTACCTGATAAGTAAATGTTAGTGCTAAATATTACAGGTAAGCACTTACCGAGTACGTGTTTGGTAAACGGCCCATAATTCTCTCATTCAGCATGATGCAACTTACACGTTGATGAGCGCAATGCAATCCACGTCACAACCACTTTTGTGCTGGCCCCTTGCCCATAAGGCCCCACCGTCGGGTCATAAATGCCCTCTTAAATATTAACGAAAGGCAAAAAAACATTTTATTTGATAGAAATACTTAAAGTAAACTTGTATTTTGTATATGATTGCTTATGTTTTTATATAAATATTCATATAACAGTTTTAATTACGATACTATTTTCAGTTAAGCTCTTGAACTCCCAAACACCAACTAGCGCTGGCATAAAAGTCGTTAGGAAATTGATTTGAATCACTTAGAGCCTATTTGTTAACAGCTTAATGAGACCCACAACTTATTCGGTTAGGTATACATGATTGTTTTATAGTGACTTAATGATATAGAAAGTGTCTTATTAAGTAAACTTTTAGAAGAGAACTTTATATAGAAAGTCAATTCTTTCCCAAATATGTTCATTCCAATTAAAAGATACGTTTCTACCATATATGAAAATTTTCTCCCAAACAAAAAAACATCTCGATCTATACAAGCAGATTAATTCATACAGTCAACTTCATTCATACGTGACTTAATGAAAAACCAATCAAACAGTCCCTTATTCACGTGCCGACATAAATGCCATTAACGAAAGTAAACAAGTGTTAAATCTGTAAAACATCCATAGAAAACAACAAATAGATACAAGTTGATAGATTAAAGAAGGTAATATTAATAACATTACAATTTATTATCATATTGTGTTGACTTGTAAAAGTAAAAATGATTATTAAGTATGTTGTTTGGTATTTTTTGGATTAATTAATTAGGGGTTGTTTGTTTACCTTTTAATAGTTCTATTAAGAGACAACATCCGAATCGTTAAGAGGTGAATGTTTTTTGGAAGAAAAAAAATATGTCTCTTAGTGATTCTAAAACCCTCCGAATGATTTTGTATCATGGGTCTCCCTTAGCCATTAAGCGCCCTAATCTTAATCATTATAATCACCTAATCATTCTGCACCAAATCATTCAACAACTGTCAAACAACCCTTAAATTTTGTTGGTATATGAAAAATAATAATTTTTAACTTAAAATAAATTTAATTCAATTTTATATATTTGCAGTTGGAATGATAAAATCAGTTTGAGTTCGAATTCTACTGTCTGCATATATATTTATGGTTATTGGAAGATTTATTTTAGAGTTATGAGTGAAGCCTACAATCACAGTTTAACCATCGGCTCTTGAATATTTATATATTAACTAGAAGGGTATTTGCGCAATGTAGCATGATACATCTTGATTCTAATATTTCGTTTTATTATTTATCTCAATCGATGTTATAATATGGTCTTATGTGATTTTGAAAAAAGATAATAATTTTAGTTTTAAATAAAATATAAATTTGAAATATTATAAAAAATTGACAAATATATATCGATATTAGTATTAAATTAACTATTTAAATTTTTTTATTTTTTGTGTATTTTTTTTTGTTCAATTTTTTTATAATTTAATTTAGATTCAGTAACGAAGAAACTTATATTTGGTTTAATAATATAATTTTTTACAAGTATAATAATTAATTATTTTGTTATAACTCAAAATTATCCTAATTATATTTTAGATTTTTTATATTTTAAAATGAGATGTTTATCCCTTATTTGATTATGTTTATCCGTAGTTAGTTACACGAATTCAAACATGGAGCTTTAATAAGTTGTATTTACGCATAATTTACTTGTAAATTTGAATTTTAAATAATATGCATCAATAAACAGTATTTCATGCATAAAAAGAATGGTTTTTAAAAGTTTTTATCAAATGCTTTATAATATAGTATAGATAAACATAGATTTGGAAATTTAGATGTCGATTTTCATTAAGTTTTGTATAAAAAAAATTGTCTATGTAGATTAATCAGTATGTATAGATCAGAAAATTTTTGCTTAAAAAAGTTTTTTCATAGACGAAAGAGACATTTTTTTATTTGAAAAAGTTTTTAGTAAATGGAAGAAATGCATTTTTAATTGAAATACATGGTATTAAAAAAACTTGACTTTCTACATAAAACTTCCTCCTAAAAGTTTAATGAATAAACTACTTTTTATATCAAATCACTACCAAAAAGTCGTACATAACAGACCAAATAAGTTGTCTAGCTAAGCTGCCAACAAACACACTTCTAGTTATCTTTTTCTGAAAGTAGACACTTATTTTAAGACAAACATAAATGAAATATACATCTAGTGACGGAAATAATTTTTAATTACGTAAATGACAATTTTACCCTCTCAGGCAAGATACAAAATAAATGTTTCAATCAACTCCGCAGCTTGCAAAACTTATGTTCTAAGATGATGAATACATGAAATCACGTTCATAAATCATCAAACACATCAACAAAAATGAGGGCAAAAGTAAGCTTCATAATAGTTGTAACAAAACCATTGCAAGCATATAAAATTTCTGAGACAACTTTTAAATGATTCACTCAACTTCAGCTATGAAGTTCTTGTAATCGAAACGAACATTCATTACGAGTATCTAAGATGAAAAACGCATCGAAAAAATGAAAAGAACTTGTTCTGTCATCAAACCACAAAGAGACGGGGCTGCAAAATCCGCAAGTTAAGCTTGATTCTTGTTCTTTCTAGGAGCCAACTGAGTCTCGGCCTGCAAGATCCGCATATGGTTTCAGAATTTGCGAGCAAAACAATGATAAGTAATTGACCACATCAGTGCTACTACAAAAGGTATTCGCCCCCATCTAGATCGCCCCCATAGAACGGTCGACGACCATCAGAGGGGAGGTGCCGGGGCTCAAACCCAGAATCTCACACGTGGATTGCAACCACGCCTCTACGCAGGACACAATACAACTACTAAAAAGGGGGTATTTGCCACCATTGCGAGCAGGCACCCCCATGCCACCGGTCCCACAATCATTATGGAGGTAAATAAATTGCAAATGCATCCCCCTGGCAAAAGGGTGGCGTCCGGGCTCAATCCCAGGACCTCACACATACGGAATACACCCCCACCTCCACCCCCAGGACAAATTAGCACAACAAAGCAGAGCTACTACTAATTTGGATCAATAACTCACCTCTTTCTTGACAGGTTCTTCCTTCTCGGACAAAGTCAGTTCGATATGACAGGGGGAAGACATGTAAGCTGCAAGAGAAACATAGTTTCGATCATGAATCAATGACAAATATGCTCAACTTAAAAGAGGCATGCCATTTGGTCAAAATATATGTTAATTGGTATTTTAAAATTCCCCTTTAAAGTTGCTTAAGAGACCGCCAAGACAGTAGGTAATTATGTGTTAGAACACTCATGCCCGTAGCAACATATAACACTTTTTTAAAAACTTAACTAAATACATCTTCGATTAAGCAGCGAGTGGCGACCAACCATACAATAAACACCCTAATGAGACTATCATGTTAGTGAGCGAAATTGGTCACTTCCCACACTTTGTTCAGCCTCTTGATCCAAAACATGGAAAATAATAGGTTAGTGGATATACGAGGAGACACTTATACAATTTGTTAGTACTCAAACTATCATCAGAAAGTGATAGCAACGATTAACTGTTTTCTACAAATAGCATTATGGTTCGGGAGTTTGGGCTTTTTTTGGGCTTCTGATAATGCATGTTTTAAGAAAATAGAAAAATGACATAAACTCACGATTGATTCTTCCATGAGCACGGTATGTGCGACGTCTCTGCTTTTGTGCTTGGTTCACCTGAATGTGGGAGATATGGAGAGCATCCACATCCAACCCTTTGACCTACAAGGACATCAAATCCAAACAATAAGTTTAGCCAGAAATAGTTGAAGGAACAGGAACAGGAACCAAAGAGTCATTGGCCCAATGATACCCACGTCACAGGTAGAACCTGGCTCACAGGAAGTCAAGGTTCAAACTCTGTGATTATTTGCCGTATATAAAACCTATATACTTAAAAAGAGTCCCCAATAGTAAAATATGTACAAATATTCATTACTACTTGATACTTACTTCTGCATTACTCTCAGCATTCTTTAGCAAGTCCAGAATGAATTTTGCGGATTTAGCAGGCCAACGTCCTTGCCCATTTGAGTGGCGATTCTTTGCCTGTGCAGTACGTCCAACTCCACGACAGAAACGTGTGAATGGAATTGCTTGTTTATGAACAAGAACATCCTCCAAGTATCTCTTAGCCTTGATTAAAGGCAACTTACGAATAGCATGTGCAGTTTCTCTAGTGTTCTAAGGATTAACAAAAGGAAACATATTAGCAAGAGAACGCAAAGATCCACAACTTAGAAATAGAACTTTGCATTGAAGAAAAACATAATATAGAAAAGAATGCAAGTTTTTGCTGTATTCAGTAACTTCATGTATAAATAACCCTACAAACAGATATAAAATATCAGGACAGCTAATTCCTACGATGGAATGCTGTAGAAAACAGAGTATTTCTTCTTTAATGTTACACAAAAGTCTTCATTATCTTGAAAAGGGAACAATGAAAAAAGAAAGGTGTGTGTTCATGGGGCAAGTTCAAATGAAAACCGTAAATATTTTCAACCAAGTTTTTGTGCTTTATTCATGAAGATGATTCGTAATGAATACGATTCGTATCCACAATGAAAGTGCATGATATCATCGTATACATGAAACAGTTAAGTTCCCAAAATCTCGAATCAAAATATTTACGGTTCTCATGTGAACTTTCCTTTGCCCTCCCATACTATATCCAGCTTTTGATACAAAATAAGTTGGATTGTTAGTTTGTTAAGAAGATGATTCACTGAAAACTAATAGAGTTTCGAATAAATTGGTACCTAAACTGAACCATACTAACAAGTGAAACAAGTAGTAGAATCCACATCGATGTTAAATTTACCAGAAAAATCCGTATGAAAAGAAAATACTCGGATATAAGCATACCTTGAAATGGCACCTGAGATCGGATCCTCTGGCTTTGCAAGCTGAGATATACAAATCAACATTAAAACACAAATTTCAACTCACATTCATAGAAACCCCCAAAATTAACCAAAAAATAATGCTAATAACTGCACAATGACACTTGACCTAATTCCTTCGCAGACAGGGATGGAAATTCGAAACATTCTATAAAGAAAATTTGAACTTACATTTGGTAGGGTTCTCTGGCTCCTTCGAATACTTCACCTGAAATCATCAGCAATAAGAACAACTCAACACGACAATTGTACAATAACTTGAACATACAGGAGATATGCAATGAAAAAGGTGACGAAATACCGACCATTGCGGCTGCTGGTTTCGCCGGTGCGACTGCTGCAGAATTGTGTGTGTTTTCGGAGGCGACCCAGCAAACGATCTAATAAGAGTCTAGGGTTTGTGTCTTTGCGACTATTAGAACGCGGGGGTTTTGGTTGCTATGGACTATGGATCGGGTCCGGCCTTATGTACTTTGGGCCGGATATGTGTTATCATCTTTAGGGTTTAGGAAGGTGGTTTGACCCAAATCTTTTTTGTGTTAAATATTTTACTTATCGGGTAAGATTTAGTCTACCAAAACGACATCGTATGCAACAATTTACACTGTAAGCGCTTACCATCGGTTGAAATACAATTGATTTAGGTGGATCCGATCCATCCAACCTAATTAACATTGGACATCCGATCTAATTCAATCCAATTGATAATTGGATCTGATCTGTTTTATCAATTAAACATTACTATGGGTTATTCATTTGATCGGATTGGATCTGTCTGATATTTTTTTAGGGTTAAATGCATGAAATAGCAACCTACTTTCATAAAATTTCTTATTATAGCATTCTACTTTTGTTTTTCTTTATTACAGCAATGTATTTTCAAATTATTTTTTATTAAGACATTGTACTTTTAAAAAATCTACCTATAATAGCAATGGGTAACCTGTTACCTTTTAAGCCGGTTAACACTTTGACTTTTTTGTTTGTGTGACTTTAATGAGGTGATGTGGATGCCACATCATTTTGATGACTTAACTAAAATTAAAATAAAAACTTATTTCAAATTATTATTAGTGATTTTCATTTTTCATTGTTATGATCTAAAAAAACATTTTTTTTTTACTTTTTCTTATTAAGTTGCATTCAAATTAAATATTATTAGAGTAAAATATTTATTAAATAAATATGAAACATTATTTTCGAGATATATTTTGTTTGTAAAAAAAGTAACTTTTTCTATTTTATGTTGTTCAAATAAATACGTATCTTTTAAAGTTCTCTAAAATATTAACAAAATAAATTGTTA
>NC_037533.1:18795078-18796350 GCF_001531365.2 Cynara cardunculus var. scolymus | reverse complement strand
TGTAAGTTTGGAACAGGATTTCGTATTCTTTTAATCCTGACACAACTCTCATCAATTCTTTTAGCTCACAACAACTACCCTCTCTCTTTTCCATTTTAGTCTCAGCACACAAASCCTTTGTATCTAAGCTCACTCAGATATGGTTGTCCTCTTGGGTAGGTCTGTCGGTTKTGACATTCCATAGAGGTATTTCTGATAAGCACTCAGTCCCTCCTAAAAGTTTAGAGTTATGCACATATGWWCATAATGGATGATCAACAATATTATTTCATTAAAGCACAAAGATCAGATAAAAGTTTGATCAATTAATTTGGCTTTAAGCACAATCAATAAAGAACGATGCGACAACAATTTGATTATTCTGTATGTCTGAGATAAACGAATGAAGATCTAATGAAGATCTGTAAGAACAAGTTTACAGATTCTGATATAAAAAAAATGAATGAATATGAATCAATCAAAGAAAATTATAATATCAGAAAACAATTTTGAATACAAACGAGTGTATTATCAYCGAAAATGATTTTCGTATAAGAGACGTGATAATAACAATTTGAAGAATAGCTGAAACAGGTATTGGAATTATGTACGATGAGAAGTTACGCAAGTAAAATCTCAGGAAATACCTGTTCAGAAAATGTACTCGTTTTCCCCAAAAAAAAAATTTATTTTCTAAAACCAGTTATTGAACTTTCTAAGGAAACTCCCCCTAGAAAGTAGATTTAAGTAATAAATCTTTTAAGCTCAAAAATGAAATGAAAAAATTTTAAGCACGAGTTCTAAACTGGGTGATTAGAAACCACAGTTTGAAGTAATGTACAACTCCCCCTGCATTGGTGTATCACACAAAATGATATTCTGATTAGCATGAAATGGACACACCTGCAAAACCAAATCAAGTAGATTTTGGTACCCAAACGAACTTGGGTCCTAATATGTTAGTACTTGGTTGGGGTATGTTGTAACTACCAAACCATTTCTTTCTATAGGATGTATTATTTTCAGCACTATGAACAGGATGACCAGGATTAGAATATGAATTATATAAGTAATTGGGATCATACCTGTTCTTACCTCTCCAGTGATTCTGATAACTGTTATCTCCATGCCACCTGTTGAACCGTTTATTATTTACAAAATCATTAGTAGACTTCACAATGCAAGGAAGATTGTTAGTACCAACAGGTGTATGAGATACAACAGAATCAGACTTACTAACCCATATGCTTTTCATCTTTGAAGAATAATTGGGTGATCCAATGACATACCCTT
>NC_037533.1:18790183-18794328 GCF_001531365.2 Cynara cardunculus var. scolymus | reverse complement strand
AGAGTTAATCTTCTTCTCGTAAGATTCTCGTTCAGCTCCAAACTTTCTTTCAACTTCGATGATTTTCTTCTTTTCTATCACCATCTCATTCCTTTCATCATGTAAAATCTTTTCAGTGTGTAAAACCTTTTCCTTTTCTAATGCCAATAAACTCCTTAACTCATTCAGCTCATTCTCAGTTTTGAGGAACTTGTCAGTTAAATCCTTTACATCTGAATTGTTCCTTGGAGAATTCCTCTCAGCAATTAGTTCAGTTTGAACTTTTTGGAGTTTGCTGTACAAATCTGTATAAGATTGAATCCTTGTTTTTCTTTCTTTGTCAAATTCTATTTTGACATCATCCAAGGATTTGTTAAGTTTATCTATCTGATATTTGGATTCATCCTTAACTCTCTCTATCTGTGCTTTATAATCTCGATGCAAAGTTTCATTACATTTCACATTAACATAATTCTGAAGTTTAAAGTTATTTTCCAGCTCACCATACTTTGCTCGCAATTCTTGATTCTCTTTCAAAAGAATATATGCCATTTTAAAAAAAATGATCAGTTAAGGATCTATGCAGTGAAATCAGAAGAAAAAAAAATATGAACAGTTAAGCTCAAAAAGAACAGAAAAACACAAACACTGAAAAACACACGCAAAAACAAATGTACTATGATCCAAAAGAAAAACTAAACACAAACAATCTAAGAAACTAAAAACAGTCTAAAAACAATAAACCAAGTCCAAAAAAAAAATGAGTCTAAGTCCAAATCACACCAATCCAAGCCCAAAGACAATACAGATATTACACAAAAAAAAATGATCTATCTGCTCTCTGCAGTGTATTCAAAAATCCACTTGAATTCGTCTTGGAAGGATCCACTTCGCACAGTTCTTAATTGGGCAACACCTTTGTGTCAGTCACTTTTGATCTGAAAGACCTGTTCAGATGGCTTCTGGTCCAGTACTCAAATCCACACACAGTCAGTCAAATAAGCTCAAAACAGCTTCTCAAAACCTCGAAGAAACAGCAGTCTTCTCAAATCTGACAGTCACTGTTGAAGCTTAAACCTGTTATTGTTGAAGCTTAAACAGCAAGATGGAACTTCAAACAGTAAACTGAGCTGCTTTTTTCCTTTCTAAACACAAACACAAATTTAAGCAGCTATGAAGACAGTTAAAACCAAAAACAGTTAAACCTGAATAAACTGCTGTCTACAAACCCGAAACAGTTACCAATCTGTTGAGTTGCTGTTTTAAACCAGAAATATTCCCAAAACAGTCAATATCACACTGTGTTAAAGATGCTGTTTTAAAGACTGCTGTTACATGCACACTGTGTAGCTGCTGTCTTTATGTCTCTTTGTTGTGCTGTTTTATCAAAATGCACACAGCTGCTTCAAACACCAAAATGCAAACACAAATTCTTCTGTTGCTGCTTCTTAGTTGCTTAAGCTGTTAAGAACTTTGCTGCTGTGCGGCTGCTGTGTTGTTTTGAAGATGCGGTCTGTGTATGATATTGAACAACAAATAGAACAAACACACAACAGAATTAGTTACACAAAGAACTTGTTTATGCACACAGTCACTTGTTTATAATGTTGTTACCAACACATCACAGCACACAACAGAATCTAACAAACACAAACCAGTTACCTGCACTGTTAAGACCCAGCTAATAACAAACCTTTGCTTCTGCTGTTCTTGCTTCTTATTGCTGTCTAAACACAGCACACAAAGCAGTTTCTGCTTGCTGTCAAAAAGGTTATAATAAGAAACTTTAATGAACTATAATGAACTTGCTGTGAACCTGCTGTGAAACTATAATGAACTTGCTGCTACTTCTCCAACCAACAGAGACATAACTCTAATCTTGTTGCTGTTTCAAATATGCTTTTAAACCACAAACACAACAAAATCTGTTACTGCTTTTCTTCTTCTTCTCTGCTTCAAACCTGTACTTGTGAAGAGTTGTTGCTGCTGTTCTTAACACTGCACACAACCTGCACAATCTTAAAAGAATCTGTCACAATGTACACTTCTGTTCCAAATCAAAAACCAAAAACAAACCTGCTGTACATTACTAAAATGCACAATCGGCTTTTGAACTTGAAATAGACTCTAAACAGTTCAAAATAAACTGTTAAACAGTTGCTTCTGTTTTGAACCTATTGAGAAGTTGCTGCTGTTAGATCTGTAAGCTAACGAAATAGATCTGCTCACTGTTTCAAATTAAGCTAATTAAGCCTAAATTGGTTAATTGGTTAATCTGCTTAATTGGTTGCTTACACTTTGCTGCTGTTATGTTAAGACCTGCAACCTGCTGTCCAATCTGCCAAATTGCTGTTGTTTTGAAATTCTGTTAAACAGCAAATCTGTTGTAGATTTGTACACTGCAGTTGATGTCCAATTAGATAAAAACACACAAATTAATCAAACTAAGGAAGAACACAGAAGCAAAACTTCATCGACCCAAAATGCAATGAAACCAATTAGGTTAAAACATGAAACAATCTAGACCATCTTTTGTTAAATGAACCTGTAAATCAAAACAAGAATTGGGGAACAATTAAGAATCAGGGTAAATGAAATCAGGCGGATTAGAAGTCCGCTCAAACTAGTTCAATGCACAAGTCCTAAACCGCTCAAGAAATTGCTCACTAGAAAATCAAAACCCGCTCAAAAATCAACCCTAAATCACTCAAATATAAACTCTAAACCGGAAATGACTTACCGAACTAGAACACTAATCCGGTCAAGAGGTGACCGGTTTACCTCCTTTCCGCTCAAGCTTCGTGCGGTGTAGATGAATACCGCTTGAAATACCGATCAAGTAGCGTGCGGTTTAAACCTTAGTCGAATCTGTGAAGCTCAATTAAAAGGATACCGCTCAATCTGTGAAGCTCGAATCCGCTTGAATGACGTGCGGTTTAGCTTAAGCCGCTCAATCTGTGAAGCTCGAATCCGTTTGAATGACGTGCGGTNTTGAATGACGTGCGGTTTAGCTTAAGCCGCTCAATCTGTGAAGCTCGAATCCGTTTGAATGACGTGCGGTGTAAATGAACACAACCTGTGAAATGATTTGAAGAACCAACCGGACTCTTTATCCGGTCAACAAAATATGGGCCAAAAATGAACTTGGGCCTTGAAATTTTAGACAGATTAACAAAATTAAACCCAAAAAAAATTAAAACCAGATTAAAACTAACAAAAACACAAAAACTAAAAGAAATTTAAAAAAAATGGATCAAAACACTGATTTACGAAAAATTCAAGAACACGAAAAAAAAAATTTAAAACCTAAAAAAAAAAAAAAACCCGATCAAATCTTGATTAAAATTGATCAAATTGTAAAAGTTTGTGAATAACAAAGATTCACAATGTGATTTCGAGCATTTTGATCATGATTTTAACACCAAAACACAAGATTTTATGAGAAAATCGGATCAAAAACGAAGAAAAACCAAGAACACGAAGAACACGAAAAACAAAAAAAATTCAGAAAAAAATTCACTTATCTGATCAATTTCTTTTCCTGATTTCTTGCATTCCAGCTCTGATACCAATTGTGTGTCCACAATCATTGATCAATCTTCATATTAAGTTTCCTTCAATGGCAGATTCATGGATTTATCATTCAAGAACACTATGAACACTTTATGAATATTGAGAGGRAAAGTCAATCCTCTCAATTCAGTCAAACCTCTTATTACTAATCTGAATATTACAATTAGCTCACATCTCACTCTAATTACAAAGATTAAACCATATTTATATGGTCAACATAACTAACAAAGTCAAAGTCAAACTAGTCTAAGAAAGTCAAACWCGCTGACTTTACAATTATAGACTAAAATTAATCTTTCAAGACGAATACAATTAATACTGATTTCTCAGTCCTAACAATTAATCTACTATTTCAACCAGTTAGTCCACCGTTTGAACCAATTATTCATATATTTTCTCTTAATTTATAAAAAAAAACACTACGTATAAATATCTATACTATATTATAAAGCATTTGGCTAAAACTCTTAAAAACTCTTAAACCCGTTCATCCCTATCCGATTTCATCCCATATCTGAATTCATGTAACTAACTGCAGATAAACACAATCAAATACAGGATAAACATCTCATAAAAAATCTAAAATATAATTA
>NC_037533.1:18778090-18788964 GCF_001531365.2 Cynara cardunculus var. scolymus | reverse complement strand
TGCGGATAAATATAATCAAATAGAGGATGAACGTCTCATTTTAAAATATAAAAAATCTAAAATATAATTATAATAATTATCGAGTTCCAACAAAATAAATAATTATTATCTTTATAAAAAAATTACATTATTAAACCAAATATAAATTATTTCGTTATTGTACATAAATTAAATTATAAAAAATTGGAATTAAAAAATTACACAAAAAAATGAGTAATTTCAAATAGTTAATTTGATACTAATATCGATATATTTTTGTCAATATTTTATGATATCTTCAAACATATATTTTATTCAAAAATAAAAACATCATCGCTTTCTCAAAATCACATAAAGCCATATTATAATATCTACTGAGATAAAGAATAAAATGAAATATTAAAATCATGATGTATCTCGCTGCATTGCGCGATTACGCTTCTAGTCGGCTAAAAAATAAATTTATAAAATGTTAACAATTATATATGCTTATTAATTGAAAGGTAATCAGATAATAATAGGATGGTTATTGAATTACATTGGTTCGATTTTATCGGATTCTAAATTATCATCAAATAACCGACAATATCCAATTTGGATGCTGAATATTTTGCTCCGATTCGATCCAATTACAGTCGAACATCTGATTATAGTCGATTGTCTTAATTTAATTTAATTATTTTCTACACACCCCTAATTGTCTTCTCTGCCCCCACTTCCTGCCTGCGCAAGGAGTCCCTGCCCCTAGGGATAAATTTTCAATATATAGTCTCAACTCTCGAGTTTAAATCCAGTGTCGATAATACATTGTCTATAGCTCTCTACCCACCAACGACGGTGACATTTACGGTATCCCCATCCAACCCCGATATATATTACAAACACTTATTCATATCAGTAACATACTAACATGTGAGAGTGGGTTTAGACGAAAACATATTCAAATTATTGAAAAAAACGAGAATATCATGAAACACCAGTAAAAATATAACATAGATGTCAAGCTAAATATAATGAAACGTTCGTTTTTTTTAGCATCGTTTGTTTGACTCCACGTTTTTTTTTATTTTCAAGTTAAATGATATGAGGTGGTTTTTTATTTTAAAAGCGTGGTTACGTCACAGCTGTTAAATCATCTCATCTTACGTTTTGAGATATATTCTCACGTGTTTTTGCAAGTTCGTGGTGTTTCACATGTGCACCTCTTGATATTTATACACAACAAACACTCATGCACATCGATGTTACCTACATGCTTTGTACAGTTTTCGCATACTGATTTAGGGGTTTACACACAAGCATTACGTTCAAATAAAGGGAAAAGTTTAACACACAACATCGCATTTGTTTTTTTTTTTTTTTGGGTATAACCTTCGCCAGTCGAGAAAGGGGGAGGGTGCAGGAGATCATGAAAGGGGACGGGGAACAGGGAATGTTGTATATTGGTGTTTGTCGGGGAGGAAAGAGAAGATCGGAAAAGAAGGCGAACAAATTGGGGGGGGGGGCATCCTTTTCAGACAAAAAACTAGCGAATATTGCATACAGACTCATCCTTACAAGCATAATCCACACATCAGTACCCACTATACCGTTCAAGCATCCATAAAATGGAACCGGTTTGAATGAAATACATACTGCATTGGAAACCAATATGAAAAGTCAATAGAGGGTCTCTTCTCAATAAGTGCATCTTGCAATTCCAATTCACTAGTGTTTGACACTATGTGTTGCGCGGTGACAATATTTTTTAAAAAAACTATTGAAGTTAGCTAAATGAGTCAATGATCAAATCTATATATTAAATTAATAAGAATCACCTTTGATATATGAATCAATTTTATCATTATTGGTTGTTCTATATATCTATATTTATACTATCTTATTAAGTATATTTATACTATCTTATTAAGCAAATTTAGCAAAAGTTTTAAGGCTTAAAATACTAAATGACCAAAATACCCTTTATATTCACTTTTTCACCTCTTCCTCTCCTCACATACACTCACCCTCTCACAACCGAATTTTTTTTTAAATTATAATTTTAAATTTACACTTTATACCCCTATGATTATTTAATTAATTTACTTTACGTCTTTTACTTTTAAACGTTTCATTTTAAATCTTTATCAAATTAACATACATAATCGTATATCAATTAAAACATATTTAAAAAATACATTTTTATTTTAACAAGTTACACCATTATAATCGTCTCATTAATACCTTCAAAACGAGTCCAATATTGAATAATTTTTTACTTAATTATATTATTATATATTATATATACTGTAAAAAAATATTTTTAATATTTACGATTTATACTTTTATACTTATTTATTTATATATATACTATATATTTTGGGGTTATGTTGTCCAAATTGCATTATATAATATATTTTGAATTAATATGTTCTTGGGTTTTTTTTGAAATATATATATACATGTATTAATTTAACATTAATCTGAGTTTCTGGACAAGAAATAGGGTAAGCAATTAAAATTTCATTCTAAAACCTTTTTTTTTTCTTTTCATGGCTTATGATCTGTCAAATTTGTAGTTTTCTTTATTGGTTTTAAGTGTTTATCTTAAAACTCAAGTTTCTTGGTTCTTTGCTCTTRGTGTAAATCGAATACATTTGTGAAGTCGTTTAAATATGTTGGATTTTAAATATATTGGATTTYAAAYTGYCATACAATWTTTTYCATCGATAGTCTGTAATTGGAACCATAACTCTTATTTATTCAAATTGTATTAATATGTAAAGATCAAGTGTAACCTATATCATCGTTAAATCTTATCTTATAAAACCAGTGAAACTTCAAAATCGTTAAAATTTATGGCTCCCGCCGCATTGCGCGGGTACAAAACTAGTATTAGTTTAACCCAAAGAAACTACATATAACCGACTAGAAATATCTTATGGGGTGTTTGGGATTGCTTATCTGAAACAACTTATGTTTTTCTACAAAGTGTTTATGAACTTATTATAAGTTAGAATGTTTTAACTTCTTCAAAAACTATTTATTATCGGTTTGACACCCGTATAAGTTGTTTACTCAAACACTCAAAAGTGCTTATTACCGATATCACACCGAAATAAGTCAATTAGTTGTTTTTATAAGCAATCCCAAACACCCCTTTAAAGTAAAATTAATTGTATCCCCCTAAAAATAGATAAAAAAAAGGGAGATCGATGACTGAGACCAATAGTATGATAGGCGATATGAAGAACGGACAACAATAGGACGACATGAAGTGGCAAGGGGGAGTGATAACGTTGTTTGAGAGGGGTTTGAATAGTGTAAGATTTAGAAACAGTTAAACTGATTTAAGTTTTTTTTTTTTTTTTGATAAAAGAATGTTCAGGGAGTTAATCATTCAAAATGAAAAAGTTTAATAGTTTTTTCATAAAAAAAAATCAGTTCAAATACTTAATCATTCAAAATGAGAAAATTTAATGATGTTGTAGTTCTAAAAATTAATCATTCAAAATGAGATAGTTCAGTTGGGGTATAAAAAAACTATGAAAAATCTCTGACATTATTCATGAAAAACCCAACCACCCCGATCAATCCAACATAACTCAACATCGAAGCACTTTGATATATAATCGAGCTGTAAAATAATCAAACCGTAGGTATTGTGTTGATATCAAGTTACTTTTATTTGAATACAACTCAATCTGATGACCTCGATATCGTTATGCTTTTTAGACTTACTACAATTGTTGAGTCTCTACTAATACGCACATTACACAATTAAACCATCATGTACCCTATTTATATACATACAATTACAATCTATTTTCCATCCCTCTATAACTCCCTTGTATATATATGTGTAGTAATTGTGAATATATATATATATATATATATTGAGAAAATTAATTAAATGTGATATACTTAAGTTTTTAAGAAATATGAATAAGCTGTACGAAATGGCTGATGATGAAAAAACAAATTACGAGTAGACTAAGGAAAACAACATATTCAAAATTAGAAGAATTTTTTGATGTATCAAAGCATCATCCCGACTAACCCATACTGTTTGGGTTGTGTTGATTTTGAGATTTTTCGAACTGCAAAAATTGAATTTGGTTCTTCAAATGACTTTAATCCGATCAAACCAATTCATAAACATGGACTGACCTAGAGTGGAGCATACAGTGGCACGTGCCACAATATTATTCTTCCGTCGAAGGGTAACAAAATTTAGGTTTGTGAATGGTGCAGCCGTATTAATTTGTTATGTGCCATCATATGTATTTTGAAACTATAACGAAAACAAATTTTATTTGATAGGGTTGGTTTGCAAAACTTTTATTCCATCAAAACCCAAGTTCGAATTTTGTCAGTGTCATTTTTTAGTCAAATGGTGCCACCTAATTTTTTTTTCGTATATTTATTTCTTATAATCAAACAGTTTTATCATTTGATGGTTTTTTTATAGCCAAATAATATCATCGTCTGAAAAAAATTCTGGATCTGTTCCTGCCATAAACACCTCCACGTGGCCATGTAAATCTATCTTTTTCTGATTAATACGAAAATATAATACAAAAAGAATTTTTACAAGTGTCTCCGACTGGAGTGACACATAGCTACCCTTCACTCATTGGTCAGGTGCAACGTAGCACCCGGCGCATGTTAGAGACCTGAGCATGATTAATTTTCGGATATATGTCTTCTATTAAATATCTTTCCCGCTATTTTTTTAATAATAAATTTTGGATCATGATCCAAATGGATAAGCAATACCTCGTCAACATCTTTGACTCCCCATCTTCACCTTCCACGTGTCTTGAACCACACCTCCAAAAAACATCAACGGTTGACAGCAATAACTGTAAACAACACCCGCAGTACCATAACTTACCCATTTGTCTGCGCCAATAATACAAAATGAACTTTTGTGAGTCTCCATGATCATTCATCGATCGTAGTTCGCCGGTGACAGAGAATTATAGAGAGAGAAAGAGAGTTGTAGAGAGAGAGAGATAGATCAGAAAATGGTTATGGAAGAAGAGAGTCGGACTCCGAGGAGTCCAGAGGCGAAGCTCGGGAAGGAGGTGGAGGACCTGTGGGATGTGCAGGAGTCACAGCTTAGCCCTACGGAGAAGCTCAACGCTTGTTTCGAGAGTATACCTGTTTCCGAATTCCCTCATGCTCCGCCTTCACAAGGTATTTCTTCTTGATTAGTAGTATATATCGATTGATTCAGACCTATTGGGAGTTTGGGATGATCTCCATCGTTTTTTAGGATGGATCAACCGATCAAGAGCATATGGTTACGACGATGAGTGTGTGATCGGTGTCAGTATTGCGGATTTTGATGTATAATTCTCTTGCAGATATAACTGGTTGACGTAATTTCTGTAGTTTACTTGATCGGTTTCATAATTATGAAATTTAATTAGGGAGTGTAGTTGTGTGCTTCTGATTGTTCTTGATATTGAAAAATTGGCTTTATAGTGACTACGGATTATTATACCAGATGTTAATTGATCGACACTTGTTTAGCTGTTTCCATACTTCTTATTGTCTGTTACATGATCGGTCTCATAATTACGTAATTAAATTAGTCTGTGTATTTGTGTGCTTCCGATCGTTCGTGATATTACAAATTGGTTTTCATAATGACGACGGATTACTTCCTTGTCAAAAGAAATGGTTTAACTGTGGTTACTGCGTTTGAAATTTGTTGGATACCGTTTTTCGGGGCTGATTTTTCTTGTAACCTTTGTTTTTTAAAGTATATATAATATTAAGCGACCCTGCCTCTCTCTCATGGTGAGACTTGGACCCTTTTTGACCTCAAGGAGGCGGCTCTCTACTGGTATCCCGAATACCCTTAGGCCAATGACCTTTTAAGTTTATGCTGAGGAAATCGAAATGCCATATTTAATTGATGAAGCTCGGTTGATACTTTAGGGATGATTACAACAATACAACTGCATGTATGTAGCTTATGAGTAGAGAATTTGCACAGGGTCGTTGGACTTACTATGGTTTATGGCATAATCTAGTATCGGTAGATGCCATATAAGCATCATATGGATCTCTGAGTCTGAGCACGTATGTGTAATGTGTTACCTATGAGTAAGATGTTCACATAATATTTTCAAGCATCAATAGATTAAGCATGGTATAGTTTCTTTCCTGCTGTTCTATTATTTGCCTCATTCAATGATTGTACTAAGCTTCTCAATTTTTTTTTTCAGTAATTGAAATAAAATCGGATGCAAGTCTGAGTGAAGCTGTCCGGTTGCTGTCTCAAAATAAAATTCTCAGTGCACCTGTTGTGAATGTTGATGCACCAGAGGATGCTAGTTGGATCGACAGATATCTTGGGATGGTAGAGTTTGCAGGCATTGTCGTGTGGACTCTGCATCAGGTTCACACATTTCTTTTCTTGAATTATAGATATCTGGAAATACGTATTCTTAGTTAGAATTAATAAGTTACTGCTATGTTATTGATTCGGCATGTTAAGGCAAATTAACACTACACTGTGATCTAGAGTTGAAAGCAATTGCATTACAAGAATTACAAGAGAAGGGGGCTCAGAAGGTTGGCTTCTTTTGGCCGATCCTTTAAACTCATTTGTTGGCTTATTATGGCCTACCCTCCGAAAAGAGGAGGAACCGGCAGGGCGGGGAGGGGGGGGGGGGTGTTGCTGTAGTATTCCCAAAAATGTTCTTCCTTTTAAAGGGTAAACACTGACCAAGTGAAATCCATATCTATATGTACATTNGGGGGGGGGGGGGGGGGTGTTGCTGTAGTATTCCCAAAAATGTTCTTCCTTTTAAAGGGTAAACACTGACCAAGTGAAATCCATATCTATATGTACATTTACAGTCTGAAAAGAACGACACGTTAGATGAACCCAACTTATTTTCAAGCGCATTAGAGGATTCTATGGGACCTGCTGTTGTTGCAGCAGCCACTGGGATGTCTTCTCCGAGGTATAGAAGCTCACAGCCTGGATCTCCAAAGACTGCTGGGAACTTTTTTGAGTTGTTAACGTCCTCCGATCTCTATAAAAATACAAAGGTTTTGCTTCTAACTTTATTGGCATCCTTTTATTTTCTTTCAAAATTTAGTTGCTGTTCTGCCTGTTCATATTTCATTATTTGTTTCTTCAAAATGTTGTGCAAAATGCAGGTTAAAGACATCTCTGGCTCATTTCGCTGGGCTCCATTTCTGGCATTGCAGACATCAAACTCCTTTCTGACCATGCTTTTACTGCTCTCAAAGTACAGAATGAAGAGTGTCCCTGTGGTTGATCCAGGGGAACAAAAGATAGACAACATCATTACTCAATCTGCTGTGATCCACATGTTGGAGGAATGTGCGGATCTCCAGTGGTTCAAAAGCTGGGGATCTAAGCAATTATGTGAGCTTGGTCTTCCCCTGATGAACGCCAATCAAGTTATTAAGGTACATGGCTCTATACAGAGGTGAACGCCAATCGACCTTACTCCTTGCTGCTTTGCTTCATTTTTTTCTCTCCACATAAGTGTTAGAAACCGAAATTTAAAAGGGTAAAAACAGGAGTCGAACCTGCAATCCTTCAAAGGGCAAGTCTTGTTGCGGGGATTTAGACCATCTCAATTTTTTTTTTATAAGTTCTGTTTTAAAACATTTCAGGGCGTCATTCAAAATTAAGCGGGTGCACTGGCCCTGATTTTTTTTCCATTCCAACAAGACGACTGAGTGGTAGCCAGTGTTCCCCCTGCCGGTGCCTGGCTCATACCTTTCGCCTCTGTATATATTAAACATCTCCTCTCTTTATAAGGACTTTTTAAAAGAAATTTGAAAAGGGTTTCACATATCCTAACATGGTATCAAAGCCGAATCTACCACATCTAGGGATTCGACGTCGTCTAGCTTTCGTTTGAGGGAACATGTTGGAGTCCTACATCGTAGGAAGCTCTTTTTAGAGAGAGATTCAAAAGGATTCCGAGTATCTTATTTTAACTCGTGTTTTGCAGGTAAATGAGGATGAACCGGTGCTGCAGGCATTTAGACTTATGAGGCAGAAGGGAATTGGTGGATTACCGGTGGTTAGTGATGGAAACAAGCCAGTGGCTAATATAAGCATCCGAGACATTCAGTTCCTCTTAATCGCCCCCGAGATTTATAAAGATTACAGGTTAGTGAAGTAACTTCTTTACCATTTCCTCTACATAAAATTCAACAATTTCATCTCTATCCATACAGAAAGTAAACAGTTTCTGACACCATATCTCATCATCATTGTTAAGAATTTAGGATATGAAGAACTGTTTGAATCTCTCTATAGAATCCGTTGAATCTCTCTTTATAAAAGTCTTCTACCAAAGGACAGTTCCTATATATGTATATACAGGGGACCTTTTCTTTGGGAACCCATTAAATTGTGATAACTTTGAGAACTTATGCATCATGTGTTATTTCATGTGATCTTTTTCCATCTAAGACTAGAATTTGGAATATTAAATACTATGCCTAGATAGAAAAAAAATCATTCAAAATAACACATGACGCACAGATTCTCAAGGTTATCACAATTTCATGGGTTCTCAAATGATTAATCTCCTATATATACATACACACACGGTAGATAGATCAGTCTAGTGGAGGTGAGACTCCAGCAGGCCCCTCAAATAGAGGCTTTTCAGTGCCCTCAAAAACGGAAGCTAAAGATTTTGAGGGTGCTATATATTTCACATGGTATCCCTCTTGACACTCTAGTACAATCTGCGTCCATCTGGCCTTCATTGGAGGAGGCGTGTTGCACTCCAACATCGACTAGACTTGGACAATTTCTCCTGTATATTGGAACCTTCCCTTCCTCCTCAAGGGCTCTTTTGCAGAGTGATCTGAGAGTTCCGCATATTATGTCGAGCCCTTAGGGGTGTGTTTGGTAAGTGGGACATGATAGTACAAAATTTGTTGTGGGTGGCACATTTGGTGTGATATTAGACTGAGATAGGACAAAAACCGAGTAGGTGCAGCAACCATCTTTTGGTAACAATGAGGATGAGACAAGATTGTTAAATTGTTAAACTTTTCATGTCAAATTAAAACCCTAAAACCTTTCACAATTCTTTCCCTGACCTCTCGCTCGTCAAGTACAGTCTTGTCCATGTACCAAATGCACCCTAGGCGGTGCTAGACCCTTGATACCATGTTAGGATAACTGTAATTCCTTCAAATCCCTTTCTAAGAAAACCCCTTGAAGAGAGAGGAATTTATCGATCATAAAGGTTCAGATGAACTGTGTCTAATTGATGTGAGACTCCAATGCTTATTACGATTTGGATTCAACTGCAGATCCATCACAGCCAAGAACTTCGTAACATCGGTTAAAAGGTATCTAGAGGAGAACCAGAAATCGTCGCCTTTGGTAAGTGGCATGATTACTTGTAGAAAAAACGAGACGCTAGAAGAGGTGATATCAAAGCTCGACTCGAAAGAGATTCATCGTATATATGTGGTGGACGAAGAAGGGAATCTCGAAGGAGTGATAACGCTAAGAGATATAATCTCAAGGATCGTTCACGAGCCTCGTGGCTACTTTGGTGACTTTTTTGATGGTGTCTTGCCGTTACCCGCAAATAGTCGGGTTTAACCACTTGCTTGCTTAACTACTTGTAAAATTTTCCCATTTCCAGCTTTTGCTTAATTTGTCTAACATGAGACTGCTAGTGCTAAAGTTTGTGTTGTGTATCCGAATAAATCAGTTAAGACTAAATAGATCTGTTGGGCTTGATCCATATCATGCATCAAAGTTTTTGTTTTGACAGATTGGTTTACGGGCAGTTTACCAATACAAATCGGGTAAGTGTTAACCAAGTAAAACTGCAGCCTGAATAAGCGGCTCGCGTTTGTCTGAAAATTATTGTTTAGCAAGTGTATGTGTAAGTGCTGACCAAAGTTACTTCCTTGTTGAGTTAACATCTTGGTCATAGGTTAGTTTTAATATACCGACCAAGATTATAATGGATGTAGGGCTTATTCAGTAAGCCTTTACCCAGTTTTTTTACCTTATCGGTCATCCGATGAACATGATAAGGATCTGGAATCTAAGAGCAATAATAAGGATTATGAGTCCGACAAGTTTTAATAAATTGAAATCTTACCCTTCAAGTTAAATGAAGTTGTTGACTCTTACCGGTAAGCGTTGACGGCCCCATAGTTTTGAATTGGACTTGAAAACAGTGGAGTAACCAAGTTTTGGACTTTGGGTGTATGCAAGTTTCTCTTGTATTCTCTAACACAAACTCTTCTTAAACTCAAGTTATTTGTTTTTCACTATCATCATTTGAATTCTAAGTTTAGACGTTGAAAATTGGGATGAACAAACTTTACCCCCTGTTCGAATCAAAGTTACCAAACCAGAAATTTCAACAATGTGTGCGCGAATCGTGTAAAGTGCAGCCAAATAAAAAACGTGCGATATATTGAAACATGCGTAGCAGTTTTTTTTTTTTTTTTTTTATTAACCTGGATATCCAACCCGCTATGCGAGCCGACTAACCCCATGACGACCACCATGACTAATCCCATGACGACTAATCCGTGACCGCAAGAGAATTTTTATTCCTTCTTGGATTTGAACCTGAGACCTCCTGGTATTTTGATATTTGGAGTCAAGTTCAAACCAATCAGGCACTACCTTTCTATTCTAATTGAGTAGCAGTCTATTGTTATTGCCATCAAATGAATTGTCAGTAAATATTTCTAACCCGGGTTAAAAGCAATTTTCCTTATTAGTCATTATCATGTCCATCTATATAATAATCTAAGGTTATTTATTATTGAACATGACAGTTTATTTTTAAATTTAAAAACTATTTTAAATTTTGATTTAATATAAAATTCAAGATTTAACATATAAAATATGCATT
>NC_037533.1:18776758-18777788 GCF_001531365.2 Cynara cardunculus var. scolymus | reverse complement strand
ATTATTGATAAAATTTATTTTAATTAAAAATAAAATATTTTTTTGTCAGTGATTTTTCGAATAAAAAAAGATCTAAAAAAGATTATTGACGAAATTTATTTTAATTAAAAATAATATATATTTTGTTGGTGGTTTTTCAAATTAAAAAAAATAGAAAATAATTTGATTAAATTACTGACGGATTAACGATAAAATTTAATTAAATACATAATTATTAAAATTCGTCCCTAATCCGTCGGTGAAATGATATCACCGACAAGATTCAACCACGATATTTCACACTTATTAACATGCTATTGTGTTAGAACGCCTGACGGTGGTCAAAATAGTCATCAATTAGATATAAGTAATTCATGCATATATATACCAATGATCACTAGCGACGAATTTTAATTAATTATGTATTTAGTTAAATTTTATCGTTAATCCGTCAGTAATTTAATCAAATTATTTTCTATTTTTTTAATTTAAAAAAATCATTAATTAAAATAAATTTCATTAGCAATTTTTTTTAAATCATTTTTTTTATTTAAGAAATCATATATAGAACTGATTTGACACCGGTATAAGTTGTTTATCCAAACATTCAAAAGTGCTTATTACCGGTGTCACACCGTAATAAGTCAATAAGTTGTTTTTATAAGCAATCCCAAACACCCTTTAAAAAAAAGTCATTTCATAAATAATTAAATAAAGGGCAAAATCTAAAAAACCAATGGACTTTAGTGTTTAGAATGATTAAGTCTTTGCACAATTTTTTGGAACAAAAAAGTTCTTGGACATTCCAAAACTTATTAAATAACTTCTTGAACATTTCAAAACCTGTTAGATATATCCTTATGACATATACAACTGGTTAATGCGGTAAAATAATAGAAAAAAATCTAAAAAAAAGCCAATAGACTTTCATATTTTGAACGATTAAGTCTTTAAACATTTTTTAAACCAAAAAAAATTATCATATGTATAAAATGGAATAAATAAACCAAAAAAATACTTATATTTACAAAAAAAAATATTTATACTTAAA
>NC_037533.1:18737391-18776741 GCF_001531365.2 Cynara cardunculus var. scolymus | reverse complement strand
TTTAATTAAAATAATTTTCATAAATATTTTTTTAAATATAAGTATTTTTTTTTTATAAATATAAGTATCTTTTGGTATATTTGTTTCATTTTATAGATCCAATAATTTTTTTAGTTTAAAAAATATTTAGAAAATTAATCGTTCAAAATATGAAAGTCAATTGATTTTTTTCTCTTTATTTTTTCCATTATTTTACTATATTAACAACTTTTGTAGGTCATAGGAATTTATCCAACATGTTTTAGAAAATCCGAGAAATTATTTAACAAATTTTGGGATATCTAATAATTTATTTGTTCCAAATTTTTTTTAAGAAATTAACCAACTCAAACATTAAAATCCATTTGAGTTTTTTTTAGAATTTTCCCTAAATTAAATTTAGATTTAATCATCGATAATTATCTTTGTTATTAGATTCAGCAAATTTAAATTCAAAACCATCACCGTATTCTCTACAATCCTGGATGACTCCTGCTTCGCACCCTTCGAATTTGCAAGCGAACTCTGTTTCAGACGCAATTTTCATTTGGAAATCTGGTAATTTCATTGTTTCTGATGCTAAATTTCAAGCTATCGAGAGAAAATCTGTTGCTGTATCTTCATAATTGGTTATTTGTTAGTGCATAGTACTGAATTTGGTTTGAAATTTGATTTTTGTACAATGTTTTCTGTATATAATCACTTTGTTGAACTTCAATCATAAGCATCAATAGCTAGTATTTATTGCAGTTGTTTGTATGATCCAAACTAGGTATTGCGTGTATTACTGTTCGATTGAATTTTGAATTCGAGGAAGCTTTTTAAATGTCGTCTTTTCTGGACGAAATATAAGCTTGTCATTAAGTTTTGGTAAGTTCAAACGAAGTTCGAGGAAGTTGATTTTACGATTGCTGAGTGTGAGTCTGATTGATTTTGCTATCGTGTTGTTTGCAGGATATTCTGATTCACTTTCAGGAGATAAGACATCAGTGAAGTGAAACAACGAGGTTTCATCTGTTCATTTATGCAGACAATTAGATATGGTGTGTAAACTGAATGACTCGTGCATAAAATAGAGAACAAAAAGGCTAACGATTCAATATGATTGTTTGTATATAACTTTGCGAAGAAGATCGAAATCTCTATGAATCCTGGACTTCTAAGTGTGCGAAAGGATTTATGACCAAATACAAATATAATATGACACACAATCAAACATATGCAAATGATAGGTAACTTGCACTATTATACAACTAGTAGATAATTTTCTGAAGCCAAATGGTGGTGTGGCACATGTGTTTTATTATAGAAGAAATCAACCAACCACCCATAGATGGCAAGAACATACCTTATGCCACAAATTGAGAAGGTCCAATCATGAAGAAGCATACAATCTTAACTATTTTAATTGAAACATGGTAAGTCTTAAAACACAGGAAATTCTCACTTCACCGATGGGCATGATGTCCTAGTATGGCTCCACTTTGCAGGGTGAAGATGCGAGAGAGGGAGAGACATAAAAGGTTAACCGACTTGCACCGGATGGGATATTTGCATTGTCTTCATATTAAATCACTTCTTTTTTGGTTCTTAGTCTCTTTAAAACTCATTGACATGGATATAATTTCTTGTGTCTTTGAGCAGTGATAAAAATTTATGAGCAGATGTTACATTGTTATTGGATCAGTTTCTTTTTGGCACTTTCTTGTTTATTTGGAGCTCGTCATGCAAGTTTAGGGGATGCTGACCCATCATATAAGTACGTATGTAGTTTTTTGTTCAATTGTATTCTTGCCTATGTAATCAATCACTGATTCACTGTCTTTCACTGCTGTGGAAATGGAGTTTCTGATTGAGTTGTTATATGTTCTTACTATTTTTTCTTCAATATCCTCTCAAGACAAGAATAAAAGTATGTTCGATATCCAAATTATCATAGAAGTTATGGGTGATGTAGGTTATTTTTCCATTACTTGGGATAGATAAATTTATACATTGTTATACGCATGAGTCTAGGAATTGTCTAGGAGAATGTGAGAAGTCAGGATGTGTTGGCAAAAGATGCTTTCCACACTGCACGTTCTCATCTGATGGTGCATCACTTGATTTTCCATGGTACACGCAAGAACCTTCGTATATGCGGTGGAAACAATGGGACTGCCAAAGCGATTGCCGATACTATTGTATGCTCAATAGTGACAGAGTTAGATCATCATTTGGTCATGGGATTGTCAAGTATCATAGTAAATGGCCTTTCAAGCGAGTATTTGGGATCCAGGTTTGTAATTGAAAACATTGTACCTCATACGTCCAATTATGATGGAGCTCAAAGTATATAATAATCTAATTGTTTTCAATATTTTAGTACTGACTTTTAGTATTATATTGTATTTGTTCAGCAACCTGCTTCTGTAGCCTTTTCTGCACTCAACCTGGCAATGCATTTTCATGGTTGGCTATCTTTCTTCATTCTTTTATACTACAAGCTCCCCACGGGATTAGATAAAAAGCCATACTATGATTATGCTGGTCTATTCCATCTTTACGGGCTCTTAGCATTGAATTCATGGTTCTGGGGTACTGTTTTCCACAGTAGGTGAGTTTTTGTGACTTCCCTTTCTGCAGTGCATTTATATTTACTTTGTAACAAGTACAATCGCTCAAATCAATTTTCTTCGATTGTTCAAACATGTATTGCAACAGTATTCAAATGTTTAGTTTAAGGGACCGGTCACAAGCTTCTAATAGGCGAACGTTGGAAAGTTGTGACTTTGGCTTGAGAGGAATGCCTTGTAGAGGTTAGTAGGTGCACTCTTGTAGAGTTGAAGCGGTGAGTTGTGTTGTGGACAATAGACTTTCCCATGGTTCGCTATGTGGGTCAGAATGAAAATCTTCAAGCAATGCATATGTTGATGAATGTAATCTTAGGGCCTGTTTATTGGCAACTTTATGAGCTTAATGGGACTTGTAGCTTGTTCGGTCAGCTATAAATAACTGTTTGGTAGTAGCTTAATGATATAGAAAGTAGCTTATTCAGTAAGCTTCTAGGAGGAAGCTTTATGCAAAATGCCAAGTTTTTTCCAAACCTGTCCATCCCAATTAAAAACATGCTCTTTCTACCTATGACAAAACACTTCCAAACAAAAACTTCCCTAATCTAATCCGACAGATTAATGCACACAGACAACTTTATCTATACATGACATAATGGAAAACCAACCAAACAACCCTTTACTGCCTTACGGGAAAGCACATGCTGTAGAAATAATAGAGCTTTTGATATGATTAACCTATTCGTTTCCTTACCCTATTATGGAAGCTTTGCCCACGCCTGATTGCAAAATCAATAGTTGGCAAACCACTGCTTCCTGTGGTTCAAGATTTCTTCCTCCCATTCAGTAGCTGAAATTGTTAAAGCTGATTAACCAAAAAAAGTTATATAAAGCATCATCTTGAACACCAGATATTCTCCTGATAAGCTTCTTATTGATCTGTTATGTGCCTGCATGGTTCCAGTATGAAACTGCACTGTTTCTAAATCGATTTTTTCTTTCATATAACATAGGAGATAATCTAATAAAGCTTTATATAACTTGTCTTCATGTATAGATATGGCTTAAAAGTGACCACATGGGTTGAAGAGTCTAATAAAGAAAGTTACCTTCTTAACTACTTTAAGTTACCTTCCTTTTATAGAACGTCATTTATCCAAATGATTTTTGGTCTGTCCCAGATGATTCCATGTGCAATTTAAAGTGTTTGAGGTTGTAGACCGGAGGCATTCGGAGATCCAATCATGCATGTTTTTTACTCAATTATATATGAATCAATCTTTAGCCCAATTACAATGTTTTAGACCAATTATTATATTTTAGGCCTTTACTCTTTTAGCCAATTTGGTGATTCTCAATCCTGGGTTTCAAAGAATATAAGAATGATTCTATTTATATGTTACCGTCATTTTTGTTGTTTTAAATTTGTAAGACTTGTAACAAAATATATGGTTTGAACTTTTATATTTTGTTTTATTTATTACTCGTCTAGATGATCTTTAGTCTTGGTACAAGTGTAACAGGGTCTCCAAAAAGATTGGAACAACCCTGAATGGGGCATACTATCTGTTTTCCCGCTCATGCGATAATGGGAGTTAGAGACTGGTTTCTGGTGGAGGGAACTTTTAGGGTACAACTTACAAGAAAACCATTTAACAAGTGCACAGAATACAAGTATATACTGTTCTGGGGTCTGAATAAATGTGCAACCTGGTTCTTGCATGGTTTTAGCATACACTTTCTTGCCGATTCTAGATTATGGTTTCATATTGTTCAACTTGTCTCCAGTCCAAAGTTGTAAGTTAATCTTAAAATGCATTTTTTTTTGTTATTATTTTATAGCTAGCTTTATGAACTGATTAGCTTAATGATCTAAGCAAACTTGCTTTTGTGACCATATTCTAAGTGTACTAGCTGTACCTTTTAGCGGCTTCTGTTTATAACATAAGGTTATCATGAAAACAACTTCTTTAGTCCCTTTTGAGTATGAGCTAAGGCACGTATACATCCTACCTCCTGATCATACTTTCGAATGGGATATACTGGGTATTGTTCGGTTTGGTTTTTGTTTTTGTCAATAACATAAGGTGCAACTGGCTTGATTCTTCAAGCCAAGGATCTTCACAAAAACAGTCCCTCTATCCCTCGAGGTAAAGGCAACTTTGTGTACATCCTACCCTCCCAAATAGAGATGAAAATTTTATCCCCCCACTTTTGCGGGTAATGAGTCGGGGACGGAGACTTATTTTCATACCCGAAGTGGGGTCGGGGATGGCATTACCCCTTCCCCCCATAATCTGACCTGATTAAAATTTTTATTTTATTTAATATATGTATACATATACATTTTTTATTAAATAATAAATACATTTGATTTTCAATATTTGTAATTAATATACTCACGATTTTTAATTTTTAATATATTGTTTTTATCGTCTTTTACACGGGTATCCGATGAGTACCCCGAACCCGTTCCCGTGGGGGATTAGTCGGGCGGGGAATTAATGAGTTTGTTTGGTTTTAACCGGTTTGCTCTTCAAATTCAGAGTTTCATGTTATGTTACTTAATGCAAGTCTAGTTTTTCTTTTACATGATGAAAACTCTCTATATTTCATATATACAGGGATGTGGAGTTCACGGGAAAGCTACACTACTTCTCTGGTATCGTGTTGGTTGGATACTCGCTCATCCTGGCCATCTTAAGATGTTTCAATGTGAAGCTTGAGGCTGCAAGAGTCATGGTTTCTGCTCCATTGCTTGCATTTGTCACCGTCCACATTTTGTACCTCAACAACTATCAAATGGATTATGGTATCTTCCTAAACTCCTATAAATCTGAGATGCATACCCCCCCCCCAAAACACACACACAGCAACTCAGTGAGTTGTATGACCTAGGGGTATATTTGAGCCAAGCTGAACCAGAGCTTTCCTTTAAGTCAAAGTTCAGCTCATGGCTTGCTGAGCTAGAAAAACGTAGGCTTGGACTTGGCTTGAATAGGATAGGTTCCTGGCTCATATAGTTTCAGCTTTTATGGTTCATCTAGACTTGTAGAAGCTTGCTCATATCGAATTAAACTTCAAATATAATTACCAGTAAATTCTCTTTAAAAAATTACAATTAGAAGTCCCTAATGCATGCTTGTTTAATGAGATTTACAGCTTATGCGGTCAGTTATACGTGACTGTTTGAGAGTGGCTTAATGATATAGAAAATTACTTATTCAGTAATCTTTAGGAGAAGCTTTATGCAGAAAGACAAGTCTTTTACAAATTTTCCCCTCCCAATTAGAAAACACTCCTCTTCCATCTATTAGAAAACTCTTCCAAACAAAACTTTACAATCTTTAGTCTATACAGACAATTTAAATGTACAGTAATAACTTTATCTATGCAAAGCTTAATGGAAAACCAACTAAAAAAATCGCTAAGACCGGTGGGCTAAAAAATATACACCAAATGGAAACGTATAAGCTTGTATATTTTTGGTTCATTAGCCTTGCCAAGTTGCCGAGCCGAAACCATACCAGGCTCAACCTGGGCTTAAATAGTCAAATGAGACCTCTACTTTTGAACCCAAACCTTACCATGCCATGACCTTGCTTCAATGTCTTCCAAACCTTTTTTGACCAACTTTTGAAGCACTTGGTCTTTCTTCAAAATCTCTTTGCAAAAACTTTTTTTTTCTGAAAACAACCACTATTTTCTGGGTAGATGGCAGGTTTGTGTACGTCGTCTAAGACCTCTACTCTGTAGCAGGTTCTAAAAGGTGTGCCATGGTGTAGGGCACGTGCACAGATACAACAAGGCCTATAACATTTGTGTAAGACGTGGCTCACGCCATGACGTTTTAAGGCGCAACATAGTACGACGCTACATGCGTTTTTTACAAGGCATGATTTTGTTTCAAAAAATTTACATTTTTAACTTTAGATTTTACACTTTTATAGATTTACCTACTCACATCATCCACAGTTTTATGGATTCACATACATCACAAGCGCACGGTTAAAACGAAGTCTAATAAATAGAAAACACGTGTGTGTGTGTATGAGATAAGTAACTTTGCCACGTTGAAAAACGCTGCTCGCTGTGGCATGTAAGGCTTGATGCTTGACATCGTCGTCACACCATTTATAACCTTGATTCCGAGACATATTGGATGTGTTTAGTTTGGTCTACGTCATGCCATTGCTATTTAATTTATTGAAATTGGTAGGTATGAACATGAAAGTGTGTGTCGTGATGGCTGCTGCACAACTTCTCATCTGGGCAATATGGGCCGGAACCAGCTGCCATCCGTCTCGCCAAAAACTGTGGCTCGTGGTCGTGGCAGGTGCGGCTGTTATGCTGCTAGAGATCTATGATTTCCCTTCATACGAAGGGTTTCTAGACGCACACACGGCTTCGCATGCCATAACGATACCTCTAACTTATACCTGGTGGAGTTTCATCAAGGACGACGTTGAGTTCACAACTTCCACCCTTCTTAAGAATGGTAAAATGGCATCTAGGAAGTCTCTCCGGTAGGAGGATTCACATGCATTTTTCTCTTTCATTTCGAACTGAGGTCAAATTGGCTTTTTTGGTGTTTCTATTTTAGAGATTACAACATTAGTTATTTATATTATATTATAAAACATTTGACAAAAACTCTTAAAAACCATCTTTTATACATGAAGTATCGATTATTGATAGCATATTACTTAAAATTTAATATTACAAGTAAATTGTGCATATAACTTATTAAGCTCCATATTTGAATTCGTGTAACTAATTATAGATAAATATGATCAAATACAGGATAAAATTCTCGTTTTAAATATATCTAAAATATAATTAGGATAGCTATTGGGTTTTGACATATAATTAGTTATTATTTTTATAAAAATTATATTATTAAATCAAAAACAAATTAATTCGTCATTAAACTTGAATTAAATTATAATAAAAAAATTGAATTAAATAAATTACCCCAAAAAATAAGAACTTATATATATATTTTTAATTTTTATGATATATTCAAATTTATATTAAAAAACATTATTTTTTGCTCAAAACCACATAAATTCATATTATAATGTCGACAGAGACTAAAAAATTAAAACGAAACATTAAAGTCGAAATATATCTTGCTGCATTGTGCGAGTACTTTTCTGGTATTATTAAAAAAGAGTTCAGTTAGGAATCTTAAATATTTTAAGAATCCAAAAATCTCATTTGAAAATGAGGAGACCCAACGTCAAGTGGAGGAGTTGGGGCAAGAGAGTTATTTTGTGAGCATTTATGATGGATATTATTTATCATGAATTAAAGGCACATCATTCATCATGAATATTTTATCATGTCATTTATCATGAATACTCATAAAAAGAATGATTTATGAGTTCTTAATATAATATTATTTATTTTTTCTAAAAACCACACAAACTATATAATATAAATGATTTTTATTGGTGAAAAACAACGAGGTGTAATTTATTCCGCTCGATTTTGTTTATATTTCGTCTTTTTCCGATAAAATTACGGGTGTTGAGGTTTTTAAATTTAAAAAATATTGTTTAACGTCAATTTAGTCATATTCGCTGAACCAAATAATCTAACATTTAATGGTTTGGAGACGGCTTTCCTTTAAACAATTGAATCTCACTATGTATATATACATATTAATTTTTTTTTTGAAAAAATATATTATGTATTAAAATTAAACATAAAGGATAATAATTAATTAATTTAATAAACTTAAAATATAAAATATATTTTTATTTTAATTTTAGACTTAATTACGGATTTGGTTCCTATAGTTTGTGTGGTTTTTATGAATGGGTTCCTCGAGTAAAGACAAAAAAGGAAAATAACGAAAATGTCCTCGAAGTTAATGGAGGAACTGGATGGCTGTTAGAGGGAATGACCAATTTGTTATTAAACGAGATACCACGAGTTCTAATCTGTTATAAATGAAAGTTCATGTACCATTTTTGTAAAAACCATCAAACCACAGGGACCAAATCCATAATTTACTCTAAATATTGTTGACGGTAAATACTTACAACGGATAATTTCAAAACTGGAAGAGTTTTTTTTTATAAAACCTACAAATTCGATTTCTAAAAGAGTTTAAATAAATGGTAAACAAATGTTTTAATTGTGTAGGATTTTGAATTTATTTGAATTAATGAAAACCTGGCTTTAAAAATATATGATTTGGTAGTAAATGAAGATATATTGCAAGCATAAATACCTTTTTTTGTCCTTCTTATGGCCTCAAGACTCTCGCAAACCAGACACGTAATTAAAATGAAATTCAATTTCAAATTTTTTCAAATCAAACACACCATTAGCTCATTAGGTCGGTATTTGAATCAACGTAAGAGACCGATAAAAGGAACACACATCTATAATCAGATAAACAACTCCTACTTCGTAAAATACATCAAATAGCCCCTTGAATGTTTGTTACTTTCTAAGTCCAATTTTCGTTTGTTACTTTTTCTTCTGGTTCTATACTTCTATTAAGACTGGTCCAGTTTAGAATAACTTGACTTTCTACATAAAACTCTTTCAAGAAACTCACTTATTTTAGAATTACTAGAGGAGTAATTGCATAAAGCAACGAGATACATCTCGATACTATGTGTTTTTGAAAAAACGATAAATGTTTTTATTTGTAAATAAAATATAAATTTAACAATATCATAAAAATTAACAAAAATATATGGTATTAGTATCAAATTAACTATTTAAAATTTATTTTTTTTGTGTAAAATTTTAACTCAATTTTTTTATTATAATTTAATTTAAGTTTATTAACAAAGTAATCTATATTTGGTTTAATAATATAATTTTCCATAAATATAATAATTAAATATTCTATTATAACTTAATGATTATTCTAATTTTTATATTCAAAATGAGATGTTTATATTGTATTTTATCATGTTTATATACGGTTAGTTACACGAATTCAAATATGAAACAATAATAAGCTGTATTTACACACAATCTACTTGTAATCTTGAATTTTAAGTAATATATATCCATAAACAGTATTTTATGTATAAAAAATAATTTTAAGAATTTTTGTCAAATATTTTATAATATTATTAAAATTAAAATAGAGTAGTTGTTGTTGATGATTGTAGTATTTTTAGAAGTTTTGAGTTTTTGTATATTTTATATTACAATGAAATTATTTAAGCTTTTTAACTTGTAATGGCACTCGCCGCATCCAAACACCCCCCTTATAATGGAAACATGGATGAACAAAAGGAAAGAGGAATTAGCAACGGCAAGGCAGACATCACGTTTGTAGAAAAGGTGCAGTGCCGAGACGACTCCTGCTCCTCACCGAGAGATCTTTACACTCAACCGATCCACACAGAGATAATTGAAAGAAGTAGCAGCAATGGAGGTGGAATTGAAAGGGATGTTGACTGATCTCGAAAATCTTAAGACTTCATTACCGGATCCATCTCATCAAGCTTCTATCGATCAAGTAACTTTCTCCAAAATTCAACTCATCGCTTCATTGAATTGGATGTAGTCTGTTTGTTTCTTATGATGTTCTGATGAAATCGATCAATCCGGTGGTGTTTTTGTGTTAAAAATGTTGCAGATCAAGGGGTAATGTCGACGTTTACAAAACCCTAAATTTCTTTATAGGATTTTAGCGTTTTACATTAAACAACTGAAGAACGTTCTTTTGGATCGGAATAAAAACAAATGGAAACTAGTAATTATTCAGTTATGTTGCTTGGTTGAACTGTAGACAGTGCTACTTCAGTATCTGATTATTTGACATGCACTGTGAACTTATTGGCAGTTTCGATTGTTAAATTCTTTGATTACTTAACATAAATCCGTCACCACCTTCATTTTGTTGTTCGAGAAAATTAGGGTTTATATGGGCTTTTGAACTTTTTGTTGGTAAGCTAAAGCTACTGCCATGAGATCAATTGAGGAAGCAAGAACGAGAACTAGGTATTGTTGCTAGATAGGACTTGTGCCCCCCTGAAGCCTATCTGATTACTTGCAGTTGAAATTGCACTTTGGCGAATGTGCTTTTAGCTTATCATTTAACATAATTAGTTAATAAATTATTATAGTTTTCAACATTTATTTATACCAGTTAACTTTAGCAGGAACAGATTGTTTACCAACAAATGAATGGACTGAACTTGACTTTTGTGAAATGCATATGCATACCAAGATATACTGCTAGAGTTTCATAACTGAATTTTAAGGCAATTTTTGGCATTAATTAAGAAAAAATTTCTACGAAGGAAAATATTTTTGTTTTTGGTACACAATTTTTTGGTTTAATTAGTTATGACCTTTGTGTTGGCAGATTCGATTGCGTGTAGAAAATCTCACCAGTCTTGCAATGGCTGGACCAACTCGCCGTACTAAAGTCAAGGTTTTGCCTATATCTATATCCGCTGCAATTAACTTCTTTAAAGTCAAGTGATTGTTTCTTACCAGTACTTTAATGATACTGTTTATTTGATGTCAGGATATGAGTGCAGAGGTTGTAGATAGCAACCCTTATAGTAGGCTCATGGCGCTGCAGAGGATGGGTATTGTGGAGAATTATGAAAGAATTCGGGATTTCTCAGTTGCCATAGTTGTCTGTACTGAACCCATCTTTTCAGTTTTTTTACCTGTCTTTATTTCCACCAAATTTATCGCAATCACACTATGCACATGCTTCAGTGAATGGATTACTTCTTTGAGGCTTATGTTTTGTTGCATGATTTTATAATCCTTGACATCACACTCTTTGTTTTGTAGCTATATGAAATTGCAAGATAGATAAATAATGACTGGAACATTTTGCTTTTTCCTATTGCATACCCCAATAAAAAGTGATATCCACTTACTTGAACTTTCACAATCATATCAATTATATCGTTGATGGTCTAAGGTTTAAGAGCAAGGACCTATTTTACTTACTTGAACTTTCACAATCATATCAATTATATCGTTGATGGTCTAAGGTTTAGATTTTGAGCAAGGACCTATTTTTTAATTCAAAAAGCTCCTTAGTTTTGAATTTAATTTGGATGACAATTGGATGAAAAATGTTATAATTAATGTAGTTGTGATAATCTAAGTATGTGCCAAGTAAACTTATTTTTGTTTGTTGACATATGCAATCAGAAAAAAAATGAAATTTATGCAATTAGCTATTAATTTTTCCTTATATTCTTAGTCTCACATTTTTTTTGCAATAACCATCATGTACTTCTCCATTGTATTATGTAAATTCTCAAAATGTGTTCAATACTGTATACTGATGGATATACTTTTTTCACAAGTCAAACTGCACTAATTCCTTTTCTCCTATGAAGCCTTCCAGAGGCAATAGATGTATAACATTCTGGTTGTATATTGGGACTGTAGTTTTGCTTGTAGTTTGATGGAAGAGTCACCTTGTCATTTTGCAGGGTATTGGTGGGGTGGGGAGTGTTGCTGCTGAAATGCTTACGAGATGTGGCATAGGCCGTCTTTTGTTGTATGATTATGATACAGTGGAGTTGGCCAACATGAATAGGTTATTTTTCCGTCCTGAGCAGGTGTGGTTGAAATAATTGTCATTTTTCATTATATCTTCTTAGGAATGTAAAGTACCTTTGTATGCTTCTGGTGCTTTTCTTTCAGTTTAGCTCCATTTCTGATTCTGCTCTTATGCATAAATATTGTTTGATTATTTGTTTAGACCCCCTTCAGATAAACACAACAACTGAAACTATTAGTGTAAGTAACTTTATTTGTTGACCAACGCTTTTCTCACTTGCAAAGTTGATTGCACTGTTAATCTGCTTCCCATGTTAAACTGGGTGACAAGAAAAATTAGTTGTCAATACAAGGAGTTGATACATAGATCTTGACTACTTGTTTCTGGTAGATATCAACTGCTATGAATTAATTCATTGATTATTTTTTTTATTAAATTTTAGGACACATAAGCTGTTGAGAACAAATTGTTGTTAGGCATGTTGATGTGCTAACGTTGATTTTATATTTCTCAGGTCGGTATGACTAAGACTGATGCTGCTGTCCAAACTTTATCAGAAATAAATCCTGATGTAGTTCTTGAGGTAATATTTGAACAAAACTATTGCTGCATATTGACCACTCATATTGTAAATGTGTCATGGTATCCACTTCACCATGGTATTGTCTTCAATTCTTTATAGTTCATATAGCTAACGTTATTGCAATGTATAAATCAAAAGTGGTAGAGGTGAGAATTAACTGCATTGTTTCTGAACACATGCTGAAATACCTTGAAAGTTGGCCTTCTTTGTCATAATGGCGACTAAAGGAACGTTCTTTTCATTTTAACTCCTTATATCTTAAAGCCCAATATCCGTCCTCATGGATTGCTACATGTGATCAGCATTCCAAGAAACACTAAGTAGAGCTCGACAGTCACGCTAACTTTAAGTACTTGCTTAGTGGGAATTTAGTGTTAGCCAAAGTGGACTCGTAGTATATAAAATATAATTATATTTAGATTAAATAGACACGATGATAAAAATTCTAATACTGTATTATTTTGATTACAGCTATTTTTTAAATGACCAATTTCATTGTCCGTTTATACAATTACTCAGAAATGATTGGAAAGATTATCCCCAGGTTAAGGAAGATTGATTGATGAAACACATGTTGTTAGTGATTGAAAATACTCAATTTAAGAATTAGTTGCTTTGAGTATGCTTAACACCCAGACAACTAATCAAGCAACCCTAACTTATTAAAGCAGTATGGACTCTTAATGCCTAGGCAGTCGCTTAAGTGGGGATTTTTAGATTGCTGGATGTGATTTTTTGAAGGTTGTTACTGTCCAGACAAATAGAAGCATATGATGATTTGGGACATAATTAAGATTGCCATGTATATTTATATTTTTGTTGTTGATTTCTTCACTATCTAATTTCTTTACAAATGTCAGAGCTTTACTCTGAACATAACAACAGTGCAAGGTTTTGAAACTTTCGTTGCAAGTCTTGAAAACAAATCTTTTCGCCAAGAGAAAGAAGGCACTGGGGTTGATCTTGTTTTGAGCTGCGTAGATAATTACGAAGCAAGGATGGTTGTAAATCAGGTTAGAACGTTGCTATTATTTTCAGATTTGCTAAACCTTTGCCCTAATTATCCTGCTAATTATTTTTGTGTCTTTCTTTAGATAGTTAATTTATATCTTCCTTCTTAATGAGGGTCACACTTCATAAGTGGGGGAAGAATTTTCTTGAGTTATGCATATAGTATGTTAGGTTTTGTGGCTAATCTAGTTTTGTTTTTACAGGCTTGCAATGAACTGAATCAAACTTGGATGGAGTCAGGTAAATAAATGATCCCGGTTCTTTGTTGAATGAAACTTCCCTAAAGGCCACCATCATTGCAAGCCTTCCCAGAAAAAGAGGCTTTCATACTATGTTGAAATTCTGTCTTTGGTTTGCCTCGTTATATGAGAAAAACCACCATCATTGGTGAACCCACATGTAGTGATGTTTGTGCACAAATTAAATTCAGGACTAAGACGAGTAGCATTTCCTCTGACATCAATTTTTGCTGCTACTTCCTTTTCAACTTGATTTATGATCCTTGTCTACCATGAAGAGCTCTTTCTGAGAGAGTTATCATGATTTGCCCTTGATTGTTAGTTGCCATTCTGCTTGTTGGACAATAGGTTACACTAGAGCGAACTGGCGGTAACATACCTATATAACTTCCTCTCTATTAATTCAACTTAAAAAATAAATATTTTGAATACAAAAAGGATTATGCCGAGGCTGACAAGGAGTCCACATGAAATATTGGAAAATCAGAAAGAAGCTAAAGGTACTAACATGTGTTACAAACAAGTCAAGAAGAAGGAACTTGGACCTGAAAACCATGGCTTTCCAATTGCATTAAATAACCGTATCGCCGACTTGTAGGCTCATATCTAAGATGGATTCCTAAGATAGGCCAGAGAAAGTATATGTTGTTAAATTGGGTAACCAATGATAGACTGCGATAAAATTTAGTATTTTTGTCTGCTCAGTGGCACCACCAAGAGATACGACAATGAAATGTTCTAGAAATACCTGTATGTCAAATTATCTACTAATGTTATACTGATATTTCTCATGAGGGGCTATTTCTTGTTCTTCAGTTTCTGCTTTTCAAGGGTTTGGTTTGTTTTTCGGCAGGTGTGTCTGAGGACGCTGTTTCGGGTCATATACAGTTACTGATTCCTGGAGAAACTGCCTGTTTTGCTTGTGCACCTCCTTTGGTAAGTATAATGAAATAAACTTCTTTATGTGCTCAAATTTTTTCTCTTTCTTGATCTCATTGAACATTTGATCTTCAGCTTTGTTTGGCTATATGTAAGTAATGTCTTTCACAAGATTTTGATAGTGTTGGTATTGTCTAAGACACCAACTTTTTAGAATATTGTATTCATTATTCTTCTGCCTCTATCTCTTGAAGTTTGATTTCACTGTTTTTTTATTTTATTTAATGTATCCCCAAAAAAGTTTAGGGTGCTTCTATGTTGCTAGTATTTGAGATGTCCCCAAGCGCACAAATTTTTGAAAGCGAAGACCAAAGGCTTGTTATTCAGTAGTATAACATGGCTTGTAGACCCGTGTGAACCAATATCTATCGGGATCTATATCAGTTTCTTGTAAATAAAAGTTATGCAAAAATAAAAAAAATATTTTCTATACACTATTGCATATAATATAATTTCACTATGACAATCATATCAGGATCTTGATTTCAATTCAAACATGGGTTTGCTTCACACTCCGTGTTCTAAGAAATATTTACCATCTGAAAAAGGGAGATTGGAGTCTTTGTTTAAAGAAATGCATTGAGAAAGGGCAGATGTATAGAGCTTTTCAACGAGATAGTGCTTATTTAACTCTCTCAAAATGGTATGTTGTTTTCTTTCTAATATCAGTTTCGTATAATGTGGTTATCCTCTTCTTTAGGTTGTAGCATCTGGGGTGGATGAACGTACACTTAAGCGTGAAGGAGTTTGTGCTGCATCTTTGCCTACTACTATGGTCAGCAACACTTTTTTACCCCATTAGATGCTGGATTTCTTTAGTCTGTCTGTTTTCCATAGTTACCATACTTCATATTATTAATCCTTTTACCTTTTAAACTCAAGCACCATTAAACTCAAAATTGATGTCCAAATCAACTGACAAATAATGGTTACCCCAGGGGGCTCCTCCCCATAGGTCATCAATTTGAGTCTTGGGCCATTGGGGATTTTCCTAGCTGTTGTCTTCAGTGCCCTCATTGTACTAGTTGAGGTGCTTGCAAACTAGGCCCCGACACCCACGGTTACAAAAAACATGGCTGCTTTATAAATATACACAAGTATGCTTGATGGTGATTGTAGATGAACAAGTTGTTTACATTCGGCTTTTTATAGCTTACATTTCGAATTATTTTGTAGGGGGTTGTTGCTGGGCTTTTAGTCCAGAACACACTGAAGTTCTTGCTGAAATTCGGAAATGTCTCACCATACCTGGTAAATATTGCACAAATCTGTCTCCCCTCCCCTCTATTCATGCGTATGTGTGTGTGTGCATATATATATATATATATATATATCTAATATCTTGGAATATCATATGCAAGATTTCTACCGGATACCACTGGACCAATGACCCTTTGTGTTTCTTTGTTTTTTAAACCTATTTCTCTCACCTATGTCGTTTGCACACCATCATCTGTAGCTTGCTCACTTGTTTCTTTCAACTTTTGTGTGTGTGTATATATATCTAATATTTTGGAATATCATATGCAAGATTTACTGGGTCCGGTTGGTTTGGTTTTTATATGTTTCTTTACATTGCCAAAATCAGGGTTACAATGCTCTTAAAGATTTCTTCCCAACAATGGCAATGAAGCCAAACCCTCAATGTTCAAATGGAGCTTGCCTAGAGCGGCAGGTATATATCTATATGTTGGATCCTTGTTCACCGATTTTCTATTTGATACATAAAAGCTGTTTAATTTAGGCCACCGGTTTCTCTCTAAAGCTAAAAACAAATAAATATTCATAAATTCTGCAGAAAGAGTACATGCTCATAAAGCCTGCCAGGGATGCAGCTGCTAAAGCAAAGATGGAGGAAGAGCTATCAACAATAGAAATCCCAATTCATGCAGATAATGAATGGAATATAAGGTAACTTAGGGATTGTTTGGTTGGTTTTTTATTTGGTCCTGAATGGATAAAGCTGTCTGTGTGGATTAATCTATCTGTATATTATTAGGAAGGTTTTTGTTTGGGAGGGTTTTTTCATAGATGGAATGAGCATGTTTCTTTTAACTGGGAAGGGTGGGTTTGGAAAAACTTGGCTTTCTGCACCCCTAGAAGCTTTACTTAATAAGCCACTACCAAACAATCATGTGTAACTGACCGAATAAGTTGCGAGTCCCATTAAGCTCATTAAGCTGCTAACAAACAGGTACACCAAGATCTTTGAATGATTCACAATTTCCATTCCATGATATTTATTATTTAATCGATGGAAATTTTCTAGTTAACATCATATTCGAAAGGTTTAGTTTGAATATTTCAATGGATTCACTTGTAGCCATTGCTTGTTTGCACATAACCTACATTTTATGTGAGATTCACGGGGTTTGTTTGTTTGTTTTTTGTTTTTTTCAGTGTTGTTGATGATTGCGATGCTAATGTCATAAATACCCAAAGCTCAGGTGAGTTCAAACCATAAGACTTTGCTACATGTTGTAATGGAGTGAGTAAAAAGTAAAAAAAATTGCTTTTTAGCCATTTTATCAATCAATTTCCCATTTTGCGTAAACTCGATTTTCGGATTATTATTATTTCATTTTTTTGCGCAAATATTTTTTTTTTCCTTTTTTTAACCTGAAAATGGGATCTACGCAAATGCTCAAGCCATTTACTTAAACTCTGCTAAAGTGGGATTGTGGGAACTCAGTTCCAAAAGTGGCTAAAAAGTAAATTTGATGCGGGAGATTTGCTATTTTCGTCAATCTCCCTTGCATCTTACTCCCTCAGACACTACGTCTGTGTGGGTTATACCGGATCCATTTTCGCTTGGTTTTGTTTTAGTGGTTTGCCATCCATCCCATAACAACAGTCCACTATGAAAAAGTCGCATAGTTTTATAAATTTGTAATTTATTACACTTTTTAATCAACTAAATGACAATTTTACCCTTAATAATAGAGGGAGTAGTGAATTAGTCATCCCTTAATTAATGGTAGAATTGGAAAACAGACGTGTAGTAAATGACAATTTTACCCTTAATAATAGACGTATACTTTTGAAATCGAAGAGTTATTTTGGTAAAGAAATGAAAATAGAAACATGGGCATTTATTTATTGATTAAAGGGGTATTTGCAGATGCACTCCCAGAAGGTCTTGTTCATGAGCTTCCAAATGCAGATGTGTATGAGCAGCAGCAGCAGCAGCAGTGGAAAGAAGAAAGTGTGGATGATCTTGAAGATCTCAAAAGACAACTAGAGGCTCTTAATGCCCCTTAGTTTTCTGATTTCTAATTCTAACCAAACAATTTTGGCCAATTTCCAGTTTTCTTTAAACATTACTTCCATTTACCCACTTTCTTTTTCATTTTCATTTTCTGGACCACTCCTGATTGTTCTTCAAGGCCTTTGAGATTAGTCAAAATATATGCCACAGTTATCAAAAAAAGAACAAAATTTAATACTCGTAAAAAAGATTTTATATAATTTTTTCAAAGTTGAGAGGCAAAAATGAAAAAAGTAAAATTTTTACATTCCAACTCATAGTATGTTAATTTTTAGATTTTAGCATTGATTATAGTATTATTAATTTATATTTAATGTATATGTATTTTTGTTATTATAATAATATTTTAAATATTGTATCGTTGGTGTCTGGGTTTTGTTGTAAACCAAGAAAAAGAGACCTCAATGGGTTTTTGGGTTAGAAAGGCAAAAAAAAAACATATTTAATAGTTTAATTTTAAAAAGTTAGGGGTTGTTTGTTTTCCTCTTAGTAGTTTTATTAAAAGACAATCTTTGAATTGTTAAGAGATGAATTTTGTTTGGCAAAAAAAAGTCTGCCTCTTAATATTTTTAAAACCTTCTAAATGATTTTGTATCATGACTCTTCTTTAACCATTAAGAGCTCTAATTTCATTGTATACAATTATCATACAATTATATGTCATTTTGCATTATATCATGAGAACATCTTAATCATTTTACACCAAATTATTCAGCAATTGCCAAACAACCTCTTAGCCTTTTGGGTTCTCAAGAATAATCAAACAGTTCCATCCTATAACTTTAATAGTTTAATTTTAAGAGATACTAATCATAAAATATAAACGGGCTTGTCCATATACAATTCTAATTCATAAAATATAAACGGGCCTGTCCATATACAATTCTAATTTATGGTAAAAAAATATTAATAATAAAATATAAACGGGCTTGTTCATATATATTTTTATATTGTTCATGTCCGTCCATTAATTTAACAAACAAACCTGGGTGTGTCTATTTTCTTGATAATGGTTGTCCAAACCCGTATTTCTAACGATCGGATGGGCCGGGTTCTAACGAGTCGTCCCGTCCATGAACAACTCTATTTTATATCATCGTATCAATAAATAATATAGGGCGAGGTTATATATTATTAAGTATGTTAAATGATCATTTTTAAAAATTAGGAGGTATAAATTTTGATTCTTAATGTACAAATTTAAAGCAATACAACCTTCTAACCTCCCACCTCCTAAGATAATATTAAAAAAAAATAATTTTTAATTTTTTAAATTACACTTTATATTTTTATAATTAATTATTTAATTTAATTTATATTCTTTATTTTTTGTTTTTAAATAATTATATTAACAAATTGAGTCAGTTCAGAATCTGGATATGGTCTTTATTTTAAAATAAATGCACTGGGATCCTTGTGGTTTGCATTTAGTTTCAAGTTGAGTCTCTCGTTCGAAAATAAATATACTGGACGTCCACGTGATGCTAACATCGTAAAATCCATTTGTTAACTCAAGGACATTTTTGTCATTTTATTTATTAATTAGAAAACCTTTTTAGAGCACAATCAAAAATTACCACATGTCGCCTTCATTTCCCCCTCCCCCTTTGACTTGCTAACGGTCTCCCCCTTCTATCACGACCTGCAACTCCTCTATATATACATACATAAGGTTGGGTTCACGTAAAACCAAATGTTTTTTATGAGACCCGTAAGACCAATTTATGTTTATTGATCAACTTTATAAGTTGATGATCTAATGATTTAAATTGTACGGTGACAATTTTGTGATTATTGAGAAGTCTCGCGAGGTTTATGAATGTTCAGATTGTGAATCTAATCCAAGGATTGAGAATTGGTCTTACGGGTCTCACGAAAAACCCTTGGTCTCACATGATCCCAAGTCTACATAAACATATATACATACATATACATATATATATATATATACACTAGTCCGACGGTATATTTGTTTACAGGACGGTTACCTAAATCGATTAAGGCCCGACTGTTTCTTATTTAAAACAGGAAATACTTTTTTATCTGAAGCTTCAATTTCTCCGATGTCCTGAGGTTTTCGAAGTCGGGGGAGAACATGACTTACAAGATAGATTTCATACCTTATATCCATTCTGAGCTAACCACAGGGCCAACAGTGCAATTTACTCTAAAAATATGTTTCTTTTCTTTATAACAAATTATACCATTATAATCATCTCATCAATACCTTATATTGGATAGTTTTTGATCTAATCATATTATTAAATATTATAAATTTGTAATAAATTAATTTTAAGACTTATATTTATTGTTATTTACTTAATTTCTTTTATATTCATTACTGTTTCATTTTTCATTTTACACCCTTATTTATCTATACTTCTTATAAAAGGGCACTTACCGTTATCTTGAAATTTTCAAAAGGTACTACCTATCAAGCTTACTGTACATATTTTAAAACTTCCATTTGCAAGTCCCGACTACTCTCCTCCCCATTAAAATGAAAGGACTGGAATCGGTCCTAGAACCGTTCTGGTTCCGGTACTGGGTATCCGGTGTCTAATTTTTTTTAAAATTTTATCAGTTCAACTATAAAAAAGTAATTATTAGTCTATTACAAAGCATCGTCGTAAAGAAATAAACACTACAAACCATGAAAACTAATCCAATGATTTTCTCAGGGGTTGTTTATTTATCTCTTAATAGTTCCATTAAGAGATAACATTTGAATCGTTAAGATGTGAATCTTGTTTGGCAAAAAAAGGTTTGTCTCTTAATGGTCCTAAAACTATCTGAATGATTTTGTAATATGGGTCTCCCTTAACCATTAAGCGCCCTAATTTCATTGTAAACAATTGCCAAACAATTATATTTTATTTTGCACTATATCATGAGAGTCTCTTAATCATTCTGCATCAAACCATTCAGCAACTGCCAAACAGCCCCTCACTCATTATTCCTATCACTTGTCTACCCCTACAATGACGACTTGACGACTTCAATAAAGTAAATGGTTAAAAACGAATTTTGTTAACTAGGTTAAAAGAAACCTTCCCTCTTATCAGCTATTCCTATAAGTTGTCTACCCTTACAATTCCGTTCGACAAAACTGACCAGACCAAACCAGGACCACTACTATAGTGTGTGTATATATATATATATATGTATGTATATGTGTATGTATGTATATATGTATGTCACATGTTGAATATTTACATAATGACAGCCAATAATATATATTAACATGATTGCATTTAATAATGTTAAATTTATTTAAAAAATTCTGTCACAAAAAACAATTGCAATGATGTTGTGAGTTGTCCATGACAGTATCACACTTTCACATTCTTGCATGACAAATTCAATGTCATAACTTCAAACTAATCATCAAACATTCTGAGTATTTATTTCCTTCTAAGTTTGAAAACCATATCATTTTTAGTACAAATTAAATGAAAAAGTAATGTACTTTAATTTGATTTTTATTTCAGGTAACGTATTTTTAAAATTTTCATTTTGATACATAAGATGTAAAATTTTAACCATTTAAATATCCAAATATACTTTTAACATTTTTGTACTTTTAAAACTTTCCTAGATGAGACGACTGCACAAGTTCTATCTCAAGCCCCTTGCTTGTTTCTGCAGCTGAGTGTTCTTGGAGTCTGGTTCCGTATGTGATCGGTTGGGATTGCTGGTACTCAATTAAAAACCATTTTTATGCATAAAATACTGCTTATTGATGCATATTACTTAAAATTCAATATCACAAGTAAATTGTGCGTAAGTACAAATTATTAAAGCTTCATTTTTAAATTTGTGTAACTAACTATAGATAAACATAATCAAATACGGGATAAACATTTCATAAAAAACGAAAACTTTAAATAGTGAATTTGATACTATTATTGATATATATCTATATATTTTCTAAATTTTTTATGATATCTTTAAATTTATATTTTATTAAAAAATAAAAACATTATCATTTTCTCAAAACCAATAAAAACCGTATTATATCGACGAAGATAAATAATAAAATGAAACACTAAAATCGAGATGTATTTCGCTTCATTACGCGAGTATCATTCTAGTGTATGTATATATATATATATATATATATATATATATATCTATAGGAGCGATCAAATGCAAATAAGCCAATTTGTACAAAGCGTGCAAATCACCTTCATCCGTCGATTTTATTGTTTAATCTTATGAAATTTTTTCGTGAAATTGTTTCATATAATTACTTTTTTATGAAGTTGTTTCATATATGATTATGAAATTGTTTCATATAATACTTTACGAAATTGTTTTATATAATAATTAATGAAATTTTAATGAAACCGTTTCATGTATTTCTCTAAAATTAAAATAATGAAGATGATAATATCCATAATTAACACCCTACACAATAAAAATGATTAATCAACCTCTTATAATTACAAAAAAAAAATGAACAAAAAAAATATGATTGGTTGAATAAGGTTTGCACATTTTGTACAAATTGAGTGGTTTGCATTTGATCGCTCATATATATATATATATATATATAGAGAGAGAGAGAGAGAGGTTGGTTATTATACAACCTTTGACATTTGTGCAACCAATACAACCCAATTTCAACTGTTCATTTCATTTGATTAATATGTGATTTCATAGAAGTTTTGATTGTTTCCTAATATAAAATATTGATCATAATTAATGAACCATATTCATCTTCTATAGCTATTCAAATCATAATAAATGAACTCTCGTCATTTTCATAAATATCTCAATTTATTGGGTTGCATTGGTTGTATAAATGCGACGGGTTGTATTTGAAACAAACTATATATATATATATATATATATATATATATATATATATATATGGGAGTATTTATATAGTTTGACGGATAATTATATATGAAATAATTGAGACTGACAAACTGATGTTTGAGGCCCATATAACATCATAACTTCTATTTTCCTATTTATTCCCGACATCAATCAATCCATTCCAAAAATACAATATTTCATTTCGTACGACTTCTCTCATTCAATCTTTTCGGTATCTTCATCTCATTTTTACTAATTTTAGACTATAAAATCATTTACCAAACGCTTACTGGTATAACTGTCTACCGACTCACATTACTTTACATGATGAATATGACAAGAACCAAGAGTCTTACCCGGTAAGTGAGAGCGATGACTCTTACTGGATAAATTGTTGCATATGATGCCCTTTTTGTTGAATAAAATCTTACCCGATAAGTAAATGAAATAAAAGTAAGATTGACGAGGGATCACCTTAAGCTCTGATACTATGTTATCTTAGTTCAATAAAATAAGATTGACAATGATGAATATGTGGAATAATATAGGGGCCTAATCAAATGAAAACTGTTTCGTTTGTCGTTACCGTGAGATCCAATATCAACAACAAATTAAAGGTTAAATTAGAAAATTAATAATTTTGGTATTTTTAACTCAAAATATTAATTAAGGGCATTTTAGGGATTTTATAAATATGTTCTCTCATCTCTCCTCTTTCCTCTCTCTCCGACGAATCTTATTCGGCGAACCTTATTCCAATGAATCTTATGAGAACACAAGATACACACTGTGATACCCGGATATACATACAAGATGCACAATATAATACCGTTTGTAAAGCAATGAAAATAACGGAAATGCACACTATGATACATTTCATAAAACAAAGAAAATACATTGTGATACACGTGAAACATTGTGCATGTTATCATTATGATACACTTTGATTCACAAACATCTTTAAAATACAATGTACATTAGGTAATTGATATACTAGGTTACTAATTTTAATTAAATATTTCCTTCTAAAAAATTTAATTAAATATTTTGATTAGTTATCATAAATAAAATTACTATATTACCATTTTAGCATATTTAAGAAATACCCTTAAATATCTCAAACGAGGGGTTCACATTAGATCTCACGATTACCACAAACTAATTAGTTCTTCCTTGAATGAACCCCATATACATGTTTATATATAAGTTACAAACATACCCTTTATTTCATTCATAATGATAAAATCGGCACATAAATCACATCACCCCTCAATTATTTTTGGAGGATTTTATTTGCATCTTTCATTAAAGGAATCTTAGGTATGATAATGGAGATCTATGAGTACAACTACAAAAGTCTTGTTTTTTTTTGTGTGTGAAAATAATCCCTGAAATTTACACTTTGCATCTCTTAATTTATATGATTGACAAAATGAGTCCCTAACATAATTAAGAACATAGCAAGACATGACTGACTTTTGCTATGTCTAACAACTAATATATAGTGGTCTATAAAGCCTAGCGGTATGTATGTCATTGACCTAATGAGATTAGGGGTTCAAACCCTACAAAAGGTGAGGAATGTGTGCGAGTTTATTTGTTTTATTTGTCGTATATAAATATTATATACTTCAATATATATATATATATATATGTGTGTGTGTGTGTGTGTGTGTGTGAGAGAGAGAGAGAGAGATCCGGGAATCCCATGTGGAAGGGCTCTCGCTCAACAGATCAAAGGTACGCTAAAAGCCTTACCCTCCGCTAGTTGACTTATCGAAGAGAAGGAACGAAAAAACCCTAAATCTTACTACTAGAAAAAGAAGTCCTATGTAAATCCCGTAGCGGATCAATACCAACGAGCCTTTCAAACTAGTACTTTTTGTAATCGACTCTATAGCTTCTTCAATAAACGCTGGTTCTTCGATCAAGTTTATATATATATATATATATATATATATATATATTGGTTTCACGTGAGACCTGTTAGACCACTTTTTTACACTTGAAACTTCACAGAAAAAAGCCTAACCTTCACAACAAAAACATTATGGATGTTACTTTCATAGCGTTTCGTTGTGAAGTTTCAAGTGTTAAAAAATGGTATCACTAGTCTCACGAAAACAAACTGATCTCACGTGATCCTGTGTGTATGTATATATATATATATATATATATATATATATATATATATATGGCTTATGTGGTAGATATAATTGTGAAACGAATTTTCTATGACTAATGCTATGTTTTAAATTTAACCCCTTTAATTATTGTAAAACATACAAATCAATCTCAACCATCCATCTACTCTAATAAATATCTGATTTCATATATATATATATATATATATGCCTAATCAAATGAGAACTAATTAGTTTGTGGTAACTGTGAGAACCAATATTAGCCACAAATCAATAGATAAATTAGGAAATTTATAATTTTGGCAATTTTGAATTAAAATTTGAATGCAAGGATATTTTTTGTATTTTAAAACTTTCCTCCCTCCTCTCTTCTCTCTCCGGCCACCGTCCTCCGGTGATACTACAATGGTATCACAATGCATCATATATGTGTTTGGGTATCACATTGATGTCGTTTGTGTGGTCGATCGAAGATGTAACACAGTAGTATCACTATGCATCTTATATATGATTAGGTATCACAGTGTATCTTTTGTTTAACAGAGTCAATATTTTTAGGTATCACAGTGGTATCATAGTGGTATCACCGGAGGACGGTGGCCGGAGAGAGAAGAGATGAGAGTTTTAAAATACCAAAAATATCCTTGCATTAAGATTTTAATTTAAAATTACCAAATTTATAAATTTCCTAATTTATCTATTGATTTGTGGTTAATATTGGTTCTCACAGTTACCACAAATACTCAGTTCTCCCTTGAATAGACCCCTATATATATATATATATATATATTGTTTCATGATCTAAAGCGTTAATTATAATAAATGAACTCTTATCTTATTCTATAAATACCCTGATCATAATAAATGAACTTTCATAATTCCTATAAATGACTCATTTGATTGGTTTGCATATTTTGTACTAATTTAGGGTTTATATTCGAATCTCCATATACATACATACACACACACATATATATAATTTTTTTTCACAATATTATTTTTAGTTAATATTTGTATGTAGTGTTTTATAAGAAATGATGAAAATACTTTAATAATGTGTTGAAATGATGGGTTAATTGGCAGAAAATTGGATCAAAACATTGGAAGGATTAAATCTAATCCAATGGATGGATCCAATCTAATCATCCATTGTATTATTGGTTGTTAATTTGATTGGATCAGATGACAAAATCCAACATCCAATGATCGATTAGATTCAAGGACAAACCTATTCATGCCCAAAATTCCATAAGTAATTTTTTCTGGGTATGAAATGTACATCTGCTAAACTTTGAGCGGTGTTTCGAAATATTAGAAAATACAAAGAACATCAACCAACAAACTAAACAAGTCCATCAAAATCAACCAAAAGATTCTAGAAAATCATTTGAAATTAACCAATAAACTTAAAAGGTCTCTCAAAACGGTGGAATTTCGCTTAAAACACAATGGCTGATTTTAGTGGTTTTTGATCCATTTTAAAGGTGCACCCGCTTGACATAAATCTTTGGTCTGTCACTGATTGGATTTGATCAAATCATCAAATCCATTAGATTTTAATCGTGAGTTCAGATATAGATAAAACGAATAATATCTGATATGATTAGCTTAACATGTTACAGTAACAGTGTTAAATTACTTACAAGAATATATTATATACAAATTAAATCCCTTGAAGATATGTGGTCTTAAAACATTGTTCGTCACCTACACAATAATTTGAAAAAGAAGTGGCATATGACCATATTACCCTTGCCAATTCATGGCTTACCATCTAGATATGACAAACACCAACCCAAGGGTATATACGTCTTTCCATAATACCAAGTTTGTCTCAGGTGATTTTGCATGGGAAAAAAGGGTATTCTCGAAATTTCCCAATGGGTTTATATTCTCAAAAAATATTAAACCTTTTTTTAGAATTTTTGGTTCTTTAGAAGATAAATGATTATATATATATATATAGTTGGATTCCGGTGAAAGTAAAAGTTATGGTGAGAAAAGTAAGAAAAAATCTTCACTCTTAGATCAATCTTAATTAAAAATAACAATTAGATCAACACTAATGAGATACACTAGATCAATTTCATTCTAAAACGCAATTCTTGGTTGTTTTACAATTAAATCTGATCAAGGGTCCAAACCACCTTTTACATTTATCATTTTAACTCCTATTCTCACGTGACTTTTTGTGTGTGTGTTTGTGTGTATATATATATATATATATATATATAACACCCCTTTGAATCTCCTTTTATAAAACATTTATAAAAAATGAGAATATATAAGAAGAAAACTCCAGTTGCGAACTAACTTTTGTTGTGAATCTGGAAACAAATGAGAGTACGACATGTGTTCCCATTGTTCCCATTTGAACGTGAACTTTTTTACAACATTTACGATGAAAATCCCGTGAATGTATGGGACAAGTGACATGCTATCGTTTGTCCCCTACTTCACAACAAAAGTTACGTTTGCAAATGAACGTCTAAACACCTTGCTTACACACACTTTCTCTCTCTCTCTCTCTCTCTCTCTCTCTTTCTCTCTTTATATATATATATATATATGTGTGTGTGTGTGTGTGTATCTTTTGAGGTGAAACTTCAAACACGTAGAAAAACAATTTTATATGAAGTATGTAGATAATAAAAGAAATTATAACTGGTACGTAGAGAGTGAGGGACAAATGAAACAAGAACCATGTAAATGTTAAAAACCTATAAAAATCGTTAGTTGCTACAACTCAAACCGATGATTTCTCATAAGAATATCTTAAGGACCAAGACTTATTATCAGTTGAGTTAACTACACAAATGTTGCATATTCTCTTACATATAAAATTAACTTATAAAGGGAGGTTCATTTAGGAACACAAAATATATGAGGAATGCAAGGAAAACCTATTTTGTGGGTATTCATGAGAAAATATTCATCACGAATACTCACAAAATAGGTTGTTCCAGCGTTTCTAAAATATTTAAGGTTCCTAAATGAATATATTCATATATGAAACTAGGGTGCTCAAAAACCCGATCAACCTAACCCAATTTGAAATAACTCAACCCGAAACAACCTGATTTCTAATCGAGTTGTAAAATTTTCGAACCATATGTATTAAGTTGATATTGAGTTACTTTATTTCAAACTCAATCCAACCCAATCCGATGTTCTTTTCTTTCTTGGATATTGTTGAGTCTCTATTAATATGTGTATTAGAAAATTACATTATCACGTAATCTCTTAATATACATATATTTTCAATCTATTCTCCATCTCTATATAATTCATTTGTATTTATGTTCAGTAACTGTGAATATATATATATATATATATATATGAAAACTGAGAAAATTAATGAACGTAATATACTTAAGATTTAATAAGTAGGAATAAGTTGTACGAAATGGTTGATGATGAAAAAAAAAATTATAAGTAGACTAGAAAAAACAACATATTCAAGGTTAGAAGAAGATTTTGATGTACCAAAATACCCAACTCGACCAACCTGAATAACCCGACCAACTCATATGGTATGAGTTGTGTTGAGAATTTTCAAACCGTAAGCAGTTTGAGAATTTTCAAACTGCAACCATTAAGTTGGTTTGTTCAAATGTTTTCAATCTGATCGACCAAACCTGTTAACATTCTATATGAAACAACTCGTTTTATTTATTTATTTAAAGAATGGGTTATATATATATATAAAGATATATGGTAGAAGGAGAAGCCACCACCTTCTTTCCATTCTCTCTCCAAAATTTAAAAATGGAAGATCGCCGGAAGGAATTACAGCTCCTCCCTCTGCCACCGTCCTCCTACTCACCATGGCCGACGGCGTCGGATCTCTTCACTTTCCGATCATCAGACGACGTCGTCGTCCAATGTCCGTTGGATCCTCCTTCCTTAGACCTGCAACTATCGATCAGTCTCCGTCCAATGAAACCGCCGCCTCCGACGGTCAAATGGCGAACTTCCGATCAAATAGCGGCCATGGAGAAGGCGTACGTGGAGCGCGTGATGGAGATGACGAGGCGGGAAATGGAGATGGCGCAGTCGGAATTCGCACGTGCAAGGCACACGTGGGAGAGGGCACGTGAGGAGGTGGAGCGAGTGGAGAAGATGAAGGAAAGAGCCACGCGCCAATTGGGTTCGTGTTTGGAAATCACGTGTCAGGGCTGCCGGAAAAAATTTAAACGTTGATACCATTTAATATTTGCACTAATTATTATTAGATATTTATTAAAATGAATTTTAGAAATATAATATCATTTATCAAATGCTTACCGGGTAAGTGTTTACTGGAAAGATAAATCATCCTCAACTCACTTACTTTATCATGTAACATTCTAGGCTATCAAAATAGATTGTTGGTGAACGTTTTAAACACGGTAAACATTTGCTGGGAAATAGTCTTTTTACTTATTACCGGGTAAGATTCTTGGTACTTGTCATGCTCAATCGGTAAAAACGCTTATACAGTAAGAGTTTAGTAAATGACCATTTATACTCTTATTATGTTTTTTTAATTCTTTTTAGAGGATTTTAAATGGCTTTTCAGCTGAATTCGTAGGAGTTTATTGTAAAACAGATAATTTTTTGACATTTGCATAAAATAGTCGCCCGGTTAGCAAAGTGTGGCTCTGCGAGCTCCACGTTTTCATCTTTTAATGCTCAAAGTACTATACATTTATACACAAAGTCTTAAAAATAACTCATAATACATTAAGTACTACTACTTTATGCATTTAGTCTTAAAAATCTCTTAATCTACAATTAAAATAACATATAATACAAGTTACCACTGCACATTATTACATTTTCTTTTTATGTTTCCAATATACTTTTGACATTTTTCACTTATCTCTTAATCTCTATGTCTTCTCTCCATCCCCCAAAGTGACATTCAAATTGATATTCACCATGAGTTATTAAAAATTCTCTCATTCAATTGCTGTAAAACTTTCGGTCTCACTCTCGATCTCTTGATTCTTTGCTCTTGATGTAAATCGAACACATTGTGGAGTCGTTTAAATATGTTGGATCTTAAATATATTGATTTTAAACTGTCATACAATTTTTTTCATCGATAGACTGTAATTGGAACCATAACTCTTATTTATTCCAATTGTATTAATATGTAAAGACCAAGTGTAACTTATATCATCGTTAAATTTTCTCTAATAAAACCAGTGAAACTTCAAAAATCGTTAAAAATTCACGGCTTCCGCCACATTGCGCGGGTACACAACTAGTATTTATTTAACCAAAAAAATGTGTGCCTAAAAAGACGTTAAATAATGTGAACTCATTATTATTCTGATAAAATCTATTGAAAATCAGTATCATCTTCCAAAGGATAACTGTCTTCTTATATTTTTGGAAAAAAAACATGATCTGGTTTTTGTAATAAAACAGCTAATACGACAATTTAAAGAAATTGACGTTTTTTCTCAGATGATGGTGAGAAAAATTGAAATACAACTTTGATTTTGTGTTGATGTGACATGAAAATCACTGAAAACTAAACTCGTAAACTGAAAAAAAAAAATACAAGTGATATCAATGATGGCAACGTGTTCTTTTTGAAACCTTTTATATACGAATTCTGAGTATCAAATGAATGGAATAAGTATGACATAGGTTGGTGATTAATTCCCGTGACAAGTAACTCAGATATTAAGTTTAAATCAGAATCAGAATCAGAACATATTCAGTTTTTGTTATTGGCTGATAAATAAGTTTAGCCACTTAAAAAACATGGTTACTGATTATTTTAGCAGTTAAAAAAATGAATAATTATCTTATGGATAGGTAATATAGGAATATGAAAATCAGTTAAAAACTTTTATTAATGCATCTTAAATTGGTGTCTGGATATACGTTGAGAAAACGTGTGATATCAGATAATTTAAACCCGAAAAATGTTACTGGTTTAAAATCAAAATGATCCAAAATTAATTTTCAAAATACATATTCAACCATCATTTAAATTAAACACTACAATTTTTTGTATAACATTTTTTTTTGGAAATATCTACAGATTCCTATTTTGAGTAACATACTTTCAAAACTTCCATTTTGATACCTACGATGTAAAGTTTTAAACATTTAAATATCGGTATGTGACGGGTGATGTGGTATCCACCTCAGTATTATTTGCTATTCAACCCAAATTCATCTCATCACTCGCCACATCAGCATGATAACCAGTTAATGCTTCAACCATTTATTTGAGTACTTAAATATTTAAAACTTTACATCTTAGGTACCAAAATGGAGGTTTTGAAAATACGTTACCTAAAATAAGAATCAAGTTAAAATACTTTACTTTTTCATATAATTTACACAAATAAAAAATCATATAAATAAGATCACAGATTTTCTCACTTAAATCAAATACTCTTTGTCTAGATTATGTACTTATTAAACATTTAATTTCTTTTATAATTTTTTTTATTCAAATTTATATTTTCCTTATTAATAATTACATCATTATCCAATTTTTATTTTTACTAAAATTTGGGGTAAATTATAAATTCCGTTCATGTGGTTAATGGTTATATACAAAATTTGGACTGGGTCTACCAAACGAAATGATTACTTGTATTATAGGCACTGTGGTTTTCACTTGTTATTGTGGTTGAGTTACTTGCCTTAACGTCGTTGATCTTAACTTCGTTAAATTGAGGATATTTTGGTCCATTTACGTACTGTTAAAGAATATACAGTTTTTATCGTATTATAATAGATACCTCTTCTGGGGTCATCTTTTTTGGCTTCCACTGCTTCTTCAGTCATCTGACACCAAAACATACACGAAATATGACAAAATCTCGATACCCTGATCACGAGAACTCAAATTCAACCATAACATCAACAATTAACACTAGCAGCTTTAACGACATAAAAACATGTACAGATTATTACACAAAACTCGTTTGAATCAGAAAATTTAAACCTAGACAGATACCTACTTATGAATAAATTAATTAAATAAAAAAAACAAATCAATGAGGCTGTACAAATTGATGAAGAACGATAAACGAACATCTTGAGGTTGATTGTTCTAGATCGATAAGAGATTCTTGATCTTCACACATTACGAGAGGTTCGATACAGGCGGTGAGAATAGTAGCAGGAGGGAGGGAGAGGAACAAGGGGTTTAGGAGGAGGAAATACGTGTAGGGGCGGAGATGGAAGCCGAAGAACCTACCAGAGCAGGAGATCTATGCAGGGGATGGTGAATGAGAGGCAATGGTGTATAAAATAGTGAATTGCCAATGTAGCAGATGATCGGGTGCTGGTATTTCTCGGGCAATGAATGCACCGACGGGCTACCATCATTGTTGACCAGGAAGGCGACGATTTCTAAAGGTGGGAAAAGGTTTACACCTGCGAGGCCATGAGTTTTTGTCAAGAAAAGCGCGATTAAAAAGGAGGGAAATAATATAACATATAATACATGATGTAATATCTTTTAACTATCCATACTATATTATAAAACATTTGATAAAAACTTTTAAAAACCATTTTTTATACATGAAGTAGTGTTTATTGATGCATATTACTTAAAATTCAATATTACTAGTAAATTATGCGTAAGTACAACTTATTAAAGCTCTGTGTTTGAATTCATGTAACTAATTGCAGATAAATATAATTAAATAGATGATAAACATCTCATTTAAATATAAAAAAAAAGCTAAAATACAATTAAGATAATCATTGACTTCTAATAAAACACTTAATTATTATCTTTATAAAAAATTATATTATTAAACGAAAAATAAAAAAAATAAATTAAAGAAATACACAAAAAAGGAGAAAATTTAAATAATTAGTTTGATACTAATACCAATATTTTTTTTTTCTTCATTTTTTATGATATATTCATATTTATATTTTATTCAAAAATAAAAACATTATCGCTTTCTCAAAACCATATAAAACCGTATTATAACATCGACCGAGACAAAAAATAAATAAATAAAAAGAAACATTAAAATCGAGATGTATAACGTTGCATTGCGCAAATACCCTTCTAGTATTCTATAAATATAAAAGAAAAAAGAAAAAAAAAACAAAAGGGAAAAGACGAAAACACCCATGACTTACAACCTAATCCATAACAAAGCTGAAACCACAATGACGCTATCTGCAATTAATTCGCCTGAAAACCCTGATCCACATGTTTTAATAACCAGATAAACCAAATCTGTAATTTACTCTAAAATTTATTTTATACTTTTAATTAAATAATTAAAAGTTTTTTTTTAAATATTATATATAAAAATAAATATTATAGAGACATGGAATCTATATAGGGAAAAATGATCATATGAAAAAAGAGGTAATAATGATTGACCATTTGACTGACTGGTAACTTGTCACTGCCATTCACAACCTTAAGTTTCACCACATTCATTATTGTGCTTCCTTGGACAAAACCAACCTATGGTCCATGACTTTTTCTCAATTTTTGTATTTTACTTTTTATCTGTTTATATCGTATTACTGGTTATTCAATAAATTACTGTTTTGCTTATCAGAGTTGTTCATTATGAATGTTGAAAAGAACTAAAACATGAACAAATTCAGCTGAATCAAAGATAAGTAGAACTGTGGTAAAGTATACTGCGTTTGATACATTTAGTATAAACGACAGTGCATGAAAACATATGATGATCTTTTTGACCATATCAAATGGATCAGTTGTCGTTCATTCATCATGAGTTGAGTTGAAAGTTAGAACAAGAAAACCCATGAGCCAAAAGTGATTCCAATACATATAACACGTTGAGTATGCGCGTATAAGAATGTACGAAGATGCACATGACGTATGTTCTTTATTAGCATACGGTTGAAGTCTTATAATGGCTGGACGTGCATCGTCAAACTTGTATGTATATAGGAACCTCGTATCTTTTTACAAGTGCTCGTTTAAAGAGATATTAAACGGGATTCCAGACACTATCCTCAGAGTTCCAGTTGTAATCGAGTGCTTGTTTCTTTTCACTCCAGGAGTCAAGTTGAAACTCGAAAATCACTGGTCCAAAAGGAAAGATGGATGCGACAAATGCATGAAAGGGTTTTAGATTCGTCATCCATCGTCAAAACCAAACACAATCCTCATCTCACCCGATACGCTTTTTGTTCACACCTTGTTAGCTTTTAGCACCATCCATTAATTTAACCAAACACCCACTACCCTTGTCTCCTTGGGTTTAATTCCAAACACTAAAAGATGTTTATCCGTGTATAATTTTCTTCATTATCCTCGTTCGATTATTTGATGTCATGTAAGTATGAGTTGTTCTAAAAAGGCCGTTAGAAGATAAGATTTGGTACAGAGATAGAAAGATTTGAGTTTTTTTGTTTGCATACACACACATACAGGGTTGGGTTCACGTGAGACCAGCCTGTTTTCATGAGACCCGTGAGAGCACATTTTTACACGTAACCTTCACAGCAAAAACAATGTGAAGGTTTAAAAAAAGTCGAACCTTCACAGCAAAAACACTGTGAAGGTTTAAAAAAAGTCGAACCTTCACAGCAAAAACACTGTGAAGGTTTTAAAAAGTCACCTTCACAACATTTTGCTGTGAAGTTTCAAGTGTAAAATGTTGGTCTCACGGGTCTCACGAAAACAGGCTGGTCTCACATGATCCCAAGTCCACACATATATATACATACATACACATATATATACATACATACACATATATATACATATATACATACATACATATATATATATATAAATAGGGTTGGGTTCATGTGGGACCAGCCTATTTTCGTGAGACCCGTGAGACCACATTTTTACATGTAAACTTCACAGCAAAAACACTGTGAAGGTTTAAAAAAGTCGAACCTTCACAGCAAAAACACTGTGAAGGTTTTAAAAAGTCACCTTCACAGCATTTTTGCTGTGAAGTTTCAAGTGTAAAATGCTGGTCTCACGGGTCTCACGAAAACAGGCTGGTCTCACATGATCCCAAGTCTATATAAATATACATATATATATATATATATATATATGTGTGTGTGTGTGAGACATCTTGTTTCTCTCAAGTTCAAAAATTCTCATATGGGAATTGATTAGATATCACCACTAAGCAGTTTTGTTTGTTACACGCGAGAATCAAGTTACTCTAACATAATAACATGCCTTGTAGATGTTGTATTTCATATATAAGCCATTTTTATGGCTTTCTTGAACTGGTTATGATGTATATATAGATATCTGATTCTAAATATACAGTATTTTATGTTTAAGATATAATCGAGATATATTGAAAATAAAAGTAAATATGATTGAAAAACAATGGAAAAGCATCATGTAAGTTGAAGAAGAAGCTTTCCATGGAAGATATGGGTAGCCAAAAATGAAAATGGCTAACTTCATTTGTCACCATCACTCTATATAGTACATATGCTCTCACTCACATAATTGGGAGGTCAAAATCAATCCCTATAATTTATCTTAACTAATATATATATATATATATATATATATATATATATATGGTTGAGTTCACGTGACATCATTCTGTTTTCGTGAGACCATTTTTTTACACTTGAAATTTCACAGCAAAACGCTATTAAGGTAAAAAAAATCGAACATTCACAACAAAAACACTATGAAGGTTTTGCTGTGAAATTTCAAGTGTAAAAAACTGGTTTCATGGGTCTCATGAAAACAGACTGGTCTCACGTGATCTCAAGTCTCTCTCTCTCTCTTTCTCTCTCTCTCTCTCTCTCTCTCTCTCTCTATATATATATATATATATATATAGGGGGGAAATGAGAACCATAAAAGTATTATAAACATGTGAGAACCGATTTTTGACATGGTTTTCTTATTAAATGTTAGGGTTTAAGATAACGTTTCACATATACTTGCTTCATAATATGATAGTTTCACATGTATTCGTTTCACCACTTGAATATTTTTTTATATAAAATTTTCGTTTCACCAAGTGAAACAAAAATAAGTTTATATGTAATTTTTTCATAAGGTAAACACAAACATATGTGAAATAATATTTTAAATCATAGTTTTTAATGAAAAAAAAACATATTAATATACATCTAAAAATAATTACAAAAAATATGGTTTTTATAGAACTGATAAACAACTACTAAACTTGTACCCGACGCGTCTTCATCTTTTGAAAATGGTCAATATATACCCAAAAATAATTAAAAAATGTATGGTTTTTATATAATTGAGGAAAATACGGTAGCACCTTCTAAAACAATACGGTAGCACCGTTCACAAACCTAAATTTTTTAGTTGCACTATTTGGATTTCAGAAAAATACGGTAGCACATTCTAAAACGATACGGTAGCACTGTTCACAAACCTAAATTTTTTACCCTCCGACAGAGAAATAATATTTAGGTAGGTCCGCCCATGCTATAGACAATCACATATGATACACATGTGATACTAAATCAAAGACGCGGATGATTTTCGATGTGATCTTGTTTGCGGACCAAATCGCTCTTACACCACTAAGCCCCCTTACAAATATTATCACATGTGATAAAATTGTTATTGATATGATGCTATAATCCATCAAAACCATCACATGTGATGCTAAATCATAGACGCAAACAACCTTTGGCATGGTCTAAGTCGTAAAACACGTCGTCTGCACATCACAGGGTCCCCTCACGCGTATCACATATGATAAAGGTGTTCTTGCATTTTCGTAAAATGGAGGTATTTTTGTTTGAACCTCCACCCCCCCCCCCCCCTCTCTCTCTCTCTATATATATATATATAGAGAGAGAGAGAGAGAGAGACTTGGGATTATATGAGACCAAAGTTTTTTTGTGAGACCTGTAAGACCAATTTTTTGGATTAGATCTACAATCTCAATATTCATAATCATAAAATTGCCACAAGATTTCTCAATAATTACAAAATTGCCACCGTGCAATTTTAGACCATTAGATCGTTAGCTTATAAAGTTGATCAATGAATATAAATTGATCTCACGGGTCTCACGAAAAACCCTTGGTCTCACGTGAACCCAACCCTAATATATATATATATTACTCATCTTTAAATGGGGTTTTTAAGGGGAAAAAAAGTAAAAAAAGAGAGATAAAAAAAAAGAAACTCGTGAGGGTTGGGAGGCCGTAGGACGTATTTTAATACCCATAAAATAAAAGTAGAACATTATCGACTGTAAAATTCAGAAAATATATAAAATAAGATTATCATCTTACCACGTTGGACTTAAAAAAAGAAAAAAAAGAGAAAACTGTACCAAATTTGAAGTTAACTTTCATCTAATTTTTATTTTGGGAAACAAATTTTTAAAATCGTTATTTTAGGGAACCAATTTACACCTGATTTCTATTTTAGAGAACCAACTTTCAAAATTGTCATTTGGGGAACCAACTTGCACCTGATTCCTATTTTGTGGAACCAACTTGCAAAATAATTATAGAAAAATAACTAAAATTCGTTTTTTTTCAAAAATTAATGCAATAAAATCTATTTTTCATTTTAAATCTCGTTTTTTTTTATTAATTCAGATATCAAATTGAACATTTAAAAAAAAAATCAAATTACCACAATAAAAATTGTTTTTTACTAATGCAAAATAGAAAAAAAGGATGTATCATATCTGATGAAATAATAATATCACATGTTATTGTCTATAGTAAAAAAGTGTTCTAGGCGTTCTCGTAAAATGAAGATGTTCTCGTTTGAACCCTACTATATATATATATATGTGTGTGTGTGTGTGTTATATATATATATATATATATATATATATATTAAAATAATGAGAAGGGGAACACAAGGAGTAAATGCTTTGCATGGGAAATGCTTTTTTAGGGAAAGACAAGGTGATGCCAAGGAGTAAATCCATGGGATTTTTGTCCTCACATTTGGACACTTTCTTTGCCATGGTAATTAGTGATTTGTCCTCATTTTGATGGAGAGATATGATACACCACTTGACTTCTTATAACCATTGGAGTCAAAAAGGTATGTAAAAAGTACCCTAACCAAACTAGTTTTCATAATACACATGCAATTCAATAATGCACATACAATAATAAAATATAACTGATTATTCTCATAAACCAGAAGAAAAAAAAATACGTTTCCTGTCTATAAAATTACCTGATATGATTCTTTTTTCTTCAAAAATCCAAGATGAAATGATTACAAAATCCCAGAGTTATCCATTTTTTCTGTGTTTTATGTAATTTAAAATTATTTATTAACCTGTATTTTCTCATTTGTGTTTTCCTATTTGGTTTTGATGCATATTGCATTAAGAGAAAATGTCTTATTTAAACGGTCCCCCTTTATTCATCTATACCGACTGCTATATACGAGCACATAGAAATGCCCCTCTCTAAATAAGAAGTAGACTCTTGGGGCCAAGATGAGTCAAGGACCACCCTCAATTTTGTGGAAAGAATTTATATGGCTACTCAATGAGTTTGGGTTCTATGCTCTTTGTTATCCCTTGGTGATTTAATTTGAATGATAGAAAAAAAAAAGGCAAGAACAATGGTTTTGAAAACCCATTTGATCCAAGATTGAGTAGATTTATTTGGTTTTTTCTTCAATTTACTAATTTACATTTGGGGTTTTTCAATGTATTTTGAATTGAGAATGTTGTTGAATATATATAGAGAGAGAGATGAGAGATCAAATGAAAATCGTCCTCATTTGTACAAACCGTGCAAACCACCTTCATCCGTCGATTTCATTGTTTAACTTATGAAATTTTTTCATATAATACTTTTTTATGAAGTTGTTTCATATGATACTTAATGAAATTTTAATGAAACTGTTTCATGTATTTCTCTAAAATTAAAATAATGAAGATGATAATATTCATAATTAACACCCTACACAATAAAAATGATTAATCAACCTCTCATAATTACAAAAAAAAATGAACAAAATGAAAAATTATGATTGGTTGAATAAGATTTGCACGGTTTGTACAAATTGAGTGGTTTGTATTTGATCACTCATATATATATATATATATATATATATATATAGAGAGAGAGAGAGAGAGAGTTTGTTTCAAATGCAAATCATCGCATTTGTACAACTAATGCAACCCAATAAATTGAAATATTTTTGGAAATGATGAGAGTTCATTTATTATGATTTAAATATTTATGGAAGATGAATAAGGTTCATTAATTATGATCAATACTTTATATTAGGAAACGATCAAAACTTCTATGAAATTACATATTCATCAAATTAAATGGACGATTGAGATTGAGTTGTATTG
>NC_037533.1:18702225-18736691 GCF_001531365.2 Cynara cardunculus var. scolymus | reverse complement strand
CTATTTTATTTGTATTAATATTAACATATTATATCAATAGAGTCTTGTTTTCATCATATTATTATAAATTCATTTAAATTATATTATGAAATATTTGTGATTGACTATTTTAAGATATCATTTTTTGTCATTTTACATGCTTATAAGCTAATTTTTGTCAAACATAATTTGTTCATCAGCTAGCTTACCAGTTAGTTTGCCAAACATAGCGTTGGAACTAATTGAATTCATTCATTACTACAACAATAAGATGGTTGATAAATAATCGAGATTTCTAAAAAGGTTTAAAGAAAAAGAGGGTTTTGGGGTTTTAGAACAAAGAAAAGACATGCATGAGGTTAAATGAAAAGGGAGGGATATTTTGGGAGTAAACATTATTTTTAAAGTTAACATTAAGCATATTTGTAATAAGGGTGGCCTCATTGAGCATAAGATTTCAAATTCCTCTTCTAATTGTTAAACTAGAAATAATTGTCCTTAAAACACATCCAAACAACCCTATAAATAAGTTCTCAGCTTCTGATGGAATTCTCAATTTCATCGATCGTATGAATTTGGTGGTGAAAATCTAGAGTCGCAGTCGAGGATTGATGCTGGCCAGGCAACCTCCATGGAAGAACAGTCATTAGAAGAATTGAGAGAGGATAGTAACACAAGAGAAGGATGATCGATTTGTGTTTCATTCAAATTTTGTAATTACAATGTAATCGTTATATAGCTTTTGTTGAATGTCGAATATAGCAACATGAACTCCAATTGTTATATTGTTCACATTGTTAGAGTTGGGCTTTTGGCCAGGCCTTGTTTTTCGCATAAATATTGCAATCGGTCTTTAACTACCGGTCCTGGGCCGGCCGGACCTATTTGACCATTTCTATTTAGAACTATCTTCTTTTATCTTTTGTTGTTTGGGTGGGTCATTTTGTTTGAATTGATGGTTATTAACTTATTATATCTCAAAGTTCATAATCAAACAATTTGTTCGTAATTTTTAAAATAAGGGGCAAAATGCAAATTTGGTCCCTATGGTTTGTGGAAAATAACATTGTTCCTCCTTATAGTTTCAAACCATCATGGTTTTAAAAAACGTCCGGATTTAGTCCCTCCCTCTAACAGCCGTTAAAAGAATTATGTTGAATGGGGGCATTTTAGTGTGTGTATATATATATATATATATATATATATATATATATTCTTGTAAAAAAATCACTCAAAAAATATATAACTGACTTTTCTGTACACATGAACCATGCAACTTTTCTATACAGAGCAAAATTTCGAAGAATGGTTATTAATTTTCCGAGGTATCCTAAAATTCCAAAATCTCCCTTTCGAAGAAACCAGATTCTCTTCACACAAGAACTCCCACGAAAACCACTTCTCGATCATCCGATCGACATCGTGGACAACCACATTGGTCCTGTTTCCGGCTCTTGCCAAAGCACCCGCCATAAAAATAGAACCCATTCTTCCTGGCGATTCTGGTCCATCGCCATCAGGTCCGTCCACCACGATCACATCCCATTTCGTCTTTAGCACATCCTCGGGCAGCTCCGTTAATGCAAGCTTGCATTTGGACACGATAGTTGTTATCCCAGAATGCGGATAGCAACTCGAGTGTGATCTCGCGTGCTTTAGCAACTTGTACGCGTTCTTGGCGTAAGTTTTGTACTCAACTCTGTAAACCCATTTGCCATTAGCACCCCCCTTTGTTTTCTTTAGCTTTTCGGGTCTATCTTCTAGAAAAACTGTGCTACCACCTCCATTAACGGTCGGTAACTTCAAGTACTGCTCTTCAAGCCCGAAAACAAGAAGGTTGCAGGGAGATTTCTGAAGGATTATGTCGTAAAGAAACTGGATCTCCTTTTGGGTGAGTACTGTGTCACGAATTGGCTTCAAACGGATGGTAGGTGGAACCACTGTGTTTAGAACGAGTCTCGTGGATGAAAAAGGCGAAGAGCTAATGGCGACTTTGAGTACTCGGAGAAGGGAGAGTATCACCAACAGGAAAACAAGAGGGAGGATGATTTTCCTTTTAGTAAGGCCCATACCTACCGGAGAAGCTTGGATGCAACAGAGGATCAGACCAAAAGTATTTGACCCAGCGCTGAATTTCCTTAGAGCTCAAAGGATCCAAACCATATCAAAGGTGAGGAATGTTTGAGTTTTGCCGTATATAAATATTCTATACTTCAAACAGTGGAGGATCAGACCAAAGCGTCTTTAGCCAAACAGTACTTGGTTTACTGGTAGAGCTCAGCATCTATGTAGGTCAGGGGTTCAGACCTCATCAAATGTGATATGTGTGAGTTTTGTCATTATATATTTCAAACAGTGGAGGATCAGGAGGGTGGCAGCAATGGAGTTGTGGCATTTTTGGTTTTTGAAGTAATGGTGTTTCCTCTAGAAGTGTGTTTTAGAGGTAAATGGTTGGGGAAGGGATAGAAAAAGAGTTATTGGAATCAAACGTGGCGTTTGTTAATATGTTGGATTTTCAGGATATGAGTGGAGTGAAGATGAAGGAAAGGTTTTGCTTAGGTTATAAGCATGGTAATTGTTGGGCATGATGTGCAACAACTCACCCACCTGCTAATTGAGTTCTAGTGGGCCTCTCTACTAATTATGGGAGTTTTCTTTAATGTAGATTTGGAATGATTAATGAAATAAGGATATGGATTGGGTATTTAATGCCGAAGGTCACGGTGAAAGGTGGCCCAAATTCACAAAGCAGAACCCGAAGATGGTCTGGAGCTTCTAAGGCTCACGGGGGATTTTCCTTATTGTTATTTCAGGGACTCGTGGGATGCCGAAGGCATGAGTGCATATCCTTTGAAGACAAATACACCACACCGCTTGTGGTCGGGGAGGATGTTGTAGATGATGAAGCGGTAGGTAGGGTGGATCTCAGTTGGTCCAGGTGAATCAGGAGACATGGGTTCCGGTGGTGGAGTGCTGCATGGCGGTGGTTGGTGGGGTTTTATCCTATTGGACACTTGAGGGTTAGAGGGATTAGAAGGAATGGGGAAGGATAAAACAAGAAAGAAGTTCAGTTAATTGGAATGATGGGCGAGGAGAAAGATGGTGGCTATGATGAGCTGAAATGGTTTACCACTGCGGTAGCAACCATTGCTTCCTAACATAGGAGGGATATAATGGTGTTCGTGGTGGTGGTGGAGGATGGAGCATTTTATAGGCATTTCAATTTTATGGGTGTTTTTGGATGTGTATTTTATTACTCATCATGAAGAATCAAAATAAGCTAAAAATATTGAGGGGTTGTTTGGTTGGTTTTCCATTAAGTTTAGAATTGATAAAGTTGTCTTTGTGGATTAATCTGTCTAAATAGATTGAGAAGGTTTTTGTTTGGGAGGGTTTTTTCATAGATGGAAGGAATGTGTGATTTAATTGGGAGGAGCAAGTTTAAAAAAACTTGGCTTTTTGTATAAAGCTCCCTTCTAAAAGCTTATTGAATAAGCTACTTTCTATGTCATTAAGCCACTACCAAACAGTCATGTATAGCTGACTGAATACGTTGTGAGTCCAATAAGCTCATTAAGCTGCTAACGAACAGGGCTTAAGACAATTTTAAATTTATCTCAATCTACAGACTAGACATTCTATATACAGTTTTTTTCAAAACTGAATTTAACTGCACATCCAAACACTATTCCAGTTAACAAATAATTTGAAATCTAAATAACGCAAAATCTAAGCGAAATGTAAAAATATCAAAACAAGAAATTGCAACATGAAGAAACTTCATAAAGGAACTTTTCTTATTTTAAAAAATCAATTCCCAAAGCCTAAAATGAAAATTTCGACCACCACTCTCATCACATTTGTTATATACAGTAAAAACATGCGATGAAATACTGATCCTCAGTCTCTACTCAACAAGGCGAGATTTTAAGTTGAGAAATAATTGCAGGGAAATTAGACTATTTAGCTACTTTCAAGCAGTAACAAACAAAGAAAACAGACATTTCAAATTTAGAAATTCTCATTTGTATTAATCTTAACATGGAGAGTAACAAAGAAATAAACATATCATATGTTTGAACATAGGTAAAGCATCTCAATATTCGTGTTATTCTTACCTCTAAGATTGCTATTCGTTTGCATGCTTCAACCTCCATGCAGCCTGTAATAGATGTTCAACATTAAGACTTCAGTCAACAACATTAATATTGATAACAATGACTTGGTGGTAATTATGCTCATGTCAACATTAAACTAACCATAGGACAAGCAATTGAAATACCTACAAGTGCAGCCAGAGAAAGGCTGATGGAGGACAGATGCTATCGGCCTATCAAGAAATTGCCTTGCAAATAATGGAGCATACCATTTGCTAGGCTAGAAAGTTGATAAATCCATACTACAAGAACATACATTTAACTAGGCTAGAATATATAGTAGTACACCAAAAACCTTTATGATGACTTTTACCAGCCTAAAACTCCCAAGATTCCAACTTAATACTATCTCATGTAGTCATGTTCAGTTAGCTGTGAATATTGCACATAAACTAAATCCTATGATCAATGCATAATTTTCCCTTTCACCTGATGAATGATGCAAAACTTATGTCCGATGATAGTGCATGTCCATCCTTCTGCATATGATGATATGATATGCATTTTTTTACGATTGTAAGTGTTTACTAGAGCAGTCTCCATGGCCAGTGTATCAGAGAAAAACACAGAAAAATAACAAATCTAGGGAGACCTTTCATATACTTGCAAAATTGTATCCAAACAAGTGAACTACACACAGAACAACACTTCCAGGAATATTCAGCACAGACTGACCATTGAAGATGAAAACACTAGGAAGGTGAAAAAGACATCCTAGCCTAATACATAACCTCTCACATCATATTGCTACTTTCTAGAATATGTGATCATTTATACAATCAATAATGGTATCACATCAGAAACGTACAAAGATGAAGTCAAATATAATGGTGCAAAAGTAGCCATGAAATTATTTTGATGGTAGGAGGTTCTAGACAGCCCATGTACAAGTAATTCCCTCCGCCGCCCCTGGTCTTTTTCCACACCGAGTCCCCCAAGATCATTCGTGTGAAGATAATTATACTTAAAACTGGATCATTCTCCTACCCACAACACAGGGCCACCTTTAGAATCAGTCCTGATAGCTTTTGTGTTAAAAACAAAGTAAACCGGCAGCCAATGTCAATCATCTATATCAGGCCTTGCATGAATTTTTCTAAATAAATTCCATACAGAGAAGCGGTATTATTCATTATTTCTGCGTTGCCTGCAAATCATGTGAACTGATAACTTTTCCTTGCTTCTCAAAACATTAATTTTGGTCATAAAGACATCCCACTCTAACCTAATGCACATTTCATGAGAAATTCATCTCGGACTCAATCACGGTGTTAGATCTATACGCAATTGTGAATTGGAATGAACGAACGGACAGTAGGTTAAAAACCTCAAATCAGTTTGAACAGAAAATGAGATACAACAGGCGAATGCAAGTAGAATTTCACACAAAATAAAGAAAATCGGGAACAACAGATTACAGGAACACAAATAATTACCCTAAGTAGCGCCAACGATGATGTTATTGATAGGAATGAAGATCAATTTAACGAAAAACCCGACGAATCCCATCACAACGAATCCAATCGCAGTACGAGACGCAACCTTTGTGAATTCTGTTCCAAATCATAAGAAATCTGAAAGTTAAATCAAACGGTAGGTACAAGCATGAATTATAATCATACAGAAGCCATACAGAGTGAAAAAAAAAATTCGATCGAGATGAATGCATACCTTTGCGATCTGGCTTGTGGCACCTTTTCACAAGACGAGCACTGTCCTTAGCAAAGTCTCTCAAGGGATCGATGACTGAATCTATGGCATCCATTGGCGAAGCTTCGAGAAAACTGCAACTGCGGAGGAGAGAAGGGAAGAGTGATACTGGTAACCTCCGACAGTTACCAGAAAAATATGTTTATATTGTTGATAATAACACCAACACCCCCTAATCTATTTGTAAATGACAATTTTTGCCTTTAGTTTTAAATTTTTGACGACCATATTAAAAAACAAACGTAAATTAACGAGGTTGTAAGAAAAAAAGAGTTAAAAGGGTGTTTAGGATTTGCTTATTTGAACCAACTTATATTTTTCTATAAAAGTCTTTATCAATTAATTACAAGTAAAAATGGTTTAATTTCTTCAAAAACTTTTTATTACCAGCTTGGCACCGGTATAAACTGTTTATCCAAACACTCAAAAATGATTATTACCGGTGTCACACCGGAATAAATCAATAAGCTGTTTTTATAAGCAATTCCATACACCCCCTTAATATATGAATTGTTGAAAATTAAAATATTTAAATTTTAAATCAATTCAACAAAATTCATGCCATATAACTTGTACACCAAAAGCCCGTTTAAAGAAATTCGAATCAGATAACACCATTTGCCTTTCTGATGCATTGTCAGTAGCCTCCGTCGACCGCCCCCTCCCTTTGCAAACACCACTGGCTTTCCCCTTCCCAACTATCTCCTTGTTGTGACATTGTCGACCACCATCTGAGTTTTTTTTCGTTTAAAGGTTTACTCGATATTTTAACCACTACAGTTTTTTTTTTCTATCATCAAATTAGGGTTATATGATTATATTTATTATTTTTGCAAGAGTTGATATAAATGAAAGAAATTTAAGTTTTTGGGTGGTTTTCGTTCGAGACATTTGACAAACTTGAATGACCTCCTTATATATTAAAACGTTTTAGAAGTTTGAATTCTATATTTATATATATTATCTCATAAATTATCAAAATAATATCAAATATACAATAATTCTTAATTATGGTTTTCAAGTAATAAAATTAACATTAATACAAATAAATGAATAACCGCATAGAGTTGTAATTTTGATAAGGACAAATTGCATGAAAAAGTAACGTACTTTAACTTGATTTCTATTTCGCGTAACGTACTTTCAAACTTTCAGTTTGGAACATAAAATGTAAAGTTTTAAACATTTAAGTATTTGCGTAACCGGTTGAAGCGTTAACCGATTACCATGTTGATGTGGTGAGTGATGTGATATCCGGTTAATGCTTCAACAAATAATACTGAGTTGGATATCACATCAGCATGATAACCGGTTACTGCTTCAACTGGTTACCCGAATACTTAAATGTTTAAAATTTTACATCTTAGATAACAAAATGAAAATTTTGAAAGTACGTTACCGAAAATAAAAATCAAGTTGAAGTACGTTACTTTTTCATACAATTTGGCTTTTTAATAAACCACGGGTCATGCTAGTTCACCAAAAAAAAATACGAATTTCATAGTTTAGATCAACAACAAATAAAAAAATGATACATGCTTCAACTAATTACCCGGATACTTAAATGTTTAAAATTTTACATCTTAAATACGAATTTCTTAATTACATGTGTGTTTCTATGATTTACATTTTATAACGTCGTGGATACCTGCCACCAACTCCGTTTAAAAAATTCTGTTAACTCGGGATCGTTTGGTCTACACAATTTAACAATGACCAAAAATTATTCTTTACAACAACAATTTGTACACAACTTTTAAATCAGTATAAAAAACTATACTTTAATCACATCCCCCCGATTGATTTTTATATTTAACATTTAGTATTTGTATTTTTTTCTGTAAATATAATATCATATAATTTATTGAGTTATATATATATATATATATATGATATGTATGTATATATGTATATATATATATATATGATATGTATGTATATATGTATATATATATATAGGGTTGGGTTCACGTAAGACCAAGAGTTTTTCGTGAGACCCGTAAGACCAATTTATATTCATTGATCAACTTTATAAATTAATGATCTAGTGGTCTAAAGTTGCACGGTGGCATTTTTGTAATTATTGAGAAGTCTCGTGGCGTTTATAAATATTCAGATCTGACGATTGTAAATCTAATCCAATGATTGAGAATTGGTCTTACGGGTCTCACGAAAAACTATTGGTCTCACATGATCCCAAGTCTATATATATATATATGATATGTATGTATATATGTATATATATATATATAATATGTATGTATATATGTATATATGAGTCACAACAAAAGGAATCACTTCTTCAACATATGACGACTTGTTTAGCTTACATAAAAGGCAACTTTAGCTTTAACAAACCAACCTACCCTCCTCAACTTCAAGCCATGCCTCCACTTGTTGCTGTGCGAATTATCTGAAACAAAGCTGATAAAACAAACAAACAAACACCACATCATCATCAGTATATAATAAAAGCAGCAGCCCAAACCACCAAAATAAACCATTATTGGTTTTAGAGGTCATCATGAGTTCAATTCCAATAAGACAAGATGGTAATGATACCATTCTCCATTCTTCTACATACACTACAATAAAATCGAGTTTATATCTAGGACACCAAAAATTTCTTAGTGTTCTAATAGACTACTTTATAGGACTTAAGTTTATAAGATCAAACACTTGTGTGTCTTATCTAAATATGTTGTAATAAGTTTATATGATTGGGTGTCTTAAAAAAATTTAGGACACTTTTGGTCATCTTTTGAAACAAAGTGTCCTGTTAGCCATATTGTAGGACACTATTTGAAGAGGTGTCATTTAAAAAAAGTTCCTATAAAAAGATGTGTTTATAGGACATTGATTAAGAGTATCTAGTAAAAGGGAAAGGGACTAATATTTTTGTTCCAAAGTGTCCTAAGAAACTTGTTAGGACGTCCAAAAATTTATTACAACACTTTTAGATAGGACACACAATTGTTTGGACCTATAAACATAAATCCTATAAGGCATTCTATCAGGACACTTTACGTTTTTGGTGTCCTATAAATCTAAATTTGTTGTAGTGATATAAATAAACCGAATCAAACCGTCCAAATAGATCAGTCGAAAGCAAGGTTGGGGAGGGTTGAGATGTAAGCAGACCCAACTTCCCCAACATAGTAAAACGGTTGTTTCCACGAAAACCCTCTTATACATATGAATATGGTCTCTAGTCTCTACATCGACATACTAATAATAATACAAATACAAGCCAGGCACATGACTATTTATTTATCCATGTTCATTATAATATCATATAACAGAAACCGTAAATGTGTATAGGCAAGTAGAACACGCGTAACACAGTATTCCCAAACTACCCTTCTGGGGAACAAGATAGCATCTCACCAGATAGGATAAACAGCCAGATTGACATTTAACAAACCAAACCAACATCACCTGCTGACAACCTAGAGTTAAGCACGGACATCTAAAATGCTTCAACACACCTTAACCGTCTCCTAACAAAATGATCAGATAAATTATTTTCCTTGTTAATAAGAACTCCTGAACTCTTCAATATCTATAAATTGTGTGTTTGGTAGGCAGATAGGATAGGATGGACGAGAGTAAGGTATGCGGGTGAAAGAATAATGGTAGAGTTTATGGTTTCAATTTGACATGAATAGTTTAATAATTTATGAATCTTGTCTATCTCCCTGATTTTATTCCACCTATTTTGGCCGGACAGATTGTGCCACTCTGGTCCCGTCTGTCCCAGTCTAATGTCATCTCAAATGTTCAGACAACAATGATTCATGCATTTTCATTCTAGAAGGTCTTTATAGACAAAAAGATTTAAATTCCTTTAATTTCATGATCAGCATGCAAATATATAAAAAAGAAAGATTGGCAAATTGTAGAAAATGGAAAAACTTACAGGATCCTATCACAACAAATATGAAGAAACCAAGCACTATAGGTCCCACAGGATAAGAGTCCTTTTTCTTTGTTGTCGTTTCAGGCACGGAACCACGCTTCTTGATGTTCTTCTCAAACTTCTCGACCTTTCTATCAGCCAAACGCTTTGATGTAGTCTACAGGTATCCCAGCACATGAGAAATCGGTTATCAAGCAACAAGACAAATCCATCCAGGAAAAAAAAACTAAAGGACCATGAACTTTTTGACACTAAGAAACCAAAGAGAAGTTTATCTATTAACTTCCAATACTTTGGAAGATTCTTATTACGCCTCTTTTTTATCTTCTGTGTTGTTATCATCTGTAATCAATAACTCTTAATGTTGAATCAGGGCTTTTCAATTCGTAAATACGATGATTTGCATGTGAGGGTAAGATCAGGGTAAAACCGATCTGATCTGTTCAATATGTGTTAGGGTTTTTCTTTTCTTCCTGGTTAGCATATAATTCATTTATCTTCATGAGAAAGATTCTTGCTACAACTTATAGAATATCCTAATTCACGAAAAGGAGAAAGTTAAATTAGTTGTTTCAGATAGTTACATGGGGTGACAAACATAAGTCAGCAATATGTACCTTAACAAAGGACAACGTGTCATAACAATTTCAGGAGATATAAGGATACTAAATCAATTTTGCAAAGAAATGGGACCAGTATAACTTGTAGCAAGAATCTTTTGTACACCCTACTACGGACAGTTTGCTTAATGGGAATCCGGTATCAAATCAATGATATAGGAATAGGCTTATACAGTATGCTTCTAAGGGAGCTTTATGCAGAAATTGCATAAAGCCAAGTTTTTCAATTCCACATAGTAAGCTGAATACTTAATGAAAACCAACCAAACAGAGACAACCAGGCTTTAAGCATTTCCTTTATCCAATTCCTTAATTTTATGATCCTGACCTATCATACAATCTGTATCGTAAGCTAATTCAAATTCAGAATATACTCTATGCAGCTCGTTTCGCGGACCTCTCACAGGTCGCATCGCAAAATCCCTTACGAATAGATACTTTTAGGGGTTAAATTAGTATATAAACCAGTATCGACGTCGAATCCACATTTCAGATGTCAAATCCAACTAGATCAAAACATATTCTCTGATAAAATATAAATGAATTATATGCTAATCGAGGAAGAAGAAAAAAACCCTAACATATATTAAAAAAAATCATCATTTTCTAACAGATCAGATCGGTTTTCCCCAGATCTGACCCAAATTCACATGCAACTCATCAAATTTACCAATTGAAAAGCCCTGATTCAAGTTACTGATTACAGATGATAAGATCAAACAGAGACCGTAACAAGAAATGATGGAGGAGCTTTGACTGTAAGAATTGAAACATCAAAACTGTAAACAACATGAAATAAGCAATTACCATTGTAGCTTCCAAATATCTGAGCTGTAAATCTTCGATCGAGAGAGAGAGAGAGATTAGGGAGAATTTACAACGAGTTCTTTGGTTGTCTTCTGACCCTTTCAGAAACCAGCGCCTGCAATTTAGAGAGAACTCCAATATACGGTAGACCTCCGTATTATACCGCATTAGCCACCGTACAGAAACCATACGACGACGTATCTCCGAAACTAGGTTTCTTAATAGTCCCTAGACTATTTTTAAATTGACACTTTTAGCTAATATGTTAATTAATTTATTTAGGGGTTGTTTACTAAGGGGATGTTTGTTTACCTCTTAATAGTTTCATTAAAAGGCAATATCTGAATCATTAAGAGGTGAATCTTGTTTGGCAGAAAGAAAATTCTACCTCTTAATGGTTTTAAAACTCTTTTAATGATTTTGTATCTTGCATTTCCCTTAACCATTCAACACTCTAATTTCATTCTGAATAATTATCAAATAATTATATTTCATTTTGCACTATATCATCCTGACCACTTAATCATTTTGTATCAAACTATTCAGTAACTGTCAAACAATCCCTAAATGTTTTACAGAGAAAACAATTACCGGTAAGAATTACAGCTCTCACTTATCTTACCAGATAAAATTTTTGGCCATCAAAATGACACAGTAGGCAATAATCTTACCAGTAAGCATTAACCCATTAAGCATTTACTCGGTTAATGTTCGGTAAATAATATTTTAGTCGTTATCTTTGAGACCTTAATACGAACCCTTGTCGTCGCCTACGCATTGCCTTTGCTACCATTGCAAGTTGCTATGTTAGTGTGGTTTAGAAGATGGTCAACGGTGATTATAGTTTTTTTTTTCCAAATATGCCCTTTGTATTTTTCCAATCAAATTTTCAACACAATTAGTTTAAATTATCAATTAATTTGTACCAAACATAACTATCTTATCATCTAAAAAACTTAAGAGTCTATTTGTTAACAGTTGAAGGAGACTCGTAACTTATTCAGTCAGCTATATATGATTGTTTAATAATGGCTTAATGATATAGAATATGGCTTATTCAATAAACTTATAGGAGAGCTTTATACAGAAAAACAAGTTTTCTCTAAACCTATCTCTTGTAATTAAAAAATATGCTACTTCCATCCATGAATAAACCCTCCCAAACAAAAAGTTTCCAATCTATACAAACATTTGATCTACATAGACAACTTTATCCATACAAGACTTGGTAGTTGTTTGGTTGGTTTTCCATTAATTCCTATATGAAAAAAGTTGATTGTGTGGATTAATCTGTCTATGTAGATTGAGAATATGTAGATTGAGAATGTTTGTTTGGAAGGGTTTTTTCCTAAATGGAAGAAACATGTTTTGATATTAGGAGGGGAAAGTTTGCAAAATACATAGCTTTCTACATAAAGCTCTCCCTAGAGGCTTACTGAACAAGCCACTTTCTATATCACTAAGCCACTGCCACAAAGTCATGTATAACTGACTTAATAAGCGATGAGTCCCATTAAGCTGCTAACAAACATGCCCTTAATAGAAAATCAACCAAACAACCCCTAAATTATCAATCAATAGCTAGGTTTATAAGCTAATTTAGGGGTTGTTTGTTTATCTCTTAATAGTTCCATTAAGAGGCAACATCTGAACCGTTAAGAGGTGAAGCTTGTTTGGCAAAAAAAAAAAATCTGTCTCTTAATGGTTCTAAAACCCTCTGAATGATTTTGTATCATGGATCTTCCTTAACCATTAAAAGCCCTAATTTCATTATACACAATTACCAAACAATTATATTTCATTATGCACTATATCATAAGAGCCTTTTAATCATTCTGACCACTTAATCATTTAGCAATTGTCAAACAGACCCTAAAACAAAAAGACTAGGAACCATGAAGGAGAAGGGGTTGTCAAGATAATGCAAATTCCAACTGCACATTGTTTCATCTTTGAAGGGTTGTTTTTATACACAGATCTCTACCACTCTAACTGCATATCCAATCATTCAAACTAGTTTTTTTCCCCCTTCTGTTCTCATAACACTATGTATAGCAACCCCAATTGCATACCACCATAATTTGCAGGTATTACCATCATCTTCAGTTCCAGCAGGCTGCTTCCTCCCCTCCATTCCAAATAAATAACTGTTTATCTGTAATCAAGAAGCACAAGATTATCTATTTTTTATATTTAAAAAGAACCGATCACGCAAGATTATGATCAAGATGCAAGGGTCCTGTTGGAATCACAGAAAAACAGAACTAATCACACATGATTATGATCAAGATTCAAGGGTCAACAGAAATAATCACACATGATTATGATCAAGGTTCAAGGGTCAACAGAACTNTCAAGGGTCAACAGAAATAATCACACATGATTATGATCAAGGTTCAAGGGTCAACAGAACTAATCACACATGATTATGATCAAGATTCAAGGGTCCAGTAGAAGAGCACAGGAAAACAGAACTAATCACACATGATTATGATCAAGGTTCAAGGGTCCTGTTGATAAGCACAGGAAAGAAGGAACTAATCACACAGGATTATGATCAAGATTCAAGGGTCTTGTAGAAGAGCACGGGAAAAAAGAACTAATCACACATGATTATGATCAATATTCAAGGGTCCTGTTGGAAATCACAGAAAAACAGAACTAATTGCACATGACTATGATCAAGATTCAAGGGTCCTGTTGAAGAGCACAGGAAAAAAGAACTAATCACACATGATTATGATCAAGATTCAAGGGTCGTGTTGAAAAGCGCATAAAAACAGAAAACTAATTACACATGATTATAAATTTATGATCAAGATTCAAGGGTCCTGTTGTAGAGCACATGAAAAGGAACTAATCACACATGATTATGATCAACATTCAAGGGTCGTGTTGAAAAACACACGAAAACAGAACATTAATCACACAAGATTACGATCAAGATTCAGGGGTCGTTTGAAAATCACATGAAAACAGAACTATTTACACAAGAGTATGATCAAGATTCAAGGGTCCCCTTGAAAAGCACATGAAAACAGAACAAATCACATCGGATTATAATCAAGATTCAAGGGTCCCGTTGAAGAGCACAAGAAAAAAGAACTAATCACACGAGATTATGATCAAGATTCAAGGGTCCTGTTAAAAAGCACAGGGAAACAGAATTAATCACACAAGATAATGATCAAGATTCAAGGGTCCTGTTAAAGAGCATACGAAAACAGAACTAATCACACAAGATTGTGATCAAGATTCAAGAGTCCAGTTGAAAAACACAAAATTTGTTAAGTATCATCTAAAACCCGTATTCGTTTGTTCCATGGTTAAAAAAATTGTGCAAGGCTTATGCCTCAAGGCACGCGATGAGGCGAGGCGGCGCCTCTTGGACCCTGGATGAGGCTTACACCCTGGTTCAGTGAGGCGGTTCGGTAGGCGTGAGGTTGTGCCGAGCTGTACGCCTCAGATCTGCTTTGATAATGGTTTTTTATATGGCAAATAGAACAAATAAACTCACACACCCTCCTCACCTTTGGTGAGGTTTGAACCCTTGACCTCCTAGGAGGCCAAGGACTCACATACCGCTAGGTCAAAGGCCCAATGTTTTTTTTGGCTTTTTTATAAGCTTTATAACAGTAGTAGTACTTCTCTTTACAGTTTTAAGTATCCTTTTTTATTTAAAAGAATACTCCAGTGTGTACTTTTAATATTTTAAAACCCAAAAAGCTAGTATTTTCTCCTCTCAATCAAAAAACGTGGTTTGACCCTTCCTCGTCCTCCAAGCAACCAATATTTCCACACCCTCTCAGCGTATCTAACGGTTTCACTCTCAGTCAAGAACCACTGAACCAGCGCCCTTAGTAATTTAGTATAACGGTTTTGTCCTGTTTCAGTCTGATGTCGCACCAAATGTCAGAAAAGTTTCTTGTTCTGTCATGTCGTACCAAACACACCCAAACCCCTCTCATGGTTAATATGAAACAAGCAAGCAAGATAAATGTAATTGGTACAGTAAACAGAAAATGCATCGGTACAAATGTAAAGAGAATAGGTTCAAACAAGGAGATTAAGATAGACAAGTTGAGTAGTTCACCCGTGCTCGCAGTTACACAAAAAGGAATACATATAAGGTCCTCGTCTACTTTAACCAATACTGATGCTATCAAATTATTATAAAAGCTATTATCAAATAAATATTTTGAAAACCTCGGAACCAACTATTGATGAGTTATCCATGATGAATATCATGAATAATGATATTCATAATGAATAATATTCATGAAAATTGTAAGGTTATTCATCACGAATTTATGGTTCTCATTTGAGTTCTCCCCTACTCATTTAACACATCAAACACGTGCCCACGAAGAGTTTGAATGGGAATTAGTTCATTTCTTTAGCTCACAGCCTCATAATTCACCAGAACGCAAACGATTAAACGAAAAACAGAACAAGAACATTGTCCTCAATTTCTTTTCTATCAGAAACGTCGAATCAATACATAAAGATCATGATTTTTTGGATTCTTGATTCTAAAACAACTAGAAGACCGAATATGCGTAAAGGACAAAACAGATGGAATTATTCTCAAAGCAAATGAATTCTCTCTCAAGTCTCAAGTCCTAAAGCAAATTTAGTTTCTACCCACTACGAAAAATCAAGATCTCAAGAACATAGTTTCACATTTTGAACAATCCTAAAGGGGGAAATCAAGATTTCTATAACAAAAATTCACTTTTAGCACAACCCCATGAAGAAAAATCCAGAATTGTAGAACATAATTTCACATTTAGATCAAGTAGACAAGGGAAAGTCAAGATTTGCAGAGCCTAACTTCACATTTACCACAATTCCATAAAGAAAAACAGATATTTCTAGAGCAAAATTTCAGTTTTAGAACAATCCCATGAAGAACAATCAAGAACTGTAGAACATGATTCCACATTTAGAACAATCACACAAGGGAAAGTCAAGATTTTGTTAGAACAATATTTTGATTTATTGTGTTAAAAAGATGAAGAAGATTCAAATTTTGATATAAATATATGGATTTCACTTGAAAAGAACAAAAAAATCAAGATATTATACAAAAAAACCAAGAAAATGGCAATTGGGTAAGAGGGAAAAAGACAAACTTACCCTTGGCCGTCGAAACCCCCTTGTCCGCCGCTTCCTCCACTCCCATACGACCCATCATCGGCGGTCTGCCACACCGACTGCCACGCTTGAGATGGCGTCCCATACATTCCGGTAGGATCCACCGCCGGCCGTCCCATCGTGACACCTGGAGGCGGCGGAGCCGGCTGCCCCATCGGAGGATAGTAATACGGAAGCCCACTAGCAGTAGACCCCACCATCCCACCCAACCCACCGCCGGCGACGGAAACATCATCCTTAATCTCGTCGCGAGGCACAATGTCGACGAGGAAATCGAAAATGTCGGTACGCGTGATGGCGGCGGCGATGTCGTTCTTCTGTAGGGTTCTGCGTTTGTTTTCTTCGGCGTGGAGCCATGAACGGATGGTGAGTTCGAGGATGAAAAGCTCACAGGCTTTCGCAAACAATATCGGAGCTTCGGCGGAGATCATCCGTACATCTTCATCGGCTTTCATGATCTTCTTAATCCGTGCAAGAGGGAGCTGGTGGTTCTTGAAATCGTTAACTTGTTCGATTTCTTGGCGTTGGTAGTTCCAGAACATTTGAAGTTGTTGGTGTTGTTGTTGGAGGAGGTGCTGGTAGGGTTGTTGTGGCGGGAATGGGGATGGTTGTTGTGGTGGTGGTGGTGTGGCGGCGGAGGGTTGATGGTTGGTGGTGGTGGTGGTGGTGGTGGTGGTGGTGTTCTCCATTGTTGTGGTTCTCTCTCTCTAGAAAACGAAAAGCGATGCTTTGTTTAATACAAAGGGGTTGGGGAAGGATAAGGTACAGTGGAGTGCACTGATTATGATATTTCTCTCCATGTTGCTATTGGATGGAATGGGGTTGGGGTTAATTTGCTTATCCTGCGCACCCAGTCCCGACAAGGGGGTATTATTGTAATTTTTGCTTTTTTTTATTTTTTTTAAATCGAGAATTAAAATATAATTTTTTTTTTAAAGAATTACATTCATTTTTAAAGTATTTTTCATTTCAAGGATTTTACAATTTAAATCTTATCATAATTAATTCATTATATTTCTTTAAAATTTATAAAAAATAATAACTCAATCTTTTTTTATTAACCTATATCCAACTCGCTATACAAGCCGACTAATCCCAAGGCGACCACCTGCTTTGAGGGTAGTCCGGAGTCACCGCATTTGAACTCCGTAGTCACAAGAAAATTTTTATTCCTCCTTGGATTTAAACCTAGGACTTCCAGGTACTTTTGACCTTTGGAGTCAAAACTTAAACCAATCAGACATCATTCTTGTGGTTATAACTCGATCTTATTGGTGGAATCGAATAAAATAATCAATTTTCTCTCTCAAAATCTAGTTTTAGAAAATTCTCTATATTTAGAGTTTTATCCATGATTCTCTATTTTAAAGAACAAGATATAAAAGTTGTTGGAGTATTTTAAAGAACAAAACTCACTTTTTTCTATTTTAGAGAAGTTGTTGGAGATGCTCAAAAAACCTACTTTTAGAGCATCTCCAATATGGGTTCTTACAAGAACCTTAATTTTGCATTTTTTGTTGCCAACACATTTTCAACTCATCAAATTAAGAATTTTTTAAAAGTTTACAATGATAGTTCTTATAAGAAAACTCTTACTCATGTGATTGTGATTTTAAAATTTCGATTCTTATCTGTATGAATTGTAATCTGTTGTTATTTTTATCTGTCATCGTTTTGAAATTATATTATTATTTTTATTTATATATTAATCTTACGACTATTTTATAGTATGGACTACAATAAATTTAATTAAAATAATAAAATTTTAAGTTTTTGAGCATTAAAAAATATTTTAAAATAAATGATTAAAAATCTAAATTCTAAAATGAATTACTCTAACAACCTTTTTATTTTTGAGGTTATATTATTAATTATATCATCAAATAATTTAATACATTTAATAAAAAAATTATTTAAACATTTAATATCAATGGCTTTTATCCTCACAAATTTGGAGAAAACTTTTAAAAAGGTAAGAAAATATGAAGGATTTGGAAAATTCAACAAATATGGAATTTCAATATTTAATAAAGAAATAAAGATAATTATTTTATTTTCTTTAAAAAAAATTATTTTTATATTAAATATTTTAATAATATGATTAATGTTGAAATCTTTAAAATGGAAAGACTATTGGAATTGAATACAATTTCTTTTTGGAATTGAGACTTTTGGGTTTCTCTGTTTTAAAGAGATTATATAGAAACCGTTGGAATAAAATGATTCAACGGTTATAATTAAATAAATGGTTATAACCATCTTTTTGAGAAAAATAATTCGACTAGATAAAAAAAAATTAGAACAAAATAAATTACACCATAAAAATGATTACTTAATTATTTTTAATTTGATATTTATTTTAATATATTTTTTTCATATGTTTTTTTTTGTGGTTCTCAATGTTTGTTACAAGGTTGTTCCTGGGTTTTCTTTCTCTCTTTCTCTCTCTCTCTCTATATATATATATATATACATACATATATATATATATATATATATATATATATACAGAGAGAGAATTGAGATCATATGAGACCAGTTTGTTTTCGTGAGACTTGTGAGACCACCTTTTTACAATTGAAACTTCACAGCAAAACACTATGAGTGTAACTGTCACAATGTTTTTGTTGTGGATGTTCGGATTTTTTTTATCTTCGCAGTGTTTTGCTGTGAAGTTTCAAGTATAAAAAAGTCTTACGGGTCTCACAAAGACAATTTGGTCTCATTTGAATCCAACCATATATGTGTGTATAATATACATATATATATATATATACACACACACACACACAGGGTTAGGTTCACGTGAGACCAAGGGTTTTTCGTGAGACCCGTAAGATCAATTTATGTTCATTGATCAATTTTATAAGCTAATGGTCTAAAGTTGCACAATGGCAATTTTGTGATTATTGAGAAGTCTTGTGGCAATTTTGTGATTATGAATGTTCAGATTGTAGATCTAATCCATGACATTTGTGCAACCAATACAACCCAATTCCAACCGTCTATTTCATTTGATTAATATGTGATTTCATATAAGTTTTGATTATTTCTAATATAAAGTATTGATCATAATTAATGAACCATATTCATCTTCCATAAATATTCAAATCATAATAAATGAACTCTCATAATTTCCATAAATATCTCAATATATTGGGTTGCATTGGTTGTACAAATGCAACAGGTTGTATTTGAAACAAACTCTCTCTCTCTCTCTCTCTCTCTATATATATATATATATATATATATATATATTTCATATGTTTTTTTTTCATTTAAGAGTAGAATCTAGAATATCAATTAATATATATTTGTTTTACAATGTGTATACTTTTACATGATTTTGTCTTATAATATGAATTTTTTTAGACTGTTTGTGAAACAAAATTACACGTAACAAAGTTTTACATTGTGAACCGCATACATATAAAACAAAGACATTATAAAACAAACATATGTTAATCAATATATTAAATGCGAGCCTTATACGAGAAAGAATCATGTGAATCAATGTCTTAAGATAATAGTTTCCACGATTATCACAATATATGAAGTTTTCAAATGATTAAGCTTATATATATATATATATAGAGAGAGAGAGAGAGAGAGAGAGAGAGAGAGAAGGGGGGGATCACGTGAAGAGTTAAACATTTTGCGAAAAAGCGAAAAGTTTTAATATCATATATAATTACACTTATTTGGGTGTGTTTGATCATATATGATTAAGCGTCTGTATGTTGTCAATTCAACATGTGTTTAATCATATATGATTAAACTTGTGTATCATGCATGTAATCATATATGATATTGAAAATTTCGTCTTCTCGTAAAATGTTTAACTTCACGTTTGAATTTGCCTATACACATAAACCAAATTTTAAAATTTTAATTAGAGGTATATTGACATACAAGTATACCTATCCAATATTTTTGACATGTGATTGAATTTTATAAAAATTACTGAAGTACCTTCGTGTTTGGTTTAAAAGATTTCATGGATTTGAAATCTCGGCGTTTCATTGAAAAATCACAAACATAGGTATTATGAATTAATCCGTCGGTATAGATTGAGAAGGTTTCTGTCTTGAATGATTTTTTCATAGATGGAAGGAACGTGTTTTTAAATTGGGATGGATAGGTTTAGAGAGAGAGAAAAAAACTTACTTTTTGCATAAATCATCCCTAAATATTTACTGAATAAGTCACTTTTCATATCATTAAAGGGTTGTTTGACAATTGCTGAATGGTTTGGTGCAGAATGATTAAGTGGTCAGAATGATTAAGAGGCTCTCATGATATAGTACAAAATAAAATATAATTGTTTGGTAATTGTGTACAATAAAATTAGGGCTCTTAATGGTTAAGAGAGATTTGGGATATAAAATCATTCAGAGGGTTGGCAAACTTTTTTTTTGCCAAACAAGATTCACCTCTTAACGATTCAGATTTTGAATCTTAATGGAACCGTTAAGACTTAAGAGGTAAACAAACAACCCCTAAGTCACTATCAAGCAGTCATATATAACTGACGAAATAAGCTACGAGTCCTATTAATCTCATTAAACTGCTAATAAACACACAGAGTATAAATCAATCTTTTTTTTTAATTTGCGAAAGAAAAGTAATGGCCCCATAGCAAAGGAAAGGGACATCTCTCCTTGTGAAAAGGGTTAAAAGTGTAAAGCAGTAGTCAATTTCATAATCCAACATGAATGGCTTTCCTGCACCATATTATCTATTTCCAATTATTTAAAATAATTATTCCTTCCATCCATCCACATATATATATATATATATATATATATATATAGGTCAATTCAAAGAAGCACTGACTAGTTTGTGATAAACGTGAGATCTAATCTCAACCACAAATCAATAAATAAATTAGAAAATTTATAATTTTGTTAATTTTGAAATAAAATTTTAATGTAAGAACATTTTTAGGTATTCTCTCTTCTCTCTTCGTCCTCCAGCCTCCGACCACCATCCTCCGGTGATACCACTGTGATACCTAAAAATATTGACTCTGTTAAACAAAAGACACTGTGATACCCAAACACATATAAGATGCATTGTGATACCAATGTGTTACATCTCTAATCGACCATACAAACAACCTCAGTGTGATACCCAAACACATATAAGATGCATTGTGATACCACTATGGTATCACCGGAGGACGGAGAGAGAAGAAAGGAGAGTAGAGAGAGAGGAGGGAAAATACCTAAAATGTCCTTCCATTAAAATTTTAATTCAAAATTACCAAAATTAAAAATTTCCTAATCTATCTATTGATTTATGGTTGAGATACCACAAACTAACTAGTTCTCATTTGATTAGACCCATATATATATATATATATATATATATATATATATATAGAGAGAGAGAGAGAGAGAGATTCAAACGATAACACTTTCATTTTACAAGAACGCAAGAACACTCTTATCACATGTGATAATACGCAAGAACACTCTAAGTAATGGTATTTTTCTAGTATTTAAAGAACTAAAGTAGAACTCAGTAAGTAGAATTTAAAGACAAGACGTAAATATTTCCTATTTCTAACATATTTGCCTAGAAATAGGAAATATTTTGGTTTTTAGAAGACTCTCGGCTTACAAAAAAGAATTTACACAAGATCTCTAAAGCATAAGCATAGCCTGCATAGGTCACAGTTTTTTAAAACGCAATCCCCCAAATTACCCCCAAGGGTCCGGATCAAAACAGACGGTAAAAAAAAGGTCATGGGCATTCATGGTCATCCGGGAATTAGTCGGTGCATGCAAGTGATCGTTTCCATGAAGATCAACGACTTGAAAAATGTGTGCGAAAAAGAAAGAAGATTAGGGGTTGTTTGGTAGTTGCTGAATGGTTTGGTGCTGAATGATTAAGTGGTTTGAATGATTAAGAGGCTCTCATGATATAATGCAAAATGAAATATATTGCTTGGTAATTGTTTACCATGAAATTAGTGCATTGAATGGTTAAGAGAGGCCTAAGATGCAAAATCATTCAGACGATTTTAGAACCATTAAGAGGCAGAATTTTTTTCTCCAAACAAGATTCACCTCCTAACAATTCAGAGGTTATCTCTTAATGGAACTATTAAGATTTAAACAAACAACCAAATAAAGCAAAAGACAACTGAAAAGAGGACCAGTGCTAAAGAAAAGTAAGAAGTACCTTGTAATCAAAAGTAGAGACAAATAAACATTAAGAAGGTAAGACAACTGATGGACTTTGGAATTCAGTTACAGGAAGCTTTATCCATTAAGTCAATCTAACTGCAACATTTCTTTTTTCGGGTTTTGTTTGGTTCATATAACACCAAACAGTTTCTTTTATTTTTAATCTCATTAATTACTGCTTAATATTTCTAACCAAACATCCCGTAAATTAATGGTTCTGATCTTGATGGAGAGATCGAACAAATTGGTAGGAGCAAGTATTTACTCCACAACAGAATCAAAATTCACTTTTAAAAACACACAAAGAAACCAATTGGGATGTGGCGTACCGGTTAAGGCCTAGGGGATGTAGTAGAAATTCATCATCCCTGTGTTCAAGTCCAGGCGCCGCCAAAGCCCTTGTAGACATGGAGTTCACCTGCGATGACTCCAGACAATTCGTGGTTGCCCACAAGATTAGTTAGTATGCCGTTGCACGTAAGCTGCCCCTGATAACCACGGTTACCCAAAAAAAATGAAAAGATCAAGAAGAAATGCAACTTCACTGCAACTTTATTAGTAAACTTTATCGTGTCATTTGACACTGAATGGAAATTGTTGAGAAACCTTCCTTCGCGGATAGTTGAAAAGGAAAAAAAAATGACAATCCATCAAATGAATTCAAGAAAACAAATGGACATGATTTTTCTCCGGCGGATAAACCAAACCAAACAAACCTCGTATGCCTTGCCCAAAGTTAGGGTAGGGGGGTAAGATGTTGTCACACGAGAAATAGAGGTTGTTTCTTGGAAGACCCCAGCTTGCAATTTCTTCTCCAGCAAATCAAGAAGGAAAATATCCCTAGAAACAAATAACTCAAACCAGATCAACAAAAGAAGTGCAAAATCCTAGTCTATTTATTGGGTGTGTTTGGTACACCGAACAGATAGAACAAAACAAGGATCTTTGTTCCACGTTTGGCATGACTTTTATGTGGAACAGACAGGAACATAGTAGAACAAAGTGGAACAGGCGTAGAGAAGGTGTTTCCATGAAGACCCTCGACTTCTAAAATAAAAATTAAAAGAAACAAAAAGGCAAGCTACAGGTGAGAGTGTGTGCAATTAAGCAACGGATACGATTAAACAGTCAAAGACAGCAGGAACAAGTGTGAGGAAAATAAGCTAAAATACCTATACGAGCAAATGGCTGAACCAAAATATGTTATTGCTATGGGAGCATGTACAATTACAGGGGGATGTTCAGTACGAATTCAGTTTTTAGTAATATGCCTAAAATATTCTCACAGCCCAAGCGAAGTAACAAGTGTATAATAAATAAACCAAGATATAGGAAAAGTTACCCGAATCTTCAGTCAGATATTCACTTTGAATTTTCTTCGGAAACTGTGGTTTCCCACTTCTTGATCCCCTTAATACAATGATTGATACCAACTGTATCATCACAACCTGGACTCACGTTTTAAAACGCGTCTGATAGAGGAAGTATCCTGTCCCTCATAAAGCAATCTTTATTCCCCTCACCAACCGATGTGGGATTTTGCAATCCACCCCCTTGGGAGCCTAGCGCCCTGCTGGCACACCAGTCCGGTTCTCGGCTCTGAAACCCTGAAACAAGTTCAAATTATCATGCCCAAAGGTATGCTTAAAGCACAAGGAAGAAAGAACCATATGTTTACCTGAAAGTCTGAAATTGAAGTTATCGTCTTCGCCAAAAACATCTCTCGTTTTGTTGCTCTTTTACGATCAGTAAACGGGAAAGAGTCATAGCAATTAGGTATGACATATCTTTTTTTCCGGGTTTTTTTTTGCTTCGACTTACCTATTCTGTATGCCCATTTAGATGCCAACCACATGTTGTTTCCGTGATCACATTCTTCCAAATTTGGCATATAGCGATAATCTTAGTATTAAATACATAAAATTATGAAGTGTAATATGAACAATCAATTAAATATGGTAGAATATAGGCTAGAAATTACCATTTCTGAAAACTATGCAGTTTTAGTTGTTATCTGTTCTTGTATTTGCATCATTATCTGAACATTGCTTTCTTTTTGCTATGCCTATAGTCTAAGGGCCTGTTCCTTAGCATCATAATGAGTTTAATGGGACTCACAGCTTATTCAGTCAGCTATAGATGACTTTTTGGCAGTGGCTTAATGATATCAAAAGTGACTTATTCAGTAAGCTTTTAGGAGGGAGCTATATGCAAAAAGCCAAGTTTTTTCCAAACATGCTCCTCCCAATTAAAAAACACGCTCCTTCCATCTATGAAAAAAACCTCCCAAACAAAAACCTTCCCAACTCATACAGACAGATTAATCCATACAAGACTCGATGGAAAATCAACCAAACATCCCCCAAGTTCCAACCCATATGGTATTTCTAAGTATTCGGCAAGAATGTTTGTTAACCGGAGAGATGAATTTCTCTCTACATTTCATTTCCATATGATTCAAGATCTGCCCAGTCTTTCAAGTTATTTCCTAAGCAGAAAGGATTTAACCAATTACAAAGTTACCTAATCAAGCCTGACTAATAAGGAATAACCCATAATTGTATCCAAATATTATTCTTAATTTAATCCCTTTTTTATTTTCCATCCTAATTTGGTTTAAATTTAATGTTTTTAACATATGGTAAAAAGTAATGTAAGTAATTGAGTTGCTCAAGAAGGCTCCATGTTGCCTCTCGACCCCTTTGGGTAGAGGCAATGTCTCCATACATCCTACCCCCAAACCGTACCTTTGTGGGAGATATACCGGACTCATTTGGTTTGGTATGTCATTAATTTATTTGCAAAACTGGGTGTGGCCCACATCATAATAAGTATTCATAAAATCAAACACACCGATTAATTAGATCTAAGACAACATATGGTGCATACTAAAAGAAACGAAAAACCAGCAGATACATTTTGCACACTGGACTGCTCCAATCACGGACATAAGATCCATAGATGTCTACAAAACGAAGATGTTAGACCCTCTAAACCAAGCATACCAATAAATGTTGTACAGATCAAGAAACCGAGTTATAGGAAATCATCCCACATCTGCAGGCCAAGATTCTCCTAAGAATTTGTTTACAAGTGCCGAAAATAAAAACGCATTTTTTAACACATTTACCTCTCTACCCCTTGGGTAGAGGAAAGATCTGTGTACACCATACCCCTTGAATGTTTCCTATAAGTTTTCATACCACATGCTACAGATGATAATATTTCCTAATTGTATCAGAAGTTCAGAAGCAAGTTGGTCATATTATCACATTTTCCTTTCTCTAATCAAATGAAAAAGAAATTCTTAAATTAAGTCCAAGAATCTTCACCACAGACAGACATAATGCAAGAACATAGAAGAAGAGTAAGTAATATGATAACAGAACTCACCAACATACAACCCAAGATAAAACTGGGAAAGATGCTCGTATTTCAGTAATATCGGTATGCATATCTCTTCTCTATGTTTTTGTAGTTTTTATTGTAGGGAAATTGTTTCTACAATAGGCACACTCGTGTAAACTTATTAATACCAGATTTAAATTGCAGTATCAAGAAAAAGAATCAACTTTTCATATGGAAATCTTTAAGTTGCACCATTATAGGATTTCGGAAGAAGATCCTTTCCATTAGGATCATATTGAATTGGACAATATAGGGTTTCTTCATGTTAATTTTGTGTTTTTCCTTTGTAAACAACATTCGTAGTGCATTTTTTTGGTAAATTATACTGATAAAAGTAACTATATCTTTCCCCTAAAGTAATTCCAGCTCACGACTCCAAAGAAAATCTAACAGAAAGGAAATCTCATTTTAGTCACAATTTACACGTAATTGTTATCTCAATGCCATCAACAGTTATGACAAGCATGCCTAGCTAAATCAAGCCAAATAAGGAACAAAAACCAAGGTTATAAGCATATTAAAAGTAACAAACTACAGATTTAAAAAAAACAAGAACTTTAGAATTAAATGATGTCAACATCACTTAACATGCATTTTCTAGGCAAAAAGCAAGAGCAGAAAGTATTGGAAAAGAAAAGCATGCTAGGTTTATCAAGGCGAAAGAAATATGGTATCCATAAATATGTCAAAGCAACACAAGTTCACTAGAAACACAATTTGATCCTAGCGAAAAGAACAATCATTTGGGTTCAAAGAACTTGCTCCTTCATAAATCTTGCTATCATGTATATGACAGTCTCCAGTAAGCCAAAGAAAAACAAGAAAATAAGTTTTTTACAGCAAGCAAAAAAGTTAAGATAACCTTGACAAAGCTCGACCTGCTACAAATTAGCTCCTTAAAATGTCTACAACTTGTAGACAGGGTTGAGTCCAAAATTGAAAGCTTCTGATGACTACTTCAGGTCAACTAAGCTCCATACTATCCCAGATCTATCTGCTATTATTTTCTAAATCCGTTGCCTCTTGATTCCCTTTGTTGGTTTCATCAATTTCTTTCCCTTTAAGTTCCACATTTTTTCGCATCTTTCTAGCATATGTTATAATCCCCTTAGCCTCGTTTCCCCTGGAATCTTGTCCATCATCCACTGCCTTTACTTTTGTTTCAATTGTGGGCTGAAGCAGCTCCAAGGGTAGTGCTGCAGGGTCAAGCTCCCAGCAACCCTTGGGAATATTAAGAGATTCTTCACCTGTGAGCAAATAAAAAGGAACCTGATGAGACAATCTAAAAATTTCTTCTCTAGGAATCGTCCGTGATTCCATCTCATCAGGATGTTGATGAAACACAGATTTGAAACCAGTAACTTTAACCAAAGGAGCTACCATCACCCCCTTCTCCTCATTATAATCTTCAACAACTACCACCATGTCATATTTATGTACCACTACATCTGGAGTAAACTGATTCCAATCAGGAGACCAGTTCCTATAAAGGGCCCATACTTGACCTTTTCGTGGGTAAATTTGAATAACCCCTTTTTTGCCTTTGGTCCATTGAACCTTGTGTGAGAAAGAATTAAGTGAGGTATTGATTTCATGCTTGCCTATTCTGAAATCTCCACTAGTTTTAGGAAAGCCAGATGCGACCCAATTAATCGGTCCTAGCTCAGCATTACTCTTGGAATTCAGCCAACTTATACGCATCTTGAAGGGTTTTTTCGATATGACACTATGAATCATTGCATAGTATCGAGGCATTCCATCATCTTCATCATAAGCAGCCCAAACCTCGTTTTCACCAAATGACCTTTCAGTTCTATCCATGTCAAAATCATGAAAATCTGGATCTGGAACAATCATCAGTACCGCTTCAATCTTCGCAACAGAGCCCATGTCAACTTCCTTCGTATCAGAGTCCATGTTAACTGTATCCACAGCATCTTTTGACGGTGCTTTTATGCCTTTAACTTTGCTCATACCATTTACAGTGATCTCATCAGCATTCTTTTTACCACGATGAGTCATCTCATTTTCTCTCTTCCTACCTTCTTTCCTTGAAGCTTTTTCTGCAATCCATTCATCCATTTTCTTGTGAATTTCTTTCCTAGCTTTTTTCATCAACATGGTACGAACTTCTGCCTGGGACAATTCCCTCGTACTATTATTAAGCTTCCGCTGTACAGAAACATTAACCTTTTCCCCTCCTGAATTGGCTTTTACATATGCATTGCTGGCATGTACCATTGAAGACTGTTCGGCTACACGTCTCCTTTTTGCAATTCCATCACCTTTAACAGAACCTAACCCTGAATTTGAGGTCTGATATCTTGTTGCACCTGCTTTCACTTCATGTCGTCTTTTAAATTGTCCACTGCCGTTCACAGCTGAAGTGTTTACAGATGGGCCCTGCTGAACATTCACATGGTTGACCCTAGATGAGTTTAAGGATGGACCCTGTGGAACATTCACTTGATGATTTGCATTGTGATTCTGCTTTTGAGGATACCGCGTTGTTGCATGATGGTTTATGGGTGGGGCGGACAACTCTACAGCCCAAAAGGGCCCACGACAATTGGGGCAAAGAATTTTCTGGTTGAGGTAAATTTTCAAGTATTCAAAATGCATTAAGCATCTTGTACACTTAGTCCAAAATGTGGTATTTGGTGGCCGAGGAATTGGTTGAGTGGGCTGAGTAGTAGGGGCTGAAGTCTTCTGAGTTTCAGTGACGGGTTTCTGGTACACAGGTCTTGGGTTTCGTTTTTGGTCATATATTTTTCGTTTAACCTTATCAGACAGTAATGTCCATGCCTCCGACACAAGCTTAAAGGCGCCTTCAGCTCCAGCCGACTTGTTTTTGTCAGGATGAAGGGTGAGAGCCAGCTTCCTGTAATTCTTCCTAATAGTCTCATCATCGGCTGTGGGTTCCACACCAAGAACACCGTACCAATCTGTTTGCCCATTAATCTTCTTCTCTGAAGAAATGTACACATCAAGCGTTGTCAAAAGCTGCGGAAGACCTTCAAGCCCAGAGAACAGCTTCTCAGCTTTTTGTGCAAGCTTTTTCGCTCCCACAAAATCTTGTTCTACTAGCTTCACCTCAGATATCTCTTTAGCCCGGAGAGCTTCGTCCTTATTACATTCCATATCAACAATGTTTCATATCCAACTTCACCAATAAATAATCTTGCATGCAAAGTAAAGGGCCTACCTCTGATTGAGCAAGCCCTAATACAAGAAAAAAAAGAGAGAGAAAGAGTAAATTAAATGTAACGTACCGGCTGAAAGCAAGAATGATGACAAGTATATAGCGCAAAAAGCAAGGATACGATTGGTAACAACAAGTGTAATAATGAACCGAATTATATATAGAAACCAACATCCTATTATAGGCTCCATTTTGAATCCCTAAGGAGAAAAAAGCACGATTGACCATTGGAACTAACAATTGGATTTCGGAAAGCAAAAAACGGATGAAACCAATCGAATAACGAAAACAATGTTATCTAAATGTCATAGAATCTAACACAAGTAAAAACAAATCAACATGATCCGTTATAACGGTTTCCAAATGTTCATGAAACATCTGGACAGTCAACTAACGACCTAACCTAAGCAACTCAATTAGATTAATCCTCACAAAACAAGTATGCAACTCATTTGATGGCATATTGAAACCAATGACAAGCACAATATATGTAAAAATAAGGTCATGAACTAGATTCAAAACATTAATGTACCATCAAAAACCTACTAAATTGATCATACTGAAAAAACATCGTGCAACTAGATGATTGCATAACTTCCCCTAAATCCCAAACAAATTGTGATAGAGAACCATAAATTGAACTACTCAAACAAATTATCCTGACTAAGATTCAAAACATTAATGTGCCATACAAAAACCACTAAATTAATCATACAAGCTTCCAAATTGTAACATTAGCGTCATTGATTGGCATTCATCAGTAAAACAATCTCAATGCATTCAACATTGAAAATTTTCATTCTCTAGAATCATGAAAATAATTGCCCACAAAAATCTCATTACTCCTATGAACTTGAATCAGCAAAAATCGAACAAACCCTACCATCAGATCCAATAAACACAATGAAACATACTGAAAATGCAATCAAAATCACTAGATTTTATTCTAAAACCCTAGAATGGCCCAACAATAAAGGAAAATTGTTCAAAGGACAATAAACCATTAGCATTCCAAATCAAGCAAAAATCAAACGCACTATGTGAATTTAGAAACATATCTTCATCAAATTCATAGAAACAAGTGATGATCAAAGATGAAAAAGAATACCCAAAAACACTCGAGCAATCTAACCGTAGAAGGGGCACTGGTAATGTCCTCCAGAATCCGCTTCTATTTTGCGTTTGTTGAGTGCTGGTGATCAATGATTCTGATAAACGATTAATTGAATTCCCTAATTCTTCAGAAATCCCTAAACAAATTCATATTAACAAGCAATAAATATGTATCCTTTTATGTTTTTTATTGTAGAACAACTATTGTTGAAAGAAAAATCAGCATATATATATATATATATATATATATATATATAGTATATTTCTTTTACAACCTTGTGCATTTATACAACTTTTGCAACCCAATTAATTTTCATGAAAAGAGAGGGGGCAAGTTCAAATGAAAACCGTGTATTTTTTAAAAACCATGTAAACCAATTTTGACCAATAGGAAAATTCTATTTTTTCTAATTAAATTTAATTAATAAGGGTATTTCGGTCATTTACAATATTTTTCTATTAAATATGAAAGTTAATAATAAATCTTAATTAAGAAAACGTAATAAAAGAAATTGTATAAATGGTAACATTTAAATATTTAATTATATTATAATATTAAAATTTTGAATTTAATATATTGTTATGAGATTGAATCTGCAAAAGGGTCTTGAAGATTGATTTGCATTATGAAATGAAATCGTAAATTATGGTTCAAATTAAAAAAATAATGTTAATGAAACAGGTTTCATGAAGGTGAAACTGGTTCATATTGTAATTGATTCATGAGTAATATGAAATCGTTTCATGGTGAACCACGTTTCAGTGATGGTGTAGTTGATCCGTTTAGTAGAAAAAATGAAACATGAAACGGGTACATAATTTATTTGGTTCGTCATAAAATAATTGCATGATGAAACGGGTACATGATGAATCTGCTTCGGAATCTAGAAGATTGTAATCTGCTCCAGAATCTTGAAGATTGTAAGGATTAAATGAAAGAATGCATCAAATCATGAGTGAAATAAAAAAATTAATTTACATGAAACATGTTTCATGAAGGTGAAACTGGATCATRTTGTAATTGATTCATGAGTAATATGAAATCATTTCATGGTGAACCATGTTTCAATGATGGTGTAGTTGATCCATTTAGTATAAAAAATGGAACATGAAACATGTGCATAATTTATTTGGTTCGTCATGAAATAATTGCATGATAAATCTGCTTCGGGATCTTGAAGATTGTAATCTGCTCCAGAATCTTAAAGATTGTAAGGAGTAAAAAAAAGAATGCATCAAATCATGAGCGAAATAAAAAAATTAATTTACATGAAACAGGTTTTATGAAGGTGAAACTGGTTCATGGCGTAATTGAACAATGAGTGGTGAACTGCTTTCATGGTGAAACCCGTTTCAGTTATGGTATAGGTGATTCATTCAGTAGATGAAATGAAAAATAAATTGGGTGCATAATGTAGGCGGTTCATCATGAAATAATTGCAAGATGAAAAATAAATTAGTTTCATTAATAATAATAAATGTTAACGTAAAAATAATAAATTATGTTACAAAAAATAGATTAGTTTCATTAATTATATGATATACATGATATGGTTTCCTTGAATAAATGAATATTTGGTTTTACCCTTTTGCCCTTATCCGTATTATAAAATGTATTTCCAATTTTTTTTATTTTTAATTTTCTTAAATAACCTTGATTAATCTTAACCATTGATCAAGAAAATGGATGGGTGAGATTGGTTTACACGGTTTACACAAATGGATACGATTTTTATTTGATCGCTCCTATATATATATATATATATATATGAGCGATCAAATGAAAACCACTTCAATTTGTAAAAACTACTATCATCCGTCGTAATCTTATGAAAATTTTTCATGAAATTATTTAATCTTGTGAAATTGTTTCATATAATACTTTTTTTTGATGAAATTGTTTTATATATGGTTATGAAATTGTTTCATATACTACTTAATGAAATTGGTTCATGTATTTCTCTAAAATTAAAATAATGAAGATGATAATATCCATGATTAACATCCTCCACAACAAAAATGATTAATCAACCTCTTATAATTACAAAAAAAATGAACAAAATGAAAAATTATGATTGATGGAATGAGGTTTTTACGGTTTTCACAAATTGAGTGGTTTTCATTTGATCGCTCCCTATATATATATATATATATATATATATATAAAATTGAGTAGTATTGGTTTTACAAATGGACATTGTTGTATTTGAAATATACCCTATATATATATATTTAAGAATATTTTTTAGATAAGGTAAAATGGTTATTTAGAAATTTTAATTATAACAATTCATAAAAGGATTTAATTAATTTTTTTAAAGGAAATGTTTGATTAATTTTAATTGCTTAATATATATTGTTTTTTAAAGATGTTTGTGGATACAAATGTATCATAATGATAATATTCACAATGTTTTATAAAGTGTATTACAATATGCATTTTTGTTACTTTCGTTGCTTTAGAAGAGTATCACAATGTGTATTTTTGTTATTTTAGTTGTTTTACAAAGGTATCACGGTTCACATGTTATATGTATATAAGGGTATCACGATAAATATCGTTTGTATATATTTTTTTTAAAAACGATATCTTTTTGGGTATCACAGTGTGTATATTATGTTCACATAAAGTTCGTCGGAATAAGATTTCCTCGAGAGAGGAGATTTTTAAAATCTTTAAAATGCTCTTAACATATGTTTTAAGTTAAAAATACCATAATTATTAATATCTTAATTTTAAAATGATTTGTGGTTGAAATCGGATTTCATGGTTATAAAAAATTATTGAGTTCTCCCTTGAATAACTCTCTCACTATATATATATATATATATATATATATATATATATATATGCGATACGTGAAACATTGTGAACATTATCACTATGATACACTTTCATTCACAAACGTCTTTAAAATACGATATATATTAGTAATTGGTATACTAGATAACTAATTTTAATTAAATATTTCCTTCTAAAAAATTTAATTAAATATTTAATTAATTGTCAAAAATATAATTATTATATTACCTTTTTAACTTGTTTAAAAAATATTCTTAAATATCTTAAACTACTGGTTCACATTGGTCTCACGATTACTACAAACTAATCAGTTTTCTCCTGAATGGCCCCTTACACACACACATAGGATTGGGTTCACGTGCAACAAGACTGTTTTCGTAAGATACGATTTTTACACTTGAAAAGGTAAAAAAACTGAATTTTCATAACAAAAACACTGTGAATGTTATCTTCACAATGTTTTACTGTGAAGTTTCAGTGTAAAAATCGTGTTTCACGTGTCTCACGAAAACAATTTTGTCTCATATGATCCCAAATCTCTCAAATATAAACCATGTAAATATTGCACATCTAACAAACCAATATCGACCATTTGGCCTCCTAGAAGGTCAAAGATTCAAACCTCAACAAATGTAAGGAGAGTGTGTGAGTTTATTTGTTGCATTTGTCGTATATAAATATTATATACTTAAAAAAAGTTGAGAGAAAATATCGGAATCAATTTAATTTGCATCATCAAAATCGATTTGGTAATCTACATGGACAATTAGATTAGTTTGTAAGGTATGTAACATTTACATAGTTTGCATTTGAATTTGTCTCTATCTATCTATCCATCTTGTGGCTACGAAGGTTCAAATGCGGTGACTCCGGGCTATCTACATAGCAGGTGGTCGTCCTGAGATTAGTCGGCTCGCATAGCGGGTTGGATATACAGGTTAATAAAAAAAATGTTTTCTCTTTCATCCACCTATACAATCTTCAACTTCAACACAATCTCACTTCTTTTTTCACTTAACCGTGATCCAATACAATCTAAAATATAATTTTATAAAAATTATATATTTTATTTTTTATTATATATAATAATTATTTTTTAGTTTTAAATATAAAAAATAAATTAAACGGATTATTGTATATTTTAAAACGTAATTATAACTATAAAAAACTTTTCATATATATCAATAGTGTGCTCTACCGGTAGAGAATTGAAAACTATGAATTTTAGTATTTTTTTTTTTGTTAAAATTATTTTTTAATTAGATAAATTTCATTTAAAAAAATATTAAATCAATATGGTAAACTATTTTTATTTTTACTATTTACTTTTTTTTTTCTCATTTAAATATGGTTGCTCGGATTCTTAATGATTTTTTTAAGTGACACTTCATCATAAA
>NC_037533.1:18698809-18701654 GCF_001531365.2 Cynara cardunculus var. scolymus | reverse complement strand
TTTTTTTTTTTTTTTTGTGTAACTTCTTTAATTCAATTTTTTATTGTAGTTTAATTTATATCTAATAACAAAATAATTTATTTTTGATTTAACAATATAATTTTTTATAAATATAATAATTAAACATTATGCTATAACTCAATGGTTATCTTAATTATATTTTAGATTTTCTACATTTAAAATAAACATTTATCTTGTATTTGATTATGTTTATCTGCAGTTAGTTACACGAATTTAAAAATTGAGTTGTAATACGTTATACATACACAAAATTAATTGTAATCTTAAATTTTAAGTAATATGCATCAATAAACAGTACTTCATGTATAAAAAAATGGTTTTTAAGAGTTTTTGTCAAATGCTTTATAATATAATATATATATAGATTATATATATAATTAAAATTAAAATAAACAAAAGCATCAGAGCATTTTTGATCATGAATTTGTTTAGAGATCACGATTTTATTACATCATATTCTTTCTTTGTCATATCAGATTTATCTTTTCTACATATTTTATAAATATTTTATTCCTAATCATAAACAAATACATATTCTGAACTACACGGGTGATGTCTAATTGGTTTGAGCTTGAATTCCAAATGTCAAAAGTGCCTTGAGATCTCAGGTTCAAGTCCAATAAAGAATAAAAATTCCCTTGTGGCCATGGAGGTTTAAATGCAGTAATTTCGGGCTACTCGCAAAACAGATGATTGCCCCGAGGTTAGTCGGCTCGAATAGCATGTTGGATATCCAGGTTAATAAAAAATAATAATACATATACTTGTATGGTGCTTTTGCTTCTCTCTTGGTTTTTCTGTCTTGTAGATTCTGTGTACTCTTTTACTGGTTTTATATTATGTTTGTTTTAAGAAAACAAACATATGTCCATTTCGATGTATGATGTGCACACGTTTTTCTACGTATGTTTGTCGTGCCATCAAAAGTGATGGTCTGACATACGCCATTATGATTTATCGAACTCAATTTTTCATAACATACATGGTAAAATTACAAGGGCAAATTGTATGAAAAAGTAACGTACTTTAACTTGATTCATATTATGGGTAACATACTTTCAAAACTTCAATTTTGGTATCTAAGACGTAAAGTTTTAAACATTTAAGTATCCGGGTAACCAGTTGAAGCATTAACCAGTTACCATGCTGATGTGGCGAGTAATGTGATATCCAACTCAGTAGTATTTGTTGAAGCATTAACCAGATACCACATCACTCGCCATATCAGCATAGTAACCGGTTAATGCTTCAACCAGTTATCCGGGTACTTAAATGATTAAAACTTTACATCTTAGGTATCTCTATTTTAAAAGAAAATTTAACATAGATTCAACAGATTCTCTATAATTTTTTTAAAGAAAAAACAAAAGTTACAAGCTTCAAAAGCAAATTACACTTAAACTACAACATTAGTCCCTGTGGTTTACACTGAACTCTAACGATTGTCCCTAAACTTCAATAAATATAGTTATCGTCCATGTGGTTTACTTTGGAGACCATTTTCAAAGCAAAATGCAAACCACATGGACGATAACTATACTATTAAAGTCTAGGGACGGTTTTCGTAGTTGAATGTAAACCATAAGGACCAAAATTGTATTTCACTCTTACAATTAACTCTTAAATGTTTATCATATGTGATAAAAACCTATAATCAAACTGTTACAGATTTATCTTTGTGATGAAATTGGTTTATTAATGATTATCAGATTTCGTTTGGAAAACAAACTCAATCACAATTTATCAGTATTATCATCATGGTTATAAATAATGCTACATTTTTAATTTAATTTAATAATGTTTTATTTTATTTATTTATTAAATAATGCTACATTTTTAATTTAATATACTAATTTATTTAACTAAATAGTAATTTATATTTAAGGTAATTTATATATATTATTTATTTTCATATAAATGGTAATTTTTGCTAAACATTTAAGGTAATTAATTATATTTTAATTTATATTTAAGACAATTTTGGTAATATAATTATTCATTATTATTATTATTATTATTATATTTCATTTATAATTTAAATAAGTATCAAATCAATAAAATAGTATTTTAATTATTTATTATTATTTCATTCTAATTTTGAAGTTATATTCTACCAATTAAACATGCAAATTCCAATTACTTTTAAAGATTTCATTACAATTTCTACCAGCCAAATTCATGGTCAAATTTCATTGAATTTCATTCAAATTCAAATTTCTTTGACAAATTCAAGTTCTACTAAATTTTGTTATAGTATTATTTTGATGTGAAGTTTCAAATGTAAAAAATTAGTCTCACGAGTATCACAAAAATAAATTGTTCTCACATGATCCTAAGTGTGTGTGTATATATATATTACACACACACACACCCCTATATATAGGGGCTGGTTCAAGTACTAATTAAAACTATTGTGCAAACTATGTTAACCCGATCTTGATCGTTCATTTTCTCATCAAACGGTCCTTATTAAATGAGACTATAAAAATAATCATTTAATTAATATATTAATTAAGATACTTATGAACAACGGTTCAGAGGGTATTTTTGAAAAAACATCGCATGAACACGGTGAACATCTATATGAACACGGTGAATGTTCATGGACATTACATGGATATGAACACCATGAACACCGTGAACATCAGAATTACCTCATGATCAATTAGAGGGATCTTAAAAGATTTGTAACTCCCAAATAATTATTAGGGAGTTACATAAAAGTCAAATTACAAAATGACCCTTGTATTCAATTTATAAGTTACATTTGAACATAAAGTAAAGAAAGAATGTGATTGGTTGATGTTGGTTAGTAGAGTTAACA
>NC_037533.1:18683620-18698697 GCF_001531365.2 Cynara cardunculus var. scolymus | reverse complement strand
TTCAAATTCAAATTCAATTTTCACTGTAAATATGAGGACTAAATCTCGGTCCTTCATTTTATTTGATTCAACAATTCACATTAATATAGTTTTTATTTAAAATTATCAATTAAGGTGGTGAGCGGGGAAAAACATTTAATTTCAATCCACGCCGACCTTTTTTGAATTTCTATTTTATTTTTGAATTAATTTTTTTACCTCTTTAAAAGTTTAAAATAAATTATCTTAAAAATTACTATTATTTTAATCAAACAAATTATATAAAAAAACGAGAATTTCATGCTCATCGATACGACTTTTATCTCGATATAGTTTTTTTTTTTTTTTCGTTTTAACCTTTTTTTTTACGTGAAATAGTATATATGTGTTATATTAATTATGAAAATTTATGTACATTCAAATGAGTACAACATCTAGACACCGTAAGTCCATAACTCGATATGACATTCTTCAACGTTGTAAGGCACCACGTTATTCATCACCGTTACCCATTACCCATTGAGACCGATCTAAAACCCATCGAGACCGGACGAGAACCTATATCGATATTGATCGAGAACCGATAGATAATGGTCGAGAATCAACATTAACTTGGTATGTGTTTATATGTGTTGAATCATAACCTACCACTTTCATTTTTCATCGAGAAACCTATTAATTGATTTATTATTTGTTTGTGTTCAAAACCATAGACTATCACTTTCATGTTTCATTGAGGAGAATTGGTAACCAACGAGACCAATCAAGAACACTTTGAGATCGATCGACAACCCATTAGAACCTATCGACACTAATCGAGACTTATCAAGAACCCATCCATTGACTTGATGCTGTAGCATATTTATGATGAATATTATGGTGAAAATAAATATTTTTATGATAAATGTCATACTAATATAAATACTTGATAGTTATTGTATACACGGGATCATACATAAATATTAATGATGAATGTTACGGTGAAAAATGTACAATCATGACGTATATCATACTGATGTATGAACGTTGAAAAGTTATTATATACACGTGAACATATATAATTATTAATGATGAATAATATGTATCATATTGATGTATGAATACTAAAGAGTTATTTTATACATGTGCATACTGGTAATTAAAGTTGTTTATTGGTTTTTATGCACGTGTGCATGTTATACACATGTGCATACCAAACAACTTGCTTAAAATTACCAGTATACATCTCTTCCAAATAAACGATTACCAGGATGTTTCTCAGTTTTTATTTTTTGACCTTTTCCTCCTAAATTTGACTATATATATATATATAAATTAACCATTCTTAGCAACAAAAAGAATCAACAAATAGCCATATTTTTACTATGATCAAATTAGCCAAGAATTTTGCAAATTTACTGAATCAACTTTTTCGTCTTTTTCAAGTCAGACGGCGAGTCATTATCTACGGTAAAAAACACATTTTTAAATATCTTTTCTTACGGAAATTTATAAAATTATTGGGTATCTTCTTCATAAAATTGAAAAAATGAAATGTAACAAATAAACGTACACATCCTTTTATCCATGGTGAAGTTTGAACTTTTGACCTTTTGAAAGACTAAAGACTTTGACTTTTTAAGAGACCAAAAACTACTATACCACTAAGCCAAAGACCATTTGAAAAGAAAAAAATAAATAATTTGATAAATAACTCTTTTCTTATCATCCATTTTAAAAATTCCATCACAATTTCTTCTCACATCAAGTAAATAGGACCTACCCAGATACCTTTGGCTTAACGGTATGTCGGTATCTAAGTTTTTAGCCTTATAAGAGGTAGGGTTCAAACCTCACAAAACGTGAGAAGGGTATATATCTTTATTTGTTTTATTTACCGTATATAAATATTATATACTAAAAAAAAAAAAAGWAAATAGGACCCACAATCATTTTTTTACTCCTGTTACATAAAAACAGACCCATAAGATACAAACCTTTTTTTGGAAAGAGGAGAAAAAAGAAATACTAAAAACCAAAAATAGAACACCTAAATAGCAGAAATTGGCCAAAAAGTCTTGAAACAGGACCACAAGGTTGTAGCGTAGTGGTTGAGCTTTGAGACCCGGGAGATGTGATGAAATATCCATCTGTCCTGGGTTCAATTTCAAGGGTCCACAACAGTTGTGGCCACTGAATTTATCAAGGCTCATGTCTTACGGTCGAAATTTTAACGAGATTAATCTTGACATAGCCCATGACACCATTCTGACAAAAAAGAGAGTCTTGAAACAACATATTGTAGCATTGCATTGCAATGATCATACAACACAAATTCATTCATGAAATCCCAAACTACATAAACCTCAAAGAATTGAGACTTTTCTTTTCTTTTTCTTTCTTCAGGATCCACGAAACTAACAACGAACAAAATTTCTCCCTTCAATCAACTGTATATATATAGAGTTGGGTTCACGTGACACCAACCTGTTTTCGTTAGACTTGTGAGACCATAAAGTAACATTGAATCTTCACAGGTAAAACATTGTGAAGGTACTAAAGACACCAAAACTTCACACCAAAAACACTGTAAAGGTTGAAGATTTACCTTCATAATGTTTTGTTGTAAAGGTTGAAGGTTTACCTTTATAGCGTTTTGCTATGAAGGTTCGGTATTATTTGTGCTCTCACGGGTCTCGCAAAAACAGTATGGTCTCACATGATCCGAAGTCTATATATATATAATCCTATGATCTCAGCGTCGTCAAATGTTGAAATCTGTTAAAAATCACGAGCAATAAGAAGTTACGAAGCTAATTTCAGTTACCAGATCTTCTCAAAAACGCTAATACGCCTAATCCAGCCACTAACGCAGCTCCAGCTGCAGCAGCACTGTATGCAGAAGCCCATGCATCTGCTTGATAATGTGCCTGATCAACCCCTACCGCTGCTGATGATGATTTCGACCCTTTTCGATATCTAGGCATTCCGGAATAATCTAGATGCAACTTTAATCCCTGTGTTAACCATTCACCATCAAAATATCAAACTTCTACTTAAATCATGTTTGTTAGTAGCCTAATGAGCTTAATGGGACTCATAGGTTATTGGGGTTAGCTATACATGAGTATTTGGTAGTGGTTTAATGATATAGAAAGCCAAGCTTTTCCAAATCTGTCACTCCCAACTAAAAAACATGCTCCTTCCGTCTAGCTTTATGCAGAAAGCTATTTTTTTTTTTGAACCGGTCTCTCCCAATTAATAAACACACTCCTTCCATTTATGAAACAACCCTCCCAAAGTAAAACCTTCCAAATCTATCCAGATATATCCATTCAGACAGCTTTACCCATACAGGACTTAATGGAAAACCAATCAAACAGCCCCTAAATGTCTTGTTAAAGGTTGTACTTATTTAGAGATAACGGATGTAATTAGTAAAATATTAGCTCGAGGAGGAAGACCAAACACACCTTCCAACCAGCTAATCTTGCATGTTCCACTGCTGCAACAAGATCACTGTCTGTTGCAAGTATGACCTTATCCTGGTCCTCATCTTCGTACTACAATATGAGATCATTCGTAAATGTAATAATCGAAGAGAAGAATTATACGATATTCGACATCAGATAAATGTAGCCAGAAGTACCAAAATCTGTGGGAGGTTGTTGCGGTCAATCTCACCCCCTACTCTCTGAAGTATTGCGGTTATAAGATCTGTCAAGCTTCGAGAATCTGGTAGAACAGTCGATAAAGTTATTTAAACAAACAAAAATTTAAAACGTCTCTACATGCAACATACACGATGGACAAGATTAAAATTAGGGAAGTTGTCCAAAATAGCCAATTTGACCTTCCTCTTCATTTTATAGCCACCTTTTCAACTTATTAACCGAAATAGCGAAGATTACACAAGTGGCACTTACCCAACTTGCATAACCACCCTTTTTCAATATAATATTCAGAAAGAGTAGACATTACGCAAGTAGACATTACGCAAGTTGCGTAAGTGCTACTTGCGTAATGTCTATGTGGACAAGCTATGTGGCACATACCCCCAAACCTCATTTACTTACGCAATCAGTGTGTGCCACATAGCTTGTCTATGTAGACATTACACAAGTAGCATTCATGCAACTTGCATAATGTCTACTTTTTCTGAATATTATATTGAAAAAAGTGGGTTTCTCAAGTTGTGTAAGTGTTACTTGCGTGTAATCGGGTATTTCAGTCAATAAGTTTAAAAGGTGGCCACAAAGTGAAGGGGGGTGTCGGATTGGCTATTACGGATGAAAACCTTAATGCCAAGTTAAATGATGGCTAGATGATTCTATAAACAGAAGAACAAGCATACCAGAGATAAATCTATGCATTCGACCCCGCTTATCTTGGATTTTGAAAGCAAATGAATTGGGATGAGATGAAGAAGGATAAGGAAGAGATTTTCCAGTTTCTCCCCCTTCAGAAGCTAATTTCAACGAACTCTCGCTGCAATTCACAACCCATATTTAGGCAAACCAACAATCAATTAAAATGACATGAACGTAGCAACGGTGTAGACTATAACCTCCTAGTTTCATCCTCGTCATCTATAGGCGATAATGCCATTGCAGAGTCCCAGAACTTTTGCATCACAGAACTTCCTCCTTCGTTATTACTAACCCCGGTAGCATTTCCCACCTAGTTTGCAAATAATGGTAGTTCTATATCAGCTTCAAAAACCAAAGAATGGCATAAAATAAACATAATATTATGATACACTCACTCACACATACTCCTCCATCTAAAAATAAATGACCACAATGAAAAACCGCAGTTTTTAATTAACTAAATGACAATTTTAACTTATAAATTTCTCCATCTCAAAATTAAGGGTAATTGGAAAGTGATGCAGCGTATAAGAATGCAAAATTACAGGTCACCATGTTGATCTGTGAATACCATGTGGATAACCTCCTCTAGGATTTGTTGATTCGATGGATGCCGAATCCTAGGCTTCAAAAATCGAATTCACAAGAACTCAAAATTTGGGAAGGGGAAATCGAAGTTCTGTCAAATACCAGTCTGATCATCCAGTTTTCAATAGAAACATATAAATAGAAGGCCCAAAATAAAGCGGGCCTGAAAACGATTATGGGCCAAACACAAAAGCCCAACGAAAATGCCAAAAATAAGTAAAAAAACAAGATGTCTAAAAACCATGCTTAAACCGGGCTTTGATTTGACTGGTCGTGGGCCTGAAACGGACACCTGGAGCAAGAGTTATGGCCTTTTAAGCGTGGCCCTGTTTGGTAGCCCGATCATGGGTCTCCAAGAACATTAGGTCCGGTCCTCCATCGCCCAAACCCGCATCAGAAAGTATGCAGTTACTTTTGAAAGTGGACATTTATTTGGGACAAACCAAAATAAAAATGTGGACACCTATTTGGGACAAACCAAAATAGAAATGTGGACACCTATTTTGGGACGGAAAGGAGTATGTGGTATAGTTGATATGATACATACATTAACACTACATGGATGATGAGAGATACATCTAATATCACCAAAATTGAATAGGATCTGGTAAGATTTTAGATTTCCTGGAGTCTATAATATCACATTATGCTTGAAGTATTGCAGCCGAATAACTAAAGGGCTTTTAGTAAAATCCAAGGCCGATATAAAATCATTTTATTATGAGAGAACAAGAAAGAAAAAGGAAGGACTTTCACACTCGTTTATTTGAAACCCCAATAAATTATAACCCCGAATACAAGTAGTTTCACTTACTGTGGCTATTGCAGCATGAGTGATATGGAGAACATCAACAATGGAAACAACAAATCCATCTGCATCAAACCATCCGCCAGTTTCAGATTCGAAATGAATGTATTTATTAAATGTATAAATCAAAACAGATAATGTTGTTCTTCACCTCTATCAACAACCGGAAGATGTAAAAACTTTCCATCATGCATGGTGTGCAGGGCATCGACAATAGGTGTATCAATAGTAGCACATTCTGGATTTGGAGTCATTACCTACATAATCAATCGCACACGGCTAGATAGTAAGTTGAAAAGATTTTGTGACGAAGCACCTGTATAGCACATGAACAAGAAAAGGGAACCACTTAAGAACTGATCACCTTCTCCACTAAGGTTGATTCAGCTTGAAGATCTTGTGCAATCACCCGCGTTAAGATATCCTTTGAGCTAATATTGTACAAAATGTACATTAATATATAGTTTGTTATAATAATCACATCATTCTTTCCAAATGCATAAGTGAAAGTGTGAAATATATTTGAGAGAAACTCACGTTAGAATCCCTCGTGGCTTGTTATCAACTGTTACAATGACAGAGCTAATACGAAACTCGAGCATCTTTTTTGTTGCCATTACAACTGTGTCGAATGGCGAAACGGTCACAATCCTGGATAAGGAATATCCTAACTTGGATTATGTTTTTGAATTCATCAAGATAAGGTGGTATATACAGAAAGTAAATACATAAAACTATTACCTACTTTGAATTCTCCGAGATAATGGTAGATAAGGAAGGTCTGAACATTCGCTCTCGTAGTGTTTCAATGAACGTGTTGGGACCTGTATAACGATAAGTAAAAAGTGTAGATAATTAAAATCCCACTTTTCTGCCACAACTGAGGGCCTGTTTGTTAGTAGCTTAATAAGCTTAATGGGACTCGCAACTTATTCGGTCAGCTATACATGACTGTTTGGTAGTGGCTTAATGATATAGAAAGTGACTTATTCAGTAAGCTTCTAAGGGAGCTTTATGCAGAAAGCTAAGTTTTTTCCAAACCTGTCCCTCTTAATTAAAAAACATGTTCCTTTCATCTATGAAAAAACAATCCCAAACAAAAATCTTCTCAATCTATACAGACATATTAATCCACACAGACAGTTTTATCCGTACTAGACTTAATGGAAAACCAACCAAACAGCCCTGAGTCCGCCCCATCTAGACAAAAGAGATATCTGAACTTAAATATAGAATCTACTATACAATCTAACCAGGATAAGTTGTTCCCCAGTGCTTCTCAACGCCTTCAACAGCAGCTGCTATAGCCTTGCCTTTTTCAGCTGCCCTTTCCATACGTTCGATAGCATCATATAAACATTTTGCTATGTCAAGCAAAGCAATAACCTCACCCTTCTCTACAACAGGCAAGTGTCTAAATTTTCCTGCATGCATAATTTAATTCGCAAGATTAGAAGGTTCATCAAAGACCAACGAGTTCTTCCTAGTTGTTACAAACCTTGGACCATCTTTTGTAGGGCTTCCACCGCAAGACTATCAGACAGCACATAAATTGGGTTCCTTGTCATCACCTTTGAGACAGGTGTATTCATATAATCAATCTCACGAGCAATAACTCTTATTGCAATATCCTTCGATCGCCAAAGAGTTTAGTTAGTCAAACTTTATCCTGATGTGATGGAACAATTGTTGGGTCGATTCTATATTCATGTGAGGATTCAAGACAAACCTTGTCTGTCAATATACCACTGAGTAATGCATTTGAGTCGGTGAGCAAAAGAGCATCAGCTCTTCGAGCAGCCATCCGACAGCAGGCTTCATAAATAGTTGTAGTTTCAGGGACTGTCAAGGCCTTCGATAGGCGCAATTGCTTCACTGTACGTTCTCCTGTTAATCCCCTGTTTGATGCATGTCAACAAGTAACCTTTATCATTTTAGAAACTTCATATGAGAAAACTAATATTGACATTTCTATTTTAGTTCCTTCATGTGAGCTAATGCGTAACCTGCTTGTTCCAATGTTTCCAAAAGTAGCCTATGAGCATACCCTAAATGGAAGTGTGAAAATAATACAATTAATTATGCTCTACAACAACAAACTTTTTCACAAGCTTCTTAGCACGGACGTAATCATCTTCTTGATACATTACATATACGAGATCAAGCTGTGCATGTTCATTTCAGATGTTACTTAAACAGCTACTTTAGATCATTTTGCAATGTATCTGCATCCATTTTCCTCCATTTGAAACAGGGATTCTCTTGAAATGCAATCTAAACAACCATTGTTGCTCATGGAAGATTCCAATGTCAGCTTTAATCCAACCATTTCTCAAGGTCTTACACTGTGTTATGAGGTAAGAAAGTGGTTTTTTTGGCCTAGTTTGTTAGCAGCTTAATGAGCTTAATGGGGCTCAGAGCTTATTCTGTCAACTATACATACATGACTGATTGGTAGTGGCTTAATGATAAAGAAAGTAGCTTATTCAGTATGCTTCTAGAGGGAAGCTTTATGCAGAAAGCCAAGTTTTTTCAAATCCTGTCATTCCCAATTAAAAAACAGGCTCATTCCATCTTTGAAAAACTCTCCCAAACAAAACTTTCCCAATCTATACACTTAGATTAATCCACATAGACAACTTTATCCATTAGGAATTAATGGATAACCAACCAAACGGCCCCTTCATTCTGCCATTGATCTTTCTGCTCAAGAATCTGTTAACAATATCTCTAATTCTGTGGTGCTACACCTCTAGGTTTCCTGCTCTGATAGAGAGAAACATCCTAACGGAAAAGCAAAAACTATCGAAGATTATTGCAAAGAAAAGCATGTAATCTTTCTCCAGGCTCCGAACTTCAAACATTAAGAGTTTCCATCTAACAAGGCAACGTTTCGTTTCTCATTGATGATTACAATGATGATTAAGCTTCATCATCGTTGCTATGGTTTATCCCCCAATAAAAAAATAGCGTTACGATGATAATCCGCAAATCCAAAAATGGAAACGTACATGCAAATCAGGAAGTAGAAATTACGAGTCAATCAACACACAAATAGATAACAAATCATACACGGAGGAACGAGAATTGGTGAGAGCTTTGCGACCAGGATCAGGATGTCCATTTTCATAAGCTTTCTTTTTCCGAGAAGATGAAGATGTCATCGACATACTTCTCCGAGAAGAAGAATTCCCATGACGAGTAGTCATCTTCACCAGCTATCAATCAAATGTCCTCTCTCCTTGCCCTACCTCAAATCGTATCAACCAATCAGTTTCATACATAAACAATCACACAACGAATTCAAACCATAATCAACGAGAAAAAACAATTACCTGATGTCAGCAACGATCAAATATCGACGATAATTCAAACGAATTGAAGGGAAGGGGGATGATTGATTGATTGATTGAATATCTGATCGGAAGAAATTATTTTCCGGGAAAATCAAAGGTGAATTTTCCAGGAAAATGCAACCCGATCAGCGAAGATTGTTGGATCGTTGATTAGGAATTGGAAAATTGGGGATTGCAGAGAAGATTTCACGAGTGAAGAATCGAATCGATTCTGATGAATGGAGACGATTAGGGGAAGAATTTGGTTCCAATTTCATTCAAAAATATGAAGAAATTTTGAGGCGTTTTATGTTTCAATGTCCATTTTTGGGTTTCATCATTATATACTCATTGAGATTCTTACACACGTGCACATTTATTTGATGTTATAATCCGTTGACTTATATATTAGAGTCAATTACATGTTTGGTCCATGGGGTTTGTAAAAAATCATGGGTTGGGTCTTTAAATTGAAAACTTACACAATTGGTCCCTATGGTATACACTTGGTTTCTGATTTGATTGTCACCCCATTTTCGTTTAAAGAATCTGTTAACTCAGGAGTATTTTGATTGTTTTTTTTCCTTTTCTGTATGTTCTACTAAAAATATATTATATGTATGATGAGATGTTCCTCGTATTCGTTGACAGGCTCGTTCCAATCATTTTGGAGGCCTTGTTGCATCTGTACTAAAACTACACTGTATTAGTTCCATCTACGATTCTAGATACATAATTGTGTACGTGTATGAAAGAGAGAGAGAGAGAGAGAGAGAGTGAGTGCGGTCTATAGAGGAACGACCTGAAGTTTTGTCATTGTAAAGATTGCCCTCCATTTAAATCTGCATATTCTCCCACACGAAGACTTCTTTAAGTGTTTTTCTCTTTATAGAATTATGCATGTTTCACTGTGTGTTTTAATCTAATCGTCTTACAAAAATATGACCTCTACTTCTTTCTCCCTTATAAAATACTGTGTGAAATTCACGTATTTACTGTCTTAGTGTATGAACTATAAGATCAATGGGGTTTGTCTATATGCTTGGATCCATTCCAGATGATTCTGTGAAAATCCACTGATTTCTCGCTTGATTTGCTGTCTGTGCTTCATCGGAGATGGAGATTTCTCTCTTGATAGCGGCAGGCAGTAGGGCACAAAAGAGTGTGTGTGTATGTGTGTGTATATATATATATATATAATTATATATTTTTTAAATAGTAAATAAGATTAAAAAAGGTATTAAAAACCATAATACTCATAAGTTAACAAAATTTATAAACAGAATTAAGACGAGTGACCTAATTTAAAACAAAATGCATACCGCATAAGCACATAAATCAATTTTCTACTTCGGAGCCTAATTTATACTCTAGTTGTTTATAAAATTACAGGGACCAAACATGTAATTTACTCTATTTAATATTATAGAAATTGTCCACATGGAAAACCTTTTTATAGAATAAAAGTATGTTTTAAAAATTATTTTTTAATGCTTTTTAATTTATATCTTAAAAACAAATTTTATTTTGAAATTTAATTTAAATTGTTATAAAAATGTACTCCATTTTTAGTTTGGACAAATTATATGAAAAAATAACGTACATTAACTTGATTTTTATTTTGGGTAACATACTTTTAAAATTTCATTTTGGTACCTAAAATGTAAAGTTTTAAACATTTAAGTACCCGAGTAACGGGTTGAAGCATTAACCGGTTATCATGCTGATGTGACATATGATGTGACATGTGATGTCGTATCTAACTCAATATTATTTGCTGATGTGGTTAGTGACATGATATTTTTAGTCTAAAATTAGTCTTCAACCGGTTACCCGAGTATTTAAATGTTAAATTTTTTATATCTTAGGTACCAAAATAGAAGTTTTGAAAGTACGTTAACCAAAATAGAAATCAAGTTAAAGTACGTTAGTTAACAATTTACCCTTTAAATTATTTAAAAAATCCATAAATAAATAAACAAAACATTGTAAACGGATAAAATTCAGAAGTAGTAATAATCAAATAAATGGGTCCAACATATTTAAATAACAAATCAAGCGAGTAATTTTTATTTATGATCGGGTTAAATCAGCCATTCTCCTTCGTTTAAGTCGCTTCTCTTTCATGATCTTTTTGGAATACGTCAGATTAAGCTCACACAGAAGTTACCAAATACCAGTGATTTGCCTTTTGCAACTCCAGTCCTTCCTTGTTCTTTGTCGTGTTGTGCATCGACCACCAGTGACCATGCTTCAAATAGTTCTACCACACCGATGATCAATCAACATGATTACGAGGAGTTCTTCCCATCGGAGGCAAAACCGTTATGCCAAGCTAGATGAAGCGCTAATCGATTTTTACCCTAAAGCAAACAAGAAATTGAAACCCAAGAAATAAGCTTAAAGTTACATCAACATAGGTACTAAAATTCAAGAGGGCCTTGGGCCTTGGCGACCAGGGTCTCTCGGGTTCGAGTTCACGAAATCCTCTAGATAGACGTCCATGAAATTGGGCCTACACAAGGCGAAGTTCCGTCTAAGGACAAGAAGACATGTTGATACGGTCTTCAGCCCATTAGCAGTATCTTCACGAATGAATGTAGGACAAATATTTGAATTTTCACTCGGTGTGACACCTGTAATAAGCACTTTTGATGTTTAGATAAACAACTTATACCGGTATCAAACTGGTAATAAAGAGTTTTTGAAGAAGTTAAACAATTATAACTTATAATAAGTTGATAAGGACTTTTGTAGAAAAACATAAGTTATTTGAAATAAACAATCCAAACACCCCTTTAATACGTTGTCTATGTAATAATAAACCAAAATTCTTAGCTAACAGGATGTTCCAATCTTTTTGGAGACCCTTTTATATTTAAAACTTTTGATTGCACTGCAAAATAAGATAACAGAAACAAATACAAATCACAGAGACAACGATAAAGCGTATTCATTTTGTCTTCTGATAGAAATTAGAGAAATACAAAGATGAATTATAGTTCTACATTCATTAATGAAAGATCCTAAATAATATTAAACTGGACTCCAAAATTTTCGAGACCCTGTTCAAATTACACATTTAACATGCTAAAAAATGACCTTGATCAGCCATTCATACTCAGTGGACCATTTAACCCGTATAAAAAACTTACCTTTTTTGATCCTTTTAGGAACCCGTCCCGTTTTACCACATCCATCCTGTTTTTTTTAATGGTATTATTTTTTGTTACATACTTGATTAACTTAATATATTTCTCCTTCAAAAAAAAAGAAAAACTGTATATTGAATATATATATATATATATATATATATATATATATATATATATATATATATATATAAGAGGTTTATTTTACAAATCAAGTTATTTGTATAAACTGTACAAACCTCATTTAGTCAATCATAATTTTTTCTTTTGTTCATTTTTTATGTAATTATAAGAGGCTGATTAATCATTTTTATTATGGAGGTGCTAATAATGGATATTATCGTCTTCATTATATTAATTTTAGAGAAATACATGAAACAATTTTATTAAGTATTATATGAAACAATTTCATAATCATATATGAAACAACTTTATCAAAAAAAGCGTAAGATTAAACAATTTCATGAAATTTTTTCATAAGATTAAACAATGAAATCGACAGATAAGGGTGGTTTGCACGGTTTGTACAAATATGAGTATTTTGCATTTGATCGCGCGCTCGCACACACACATACACACACACACACACATATATATATATATATATATATGTGTGTGTGTGTGTGTGTGTGTGCGTGCGCATAGATTTGGGATCACGTGAGACCAACTTATTTTTGTGAGGCCCATGAGACTATTTTTTGACACTTGAAACTTTCACAGCAAAATGTTGTGAAGACAACTTTACAATGTTTTTCCTGTAAAGGTTCGGCTTTTTTTTTTACCTTCATAGCGTTTTGCTGTAAAGTTCATGTGTAAAAAAGTGGTTTCACGGGTTTCACAAAAACATACTGGTCTCACGTGAACCCAATCCTATATATGTGTGTGTGTGTATATATATATATATATGTGTGTGTGTGTATATATATATATATATATGTGTGTGTGTATATATATATATATAGAGAGAGAGAGGGGATCATTTATATACCGTTATATTAGTATAAACTTTGCAAACTTTCTTTTAACCGTCCATCTAGTCTAATAAATATCTCGATTGCTTCATAATATAAAGCGTTTATCATAATAGATTAACTTTGATAATCCTCATTCCTTCATATATATTTACATATCCAGATCATAATAAACGAACCTTTAATATTTTCATAAATATCTCAATTAATTAATTTGTATAATTTATACTATAGTTGAGTTTGCAAATAAAACCACCTCGCTTTATATATATATATATATATATATATATATATATATATATAGGGTTGGGTTCACATGAGACTAAGGGTTTTTCGTGAGACCCGTAAGACCAATTTATGTTTATTGATCAACTTTATAAGCTAATTATCTAACGGTCTAAAGTTGCACGGTGACAATTTTGTGATTATTGAGAAGTCTTGTGTCAATTTTATGATTATGAATATTCAGATTGTATATCTAATCCAAAAGTTGAGAATTTGTCTTATGAGTCTCACAAAAAACCCTTGGTCTCACATGATCTCAAGTCATATATATATATATAAACTAACCACTCACAACTCACACCAATAAAACACTCCATCTTGCTACCACACTTTACAATATGCAATCCTTTAGTCACAAGAAAGAGACAAGGAGGGCAAGGAATAAAGTATGGGCAACAAAAGGCAAATAGAAAGGGAAAAACCACATTCTTGCTTGTATTTAGAGAAACCAAGACCTTCAAACCATACCACAAACTACACACTTGAAACACTCTAACTTACAACACTGAAAAATGTTGGATTGGGCACCCATATTAGTAGGCTTATTACTGTTTATACTTCTGTCTCCGGGGCTCATCTTTCAGGTTCCTGGAAATACACGTACAGTTGAGTTCGGCAGCTTCAGCACTAACGGGAAAGCTGTAATATTTCACACACTTCTTTTCTTTGGTGCCTTTACTATTCTCATTTTGGCTACTGGATTGCATATCTATACAGGCAGAACCTGATAACAAAGCAATGACCTGTAACTTGTACCTTTTTCGACAGGTGTTAGAAAATCTCTGATTTAAATCTCATCTTTATTACTGAGTAATCTCAACTTGGTTACGTATTGTTACAAGACCCGGTTGTCATTTTGAAGGGGTTTTGTGTATTGTAGTTATGACGGATTTTTTATTTAACTTATTTTCTTGTAACAGTGCGTGCTTTCGTATAAACCGTCTTACTATGTTTTTTTGGTTGTTGATTATTATTTTTTGTTAATAATGAGTGTTGCATTTTGCAAATGAAATAAAAAAACTGTTATTTATGTGTCAAATACAGTCCAATACTTGTTTACAGTTCAATATGCCAAAATTGGAAAAAAAAAATGAATTAAAATCGATTTTTGCATTTTCATTAATATCATATAATCTATAAATATATAAAAACAAGACGTTGGTTTAATTATGTGGCACAATTTTTTAATACGATATTTGATTTTTCCTACCTTTTCAATGTTTTATTTGTTAGTTTTTAATATATAACCAAATTTCAATTGTTTATAATCATTGATTCGTTGAGTAGTAGTTGAAAACATATGTATATGTATATATAGGGTTGGGTTCACGTGAGACCAAGGGTAATTCGTGAGACCCGTAAGACCAATTTATGTTCATTGATCAACTTTATAAGCTAATGATCTAAAGTTGTACGGTGACAATTTTGTGATTATTGAGAAGTCTCGTGGCGTTTATGAATGTTCAGATTGTCAGATTGTAGATCTAATCCAAGAGTTAAGAATTGGTCTTACAAGTCTCACGAAAAACCCTTGGTCTCACATGATCCCAAGTCTCTCTCTCTCTCTCTCTCTATATATATATATATATATATATATATATATATATATA